>NC_136265.1:211069301-211371926 GCF_964187855.1 Myxine glutinosa
GAGAAGGAAAGATAATAAAATAATATACAGAAGAATCAGAGACACAGTGCAATTATTAGCTTATACAGACTTAATTAACCCAGGGACAGAACAAACAAAACAAACTCACGTACACAAGAAGGGTGGAAAGGCAGGAGGTGGATGGCTGGAGGGAGAGGAAGGTCCAAGGGGGTCCTGCAGCACAACCGGCGCGTTTAGCAGCCGCCGTTCCTTCACGGCCCTGCTCCAAACCGCCGTTCAGGCCCCCAAGCTGCTGTTGTGGCTGCTGTGGACGTCGTGTGCTTTGCCAGGCCTTGTCCGACTCGTCTGGTCCAAACCCTCAACTCTTTCTTGGTCCACTCACTCTTTACCACCGACTCCTCACCGCAACCAACGCAACCAACTGACCACCACCACCGACTCCTCACCACAACCAACGCAACCAACTGACCACCGACTCCACTGACTGACTCCTCACGACTCTCTCACTTGCTTCTTGCGTGCGCGCCTTTTATAGCGCCTCCAGCGATCAAGCCGCCGGCCTTCCTGACACGCCCATCGGTGTGCTCACCTCGGCCCTGGTTGGTCACGTGACCCTCCCGCTCCGCCCTTGATGACGACGGGCGGGCACGCCCCTCTTCCCCTCTATGACGAGGTGGAGACACGCCTTTCTTCTCCGACCCTGCCTCGTGGTCAATGGCGGTTATTGGAGGGGAGGTAATTGGCAATCGAGGGTTGGCAATCACGAGAGGGGATGTAAAAGGAAATGGAGATTTTGGGGATGGGAATGAAAGGGGATCTATTCTCTTTCACTGGTGCAATGGAGTACTTCAATTAATGGGAGACACAGCCTTACTCTAAAACACAGAATAAGAGATAACTATCAAACAGGGGTATTCTATTATTTGGCTGACGTGTATGCTTGTGGACTAATTATGGGATGCCCTTTCACCTTTACACAGCTCCGGAGGTAGGGGGCGCAGAATAAACAATAATAATAATAATACAACACACAATCAAAAAAATACAGTCCTAATCTCCGCAACACTGCACCCTCCTCCTCTTAGGCACGTCCCGGGCCTACAACTTTTATTTAGTGTGACACGTAGGTGTAGTTCCCTCTACTTTTAACCTGACCCTGAGCGCGACAGTTTTAAAACATAAATAAATGTGTCCCGCTGCTCCATTGCACCCTGCCTAACAGACTTACGCCCACAGTTAACCGAATTGCGGAATGGTCTTCAAACTATACACTGACGGTGGGAAGCATTATTTACAGTTGACACTACTTTTATTTACAAAACAAACCCAGGACCTGTGATTGTTCTTTCTGGGGGGGAGACAGTCTGCTCTGCATCAATGCACCATTAAAGCACCCAAAAACGCACCAATACGCACCCAAGCAACAATCGGTGCAGTCACCATTGTTCATCAATGTTCAACAATAAAAAATAAATCAACAACCCCGAACCCTGCAGGTGATCTCTTGCTCTTCGGCTCCCTCTGCTGGTTATCATTTGGTCTTCCAGATGTTGTCATTCTTTCATTTTCTTACTGGCGGCCTATTTGCAATAAAGCTTGCCCAAACGTGTCCATTTTATTTATGGCCCACAGGGCCGACTACGTGTGGTTCACCTGTGGGGCATCGGTGCCCTGTGGCCAAGGTCCGCCAGCAAGATTTCGGGCCCTCATGGCCGGTTCCAGCAGAGGGGCCATGCCCCAACCCATGGGGTCCATCAGTGGTGCTCGGCCACAGACCTGTGGTCCATAATGTGGTGCATCGATGCAGACAGCTGGTTCTGGGAATTTCGGGCGCACAATGGCCGACCCACGCACGCTCCCCTCGGCACCCAATGGCGCACAGGTCATGTGGGAGACAAAAGGGGAAAGACAAATGAGCGAGGGGTAAGGTCAGAAGGGTACACATCAATAAGGCAATGCAAGGCGAAATGCGTACGGAGGGTGAAGTGAGAAAGCTCGTCCCTACCGTACGTCACCCCCCTGTCACCTACACTACCCTTGCCCTTACCCCATATTTACAAAATCTACCCATTTACAAATTCGTCACTACTGTCACGTCTTCCCCATATTTCTCCTATACCAAATTCGTCTCCACAATCCCTCTACTTCAAAATTTGCCATCACCCAATTCATCATCAATCCTCATAAGGAGGAAGAGATGGAACAACAAAGCACAATGTCACACCCACGTCATGATGCGTCTCACAATCCAAACATTTGCATCAATGAAAAATAATAAAAACATGGCATGGTGTGGAGTTCCTGTCACCTCAGGTGAGTGGATGCAGATGGTGCGAGGAGATCCTTCATTCTAACTACTTTCTAAATGACATTAACACACGTTACACTACCCGGGGTGTTTCCCTGCCAATCCATTGGCCAACTTACACTATGGGTTCTAAAAACCAATTCCCATTGCCCAAACTGTGGTGCTTCTCAATTTGGGGTCTCACTCCCCCCGATTCATCTCCCGGTGCCCTCGCACAATTTCTGGGCTGCGACGTGTAGCTCTCCCAGCAGGTCTACCCACCTGCACACCTCCACCACTGCAGTTGCCACCCGAGCTTACCTAGCTCCTCACCCTAACCTAACTAACTGGGGGAAGCCCCTCCTGGCTCTGTCACCCCACTCGGTGCCCTCTGGCACTGGGCTACCCGGGTCCGTCCTCCGGATCCTCGGGCCCCATCCACAACAACTACTACCGGCTCCCAGAGCCCACCTGCGGCCTCACCTGGCCGACATCCTCACAGTGGTGGAGTGCCCAAACCAACTACACACACTAACAGGCTACACGCCCAGCCATTTCCACAACACTAATGCACCCATCCAAAGACCATTCTTTCACCCGCACCACAGATGCCAATATCCAACCACAATTTACCTGTACCCTCTACCTAACACTTACACTACCCGCCCCAGGTATTCGTGATGGGGGTCCACTCTTCCCCCATTCACACCTTCGCACCATCCACTCCACTCCACAATTTCCACCATACTCACTCCACGACCATCCATTCCAATGCTCCATACCATTTATTCCATACACCTGTCCTTCATTCACCTGTCGTTGCACACCTGTGCAATCATACCTGGTGCCACCTGCACCCTCCTCCCCTTCCTAGACCATTTGGTCAGCACAACACACATCACCATCACTCACTCATACACTGCTCCACACACCTGTTCAGTTGCACACCTGTGCAATCACACCTGTTCAATCCTCAAACACACGGCATCACCTCATCTAACTACTCCCCTCTGAAACTTGCGCTTCCCAGTCGTCCCTTTAAACTATTGCGCTCCCACGTCATTATCATCCACACTAAACTACCTGCGTCCCCACTACAGGTATCAGTCACTAACTAACCTTCACGTTACCTAATGTCATCTTCGCTAGATCCCTACACACGATATATCCTAACCCACCCGGGCTAGTTTTCACTGCCATCAACCCCATAAGCTATAGCGCATTTGCCCCACCCTGTGAGGGATGACAGAGTTGCCATCCCACCACATGGGGGAGGTCCTACTATCAATTTCGCTCGTCCAAATCCAACAAATCAAAAATTTGTCATTTACTGCTAATCACCGCACCAATCATCAAATTTTGCCTTTTTCTAATTTTGGGTCCAAAACACTAACCTCATCACCCGTCTACTTATTAGGTCCTCTCGGTGTGCCAATTCCCTTCTAAAGCTCGGCTTCGTACAGCCGAGCAATGAACGCGGGTTCTTTGGTGCCGGCGGCTGGATGCGTCCGGCACTCGGTGCAGGGACGGGGGCTTACCCGGGCCGAGATCCCACGCACCACCTCGGCGTGGAGCCATCCAATTGCCCGATCTCGACCTGCCGGAACGTCTCAATAGAAAGTGGTCGCCATGACGACCCTTCCTATCGGGCTGCCCGCCCCACCTAGTGGAGCCCGGACACGGCCGTTCCACGCGAGGCCCAGCGTGGATCGTGTACGGCGGTCCTTTCGAACCCGCCGTGGCTCGGATCCCTGCTGGTTCTCGCGGCACGCGAAGCCCGGCACGCACCGAGGACCCGATTCGGCTAAAAGTCGCTCTAACCGCTAACCCGGTTACCGTCGATGCCTCACCTGGATGCTTACATGCATACGCTACCCCTTTCTTGCTCATACCTCCAGCTGTTCCCATGCTCCTCGTACCTTTCCTTACACACCTCGGTACACTCATTCCGCTCACAGCCTTGGTCACACACCTGACCACCGAACACCTTGGCACACATTCGTCGCTCGCACACCTCACCAACACACCTCTTCGCGCCCCTTCCTCGGTCACCTCCTCTGTGACCATCACAGGTGTGCTTTCACTCGCACACCCAACCACGTGCCTCACGACCAACTCAAGTGTGCATTCCCACACACGCTCTACCATTCCAGGTGTGCATCCTCGCTCACCTGTCACAACCAACTCACGCTCCGTGTCACTCTCACTACTCTCACCTCCATTCTTGACAGCGCACTCACCCTTACTCTCGACAGCGCACTCTTTCCTCATGCACCTGTCCGTTACACACCTTTCTCGTGCACACTCTTGCGCACACTCTCCCGTTACACCCTCTGTAACACTCACCACAGGCGTACACTTTCTCGTTACATCCTCTGTAACACTCACCACAGGTGTACACCCTCTTGTTACTTCCTCCGTAACACTCACCACACCGCGCTTCCATGTACCCCCTCGCACACGCGCTACGACCGACTCACTCTCGACAGCATACTCACTGGTCGGCGCGCACTTTTTCCTCACACACCCCATGGTCGGACATTCTCGCACACCTCTTTTTTCGCACACCCGACCTGTCACACACTTCACCAACGGCCTTTCACGAACACCCGGATCCAAACCAATCCCCAAGCCGACTGAAACTTTCCTCACATCATGTACATTTTCGATTATATCGCCACTCACCTTGGCACCTCATCTCCGCACCTCTTTTGCCACCTGCAAACTCTTTATTTGGTTAGTGAGCAGCACATTATGAGTTGAGCACCGACCTTGTACCAATTCCATTACCTCCTCCTGGATTTCTCTCTTAGTTTCTGTCCGTCCCTTCTTAATTTCACTCACCTCTTCTTCCACTTCCTCTAATTTTTGCTTCACCTCTCTTATTTCCCGGTGCGTCTCCTCTAGTTCGTCCTCTAAGGCTACCTTGACCGTCTCTATGTGCATCCTCACCTGCCGGTCCTTTGTCTCTATTATCTCTGTCACCTCATTCACCCTCATTGTCAGTCCCTCACGTACCATCTGACATTGCCTCTGTGTCGCTATTAATTCGTTTTTAATTTCTTTTTGTGTCGCCTTTAACCCTCCGAGTACTGCAGTGTTCCTTTGAACCTGCTCCACTAACTCCGTTTGTCCCTCTGTCAGCTGTTCCACCTCCTCCGTCAGATCTTCTATTCCCCCTTGTAACTTTGCCGTCCCATTTCTCACCTCTTTCTCCATACGCTTCTCACCTCGCTTTACCTCCTCGCGTAGCCCCGAGACCTCCTCACTCACACCTCGTCGTATCTCCTCCTTCATCTCCTCCATCTGTTTTGTAGATGCCACCCTCATCTGTCCCAATTCATCCCTCTGAGCATCCAATTTGGTTTCTACCCCGATTTTCACCTCCTCTATCTGCTCTCCCATTTGTTTAATTTCTCGGGCGGATTGCTCCCCTATTTCCCGCAATTTGCCTTCCATCCTATTTTCTAACCCCATTAACCCATTTTTCACCTCTTTTATCCCATTGTCTAACCCCTCAAATTTCTTGTCTAATCCCTCACCGGTACCCCTCGCTTCGTCCCTCATTACCCCCATTTGGCCCTCCAATCGCTCACCCTGAGCATCCATCCGGTTCCCCAAGTCATTCCTCAGGTCTTCACTTGTCTGGACCATGAGCGCCCTTATTTGTATCATAAAGAGGTCCAAATTCATCGGTGCTGCTACGGTCACGGGCGCGGCTAGATTTGGCGCCACAATAACCATGTGCGCGAGGGCGCCATTTTGTGCGCCTGATACCTCCTCAACCACCTCCTCATTGTTCTCCTCTACTTCGTCCCTCTGATCCTGGGTTACTCCTAACCCCTCCTCTAGCTCACCCACCTGCATCCGATCGCCTTGACCAGCCATGGCGCGATTTCAAAGTTCAGGTTTTGTAAAACAAAACAAATTTCGGCCGCTCCAAATTTTGACCAAATTTTTTTTTTTAGATGTTTTAAAAATTTGGTTCGGGCCCCGAATCTCACTCCTCGACACCAATTGTTACTGATAACACAATTGGTGTTCCAAAATTTGGGCCTAACAAATTTAGTCCCAGGTCCGAATCCCAACTCCTGACAACCAATTGTTACTGATCGCGGTTTAGATGGTATGATGGGCCGAGCGGATGGTCCAACCGCGACCGAACAGTTATTCCCCGATTAGAACCCGATTCCACCCAAACGTTGGCCGGATCGCACCGCAGCTATTCAATAGGGAAAAGACAAAGGCGACACGGATGTGAAGAAGAAGAAGAAGACAAAAAGGTTGGAAATACTACTAAATTTATTCCTACTATTTACAGGCTCAAAGTAACCAAGGAGAAGGAAAGATAATAAAATAATATACAGAAGAATCAGAGACACAGTGCAATTATTAGCTTATACAGACTTAATTAACCCAGGGACAGAACAAACAAAACAAACTCACGTACACAAGAAGGGTGGAAAGGCAGGAGGTGGATGGCTGGAGGGAGAGGAAGGTCCAAGGGGGTCCTGCAGCACAACCGGCGCGTTTAGCAGCCGCCGTTCCTTCACGGCCCTGCTCCAAACCGCCGTTCAGGCCCCCAAGCTGCTGTTGTGGCTGCTGTGGACGTCGCGTGCTTTGCCAGGCCTTGTCCGACTTGTCTGGTCCAAACCCTCAACTCTTTCTTGGTCCACTCACTCTTTACCACCGACTCCTCACCGCAACCAACGCAACCAACTGACCACCACCACCGACTCCTCACCGCAACCAACGCAACCAACTGACCACCGACTCCACTGACTGACTCCTCACGACTCTCTCACTTGCTTCTTGCGTGCGCGCCTTTTATAGCGCCTCCAGCGATCAAGCCGCCGGCCTTCCTGACACGCCCATCGGTGTGCTCACCTCGGCCCTGGTTGGTCACGCGACCCTCCCGCTCCGCCCTTGATGACGACGGGCGGGCACGCCCCTCTTCCCCTCTATGACGAGGTGGAGACACGCCTTTCTTCTCCGACCCTGCCTCGTGGTCAATGGCGGTTATTGGAGGGGAGGTAATTGGCAATCGAGGGTTGGCAATCACGAGAGGGGATGTAAAAGGAAATGGAGATTTTGGGGATGGGAATGAAAGGGGATCTATTCTCTTTCACTGGTGCAATGGAGTACTTCAATTAATGGGAGACACAGCCTTACTCTAAAACACAGAATAAGAGATAACTATCAAACAGGGGTATTCTATTATTTGGCTGACGTGTATGCTTGTGGACTAATTATGGGATGCCCTTTCACCTTTACACAGCTCCGGAGGTAGGGGGCGCAGAATAAACAATAATAATAATAATACAGCACACAATCAAAAAAATACAGTCCTCATCTCCGCAACAATATCATTCATTCATTCTCCTGCACCATGCAGATCCCATCAAGACACCAGATGTTCATAAACTCATCAATACATTTCTTTCTTTCAGAAACACAAAATTCAAGTTCGAGTCTTGCAGATATCAAGGCATTAAAAAAGAACAAGACATCACATTGCCCAATCGGCTTTCCTTTCAGTTTTTCCTTCCTCGATAAATAAATTGCCATTTTTGCCGTGGCCACTAAAAACATAAACAACATATGTACATGTTCTTTCATATCATTGAAACCAAAAATAAATGATCGCAGAGAAAAAGTGATCTTCATTTTTCAAGCCATGTAGTTCAGCCATTGAAATAAAGGCACAAGCCTTGCACAATCAACGTACGCATGGAACACATCCTCTGTGTAAACACAGAACGGGCAACACGTAGATGTGGGCGCAAAATGACTCACTAATTTATTAGACGGAATGATCCAGTGTATCATTCGCCACTGGAGATCACCTGTCCTTTTGCTTACCAGCTTACTGTATATTGATTCCCATGCAGGCTCAGATGGGAGTCCTTCCGGCATTAGCCCTTTCCACCTGGCCACTCCATTTAACGGTGAGTTCCCAAGCAGAACTGCAGTACATAAACGATACAGGTCTTTACTACTGCATTTCTGAAAAATGTTTTGTCCTTCACTAATTGGGGGCAAGTCTCTGTGACTAGGCTGTAGCAATAAACCAGGAAATATCCAGTCCGTGGATGTCACCAAAACTTCCTGGGTCCATCTTAGTCCAAGTTGTAAGCTTTTCTTTACTATTTCCTTTCGGACTCTTCCGATTATTCTATTTGACCATATTGCAGTCATATCAGCTATCTCTTGCACCGACTTCCACCCCCAACCAGAATCATGGCGGAGGTCCAACACTTTAATTATGCCTGCTGTAATAAAGTGTTGATAAAAGTCTCGGCTTCTTGGAATTGCAGGAAAAAGCGGGTTGTAAAAAAGGGGTTCTTCCACAAACATGTTTGTTGCATAGGTTTCTTGCTGGCGACTAGTCGAAAGGCTTTGCCGGGCATTCAGAAGGCTCTGATAGAATGATGGAAGATGAGATGTGTCGACATGTTGGAGTTGGACTAAGAAAAGTTCAAGGCCATATCCGAGCCCGCTTGCTTTTCGCAGCATGTGATAGGCCAGAAGTCGGCTTGGCAGTCGTTCCTTGTACAGCAACTGCTGTATGGTGCACAGCCGAAAAGCCATGATATGACTTTTTATGTCGATCAGTCCCTGGCCACCTTCAGACAAGGGGCTACATATGATATTTGGTAGTAACCAATGGTGACCACTCCAAAAAAAATCCACCAGTAGCCTCTGCACTGCCTTTAGTAGTGCCTCTGGCGGCTGAAGGCAGATAAACCTATGCCACAGGGAAGAAGCCACCAAATTATTAACCACTAGAACCCTGCCTTTGTAGGAAAGGTGGGGCAGAGCTCGTTTCCACAGTCCCAATCTTTTTTTGACATGCTCACCAATCCCGTCCCAATTTTTGAGGACGTAATGTGGATATCCCAGGAAAACCCCAAGGTATTTGACTCCGTCTTCCACCCATTTTAACTTTGTTGGTAGATGCACAGGTGGTACCAGCACTCTTCCAGGTGGAATGTTCTTGAGACAGGGAATCCATAAGGCTTTACTCTTGTCTCAGTTACACTTCAAAGAAGAGGCAAGGCAAAAAATATTTAAACATTCAACAAGTGCAGGGATATCACTCTCCTTCTTAACAACCACACAGACATCATCTGCATAAGCCGATACAACTACTGAAGGACTCCCAGGGGATACAGTCACTCCTGAAATATTTTTTTCTAAATAAAATTAGGAGTGATTCCATTACCAAGGAAAATAATAACCCAGAAACCGGGCATCCTTGTCTCACCCCTCTTTGGACCTGTACCGGAGAGCTGAGTTCGTTATTTATTTTAAATAAACTAAATATATTGTTGTACAACAAAGTCACGTAGGCCCTAAAATTGACACCAAAGCCACATGCTTCTAGCACACGATACAAAAAAACATGATCCACACTGTCAAAAGCCCTTTCCAAATCAAGGAATATTATCCCAAAATCTTTTTCCAAGCAATCACATTCCATTAAATCTCTGATCAAAAAAATATTATCATAAATAGATCTGTTTGGGATGCAGTAATTCTGATCAGGGTGGACTAGATCACCGATTACCGTCTTCAACCGACTAGCCAACACTTTTGACAATATTTTGTTGTCAGTACATAATAACGAGACCGGCCGCCAATTCTTTATCTGTCGTAGATCTCCAGTCTTTGGAATCAGCGACACCACTGCTCTTCTGAAGCTTAGTGGGAGTTCTCCAAGCACAAAGGATGATTCCAGGACATTCAATAATTCAGGGCCCAAAAGGTCCCAAAAAGCCAAGAAAAATTCTGCTGGTAGGCCGTCAATCCCAGGAGCTTTCCCCGAGTCCATTTCAGTTAGGGCCTGCGTTAGCTCAGGAAAAGTAATTGGTGAATCTAGGCCCAGGCACTGTGGCTCAGTTAGGGATGAAAGGTGACAAGTTAAAAATTTCATGGTTTGCTCACAAACATTTTGTTTTGCATAAACTTTTGAAAAAAACTCTCTAATGCACAACCTTACATCTCCAGGGTTGGCAACCATGTTTCCCCTAAAGTCTTGTACAGAGAAAAGGGTTTTGGGTGACTTATTTACAAAATCCATTTGGAAGAAAGATTTACTAGGGGTGTCTAATACCTTTAAATTGTTTATTCTTAATCTGATTAACAGGCCTGCTGCTTTCTCCTGAATCAGCTCTCTCAGTTGAGCCTTCTTTTCAACCAATAACCTGTGGTCTCTTCTGTTCTTATCTTTAGCCAGTTTACACTCTAACCGTATAATATCAGCTTCTAAACAAGCCATTGTTATATTTTTTACGTCAGTTTCATTTGAAACAAAATGCTGACAAAACACTCTAATCTGAGCTTTTGTGTTATCCCACCATAAAGCTATGGAAGAGAAAGAGGGCTATTTTTAAAGTTGGATAACCCAAAAAACACGGAAGGCGTCTTTAAACAAAGCATTTTCGAGAAGACTGGTATTGAATTTCCAGTATGCACTTTTGCGTAAGGGTTGAGGGAAAAAGAGGCCCATGGTAACTAAATGATGATCAGTAAACAAAGATGGAAAATGATTTGGAGAGATAACCGCATTCCTGAACTGTGAGTTTATGTACCAACGGTCAAATCTAGCGAAGGTCATTCTCCCATTGGCACATCGTCCCCAAGTATACTCAGATTTGTTGGGGGTAATGTAGCCTCCATGCATCTAGCACACCCACTGCCGAAAAATAATTTAACAAATCAGTACTACCTTCGGGATGAGGTTATGCTGTATTTCGGTCTATACTGGGTTTAAAGGTGCAATTAAAGTCACCCCCCATGCAAATACAATTATTCAGATCTATCGACTGCATGTGTCGAATCAAAGATGAAAAGAAAGCTCTTCATTCCACACTCTCACTTGGTGCATAAACGTTGAATAGTGTAAACCGAAAATTATTAATGACCAGTTCCAGTGAAATAAACCGGCCTTTAATCACCTCCTGGAAGAGGCATGACTCAGGTACTAGGCCTGGTCTGAGTAAAAAGGCTACACCAGCAGAAGAAGAAGGCATGTTACTAAAAAAACATTGTCCCTTAAAGAGGCGACACCAGTCGTACTCCACATTTTGAATTATATGGGTTTCCTGGAGTAAGAGTACATCAATTTTCTTGTGCTCAAATAAACTTTTCACCTGAACCTGGCGGTTTTGGCTTGCACCTCCGCCGTTCATATTTAAGGTTCCAAAGGTGATTTTCTTTTCATGGATTATGAAAATGCTTGAGTGGTTTTTGGGAAATCTCGCTCCCTGCTTTTGTAACAGCCTTTCTCAGCCGATAAAACAGCGACCTTGCTAAATGAAATTCATCCGGCCTCCTAATTATGTCCTTTGCAGCCTGGATGAATGAAATTAAATCAGGAAAATGATCTTTTACAATCACATTTCGCTGTCGGTAGGTGTCATTTAGAAAAGAAATAATAAGCTGAGGGGCTATGGATGACTGATCTGATGAAGATTGAGACAACTCAGTCATCTCAACTTCATCCTCTGATTCTGACAAATCAGAAACAGCTCCGCCCGGGTCACATATATCAGTCTGCGCCATCCCCATTTTGATTCCAGCCAAGTCCGAAGATTTGCTGGAATGTTCTATGGTAGAGTCATCTTAGTAGTGTATATATGTTGCTTCTGGGACACTCTCATTTTCCCATTGACTTACATGTTAATTTCCTCTTAACCTCATTGCCCATTAACACCTCTATTTCTCCCACCCTAATCTTTATGAACCTTTTGTCTATAGTACCTATCCTTAATGTTGTTTATTAGACCACTCAAACACTACAAATATTTGTTTTCCCTTATAGACCTATAATCCTTCTTCTACATATCATTTGGCAGATTATCTTTGACCCACTCAAACATCGACCCATTCACTTACTGTTAATTTTCTTCTCACCTCTTTACGCACCTTTTAGTCTGGTTGGTACTTGGTTCTATCATTTATATAATAGTAAAAAGGCGGCGGTAGCCCGTTAAAATCCCTAACCCCCCTTTTTAACTTATCACTTATATACTTATATAACCATAAGGGAGACTATCAATTCCATTTTCTAAAATAAACCTCTTATCATCAAAAGCCCCCAATGCTTTCTTATTCACCTCTTCTGAATATAATTTATGTTTATAACTTCTTATTCCATTAATCTTTCTAAACTCTTCTTTCTTTGTTGTTAAACAGTTATAATAATCCTTAAAGTTTATTGTTTCTTTAATAACATTTTTCTTTACACCTTTTAACTTCTTATCAGTCTTTTCAACGATATTCACAATGTATTTATAAGCATAAGCCTTAGACCTCAATCCCACAAATTCACTCATGACATTTCCTCCTAATTAATCCTTAAACTTTCCAATCACCTTTTTATTTTTAGAAGAGAACAACTCACTCTCTGGACTGTAATTACTTGTATCATAGATATTAATGTCCTTTTTCATGTCTGAATAAACATCATCAGTATTAATTTGCAAAATAAAACTATCTGTATCCATATAAAGTAGATTAACATCATTTTGATATTTCTTCCTCAAGTTATTATAAAAGTAATCATACATTAATGACTTTGATAAATCAAGAATTGATGTTCCAATATAAATAGGTTTGTCCATTTCAATACTCTCTTTAATCAAATGGATCGCACAAAAGTTCTCAGTAAAGACCTCAGCTCTAGTAAAACTCGGTCTATTAATTAATTTTGATGCTTGTTTCCAAGATGTTGATAGTCTGATATTTTGTCTTTTCCTCACATTTTCCATGGTCTTACCAAAGACCGCATTATTCATCAATTTATAAAAGTCTTTCACAAAATCTGTTTTTGACTCTGTTCTTCTTTGTGTATTAAAATCAATGTACCCCTTCAACCAATGACTTTGATTGAACTTTAGAACCCTATGGATCTTCTCTACTCTTAGACCTTTTGATAAATATTGTCGCAAATTTCTTTGGTGTAGAACATAATTTTTCTTGTTATATAATGTAGTAAGTAATTTTTCTGTTGATTCACCTATATTAAATGATTGTTGATAATCACTTAACCACTCCTTCTTTGGACTTTCCTTTTCACAAGCAAATGGGAGATCTTTGTGTAGGTTATGAAGTTCCTCTGGATATTTCAAATCAACTTCAAAATAATAACGAACTTTTTCTTTATCCAATTCTTTTTGTGTAGAGATACATACATCTTGTAAAACCTTTTTGTAGTCTTTTTCCTTTACCCATCTAAGTTTTCCATAAGGAAGAGCCTGAGACATTGCCCAGCCATACAGGTTGTTCGCGTCATAGTACATCAAGTAAGAACTCTCTTTCGTTGAATCATAATTTGGAAGATATTTGTTATTTGCTTTTGCGTATCTGCTCGAGCAGACTTGTGAAATTCCACCTCTTTTTGCCTTTTCAATCATCAAAAGCATATCAACATCGGTTATCAAATCCAAAGCTTGTTTTGTCATTTTCAACATCGCACTCCAAGCCAATCCAGGTGCTGTGTAGTAGTGAGCAGGATCCAATTCATATCCAGTGCGACAAACAGATCTAAAGGCTTCAAATACATCGGCCAATAAAAGCACATCAGTTTTGAGATACAAATCGTGATACTCACCAAGATTCTTGATGTTATATTTTTCCCAAACATTTTGTGCCTGTACATAATCTTTATCAGATATATGACTGTTGTTTAATTTGTTATAGAAATTTTCTTTTAAAGGAAGTTGTGTTTCATTGAATCTCTCAAATGAGTCCATATAGTCATAGGGGTAAATTCCCTTTTGTGTTAGTAAATCTTTATCTGAAAAATACTCTGAAAGACATGGAAACTCTTTTAGATTTTGAACCAAGTTAGCCAATGGACTTGCCATGAATTTAAATGTATCAAGAAATCTGATATGAGTTATAGGAGATGTGTGAATTGTTTTTGTGAATGAAATGTATTTCTGATCCGTGTTAGGAATTGCTGAAATGTGTCCAGATGTCTTTGAAAGTTCATTAATAAATAGATGTGTATCATAATGAGCGTTGTTATGAAGAAAGACAGGAATGAAAGAGGGGAGTTTGTAATTAATATTACAACTTTGATGAGCTGGACCTCTATATTTACCAGTGAGATGACAATGATCTCTAACCTTTAGACCTTCACCAATTTTTTCCTCACAAATATGACAGGCAACCTTTGGCTGTCTAAATTCTCTTTTTTCTTTACTTGTTACATTGGTTTATTGGTTTCTCTCATTATCTTGGTTAATCGAACACAGTCTTTTTCTAGTCGTTTCACAAACTCCTCTGGGGTATTTGAGCCTCTATACTCCTCTAACTTGTTATATTTATCACCAACGGATGATTTGATATAATAACAAAAACCGCAAGGAGTATGTTTTTGATATTTATTTGTGTATGATTCTTTTGGATCTGGAGAAGCAGTATCTATTTTTTCTAGAATACTTTCAAAATCAGCATATATAACAAATGGATGTTTGATCTTTTTATTTTCATCTTTGAATGTGATCTTTGAGCCTTCTTTAGGCATATTGATTACCGTTGATTTATGTTCGCCACAATAATTTGAATGTTTATCTAATCTTTCTTGTGAATTGAAGAAGTTAAGACAACGCAAACAAATATATATTTTATTTGTTCTCTTACAGACTTGTGGTTTTATTAATTTAGCAATATCTTTGATGTATGTATAATGTGAATTTTCCTCTGAATTAAAATATAGAAGATTAATATGAGTTTGTTTACAATTGTCAGAAAGCTTTAAAACCTGAATGTTGTTTGTTTCTGTTAGACCATAAACATTAACTGATAAATTATTCATCTTTTCAAATTTAGGAATATCATTTAAAGCCATAGGAAACTATAGATCTTTCGTATTTAATGTATTTTCATATTTTTTATAATGAGATACTCTTTCATCATGAAAATGTGGAGGATGTAAGTGTGCTAAAATAGACCAGAGAAAACATTTATTGTCTTTATTTTTGATATTGATAACTGCTTTTCTATTTTTGATAACACTGGGTAAATCAATGTAAGAAGAAGCTTTTAGAGGATCTGATTTAAGAATATGAATGTCTATGTAAATAATTTTTCCTATATTGAATCCACTTCCTACGATTGAATTATCCACATCTTGCTCTTGTTTAATAAGTTCATCATAGACTCCTGATGTTTTAAAATCTTGATATGAAGATATAAAGTGTGGCTCAGTTCTCATGTATGGTGAATCTATAACTCCTTTATCCTTTGTCATTTTTAATTTTACTCCCATATAAAATTTAAGTGGTTTCATTTCTTTTAGTGTTTTTTCAATCAATGTTTGAACAGCAGGTTTGACTATTTCTACAGCATCAACTATAGACTTTGGTTCGGGAGGTTTGAAGTTAAAGATTCGAATCCTGATATGTCTTTTGAAAGCACCATCAGTATTTTTAATATTAAACAATTTTGACAAGTGTTTGTTAGTTTTAAGATGGGCTTTAAACCCCTTCTTGAGGATGGTTGTTTTACAGACCTTACAATGTTTTGTTTTAGGTGCAAGAGGGGAAAGTTTGTTAAGAATGTTGTATGTATGTTTTGCGGTGAGAATATGTTGTTTATAATATTTTACTTCCTTCTCGCAAGTATCACAATAAACCATATTTATAGCGTGAGAAAACGTGGTGTTTTATATATATCACTGTGCTTAAAATAAAACACTTTTGAGCTTTACAGCTCCGTTTTATATATATCGCTGTGCTTAAAATAAAACACTTTTGAGCTTTACAGCTCCGTTTTATATATATCGCTGTGCTTAAACTAAAACACTTTTTCACTCAGAATCATCTAAGTCATAACTATCACATGAATACTCAGAATCATACTCAAAGTCATCAATAAAGCTACTCTCATAACTATCATTTGAGCACAAACTATTGGTATCATAACTATCATCTGTGTTCAATGAAATACTATCATCACCATCGTCCGAGTTCAATGAAATACTATCATCACTATCGTCCGAGTTCAATGAAATAGTAAAATCTTCACTGCTGTAATGACTCATATTTAATTAGCAGAAAAAACCTTTCCATCTATACCAATATACTTTCTTTCATTAACGGATTCAATCTCTACATTTTTAATATCAAAAGTTATCTTTAAATAATCTCTAACTATCATAGAACGAAATGACATTTCACCAGAAATATTAACATCATTCATTTTACTTAGATCTACACCCTTTGGATTATTAAAGTAAATACAAATTTCTCCACGAGTATTGTTGATGGTCTTATCATTCTTTTTCAAAGTATCGTGGTCAATCACTTTTTCAAGCTTTGAATAAATTGCCAGGAGTAGAGGAGAAACTTTTGTTAGATTTACTTTAATGGATGTCTTTCCAGGTATAGTTAGAGCTCTTCCTTTAAATGAAATAGAGGGGCTCATGTTATTTTCCATAACTGGTTTTACCCAAAAATTTCCATATTTATCTTTGTTCAATTTAACATCTTTGACATATTTTTCTATATCTTTCACCGAAGTAGAGATTGATTGAAATTTGTCTTTTGTGCTTTGAAACATTGTATTTATTAATGAATAAACTTGCGTTTAGTTTAAGTAAAAATTTACCATATAAATATGATAAGTTCTGAAGGATATTTAGAATTTCCAGACTCTCCATATGATAAATTAGAGAATTGTCCGGCTTGTGATAGAATAGGGCTTAATAATGAGGGTTCATATAAACAATGTATTTTCTGTGATTTAATTTTAATTAATGATAATAAAAAATATTTTAAAAAATATAACTCTTTTAAATTAGAACCAAAAATGAATTACTTTACAAGATTAATAAGAGAGATGAATGTTAAGTATTGTGATGATAATACACCATTTCTTTCAAGGGAAGAGACTATTTGTATTGAGGAAATGTATAAGGGTTTAATGATATTTATTATTCAAAATAATTTTAATGGAAATGTTAATACAAGATACTATATAAATAAAATAATGAATTATTTTGAAATGAAACCCGAACTCAGGATAAAATATAGAGTTTCTAAAATAGCTCAAAAAAAGTTAGATGACTTGTTTTCCAAATGTATAAATGAATGATTTTTTACCCGTTTGGGAAAATAAGATAAAATTTAATAACCATAAAAACATTCCAAATTCATTGAGATGTCTAATAGTTGGTTCAAGCGGATGTGGAAAAACCTGTTTACTTTTAAAGATGCTCCTTGGTTCTAATTTTTTAGATTATGATAATTTAATAATTTTTACAAAGTCTAGTTTTCAACCCGAGTATCAGCTACTCTCACAGGGTTTTAATGCAGGTCTTAAAAAGGAAGACATTATCGGTTTATTTAAACTTCAAAACAAACTAAATGATTATAATATTGAAGATATAATACAATTATTTTGTGATACACAGAAATCAAAATCGAAACCAAAACCCATAACTTGTATTCTCAGTGATAATACGGATGATATACCTTCACCTCAAGATTTAGATAAATCAAAAAAGAACCTCGTCATCTTTGATGATTGTGTTAATGAGAGAAACCAAACAGTAATGGATAGCTACTATACAAGAGGGAGACATTCTTCTTGTAATTGTATATATCTTAGTCAATCATATTTTCAACTCCCTCGACGCTCAATAAGAAACAATGCCAATACTTTTATTTTATTTAAGTTAAATTCAATAGATGTAAATAATTTTTGGAGAGATAATTGCTCTACGTTATGTAGTAAAAAAGAATTTGAAAATTATATGAAACACACGATTGAAAAATATAAATATATTGTTGTGAAACAAGATGAGATATTAAAGGATGTATTTTTATTTTAAACATAATTACATATATAAATGATAACTATTATTATTAATCTTGTGGGTAAATCTGCTTCAGGAAAGAACTTTCATAAATCTAAACTCTTGAATAGTAAAAATGAAAAGATTGTAAGTTTTTTTTAAAAACACCCTATGATTCGTTTTGTGAGTACTACAACCAGAGCAAAGCGACCAGGAGAAGTAGAAGGGAAAGATTATTACTACATTTCAATGGAGGAACATATGCGATTGAGGAACGAAGGTCAAATATTTGAGGAGGTCTCTCTTGGTTCTACAAAATATTCACATTGTAAGAGTGAGTTAAATAAAGTAAAATCTAATGGTCTTGGGATTTTAGAAACGAATCCTGAAGGAATGAGACAAATTATTAAACATTTGTGTGGTGATGGAGTTAAGATTTTATCATTCGGTTTTGATATCAATGAGGAGACTCAACACAAACGTATGAAAAGCAGAGATACAAGTATTAGTGAAAAAGAAATAACAACTCGTATTAATACCAATAAAGAATTTGATGAAATATTTAAAGAAAAGGATTTATTTCAACACATTTACTATAATGACAAAGAAAAGGAAAATTTTCCCATTGACCTTTACAATTCATTAAATGATATTTTTCAATAAATAAATACAGAAAATGAATACCGAAGAAAGAGCAAGAAAGTTGAAAGAACATCAAGAGTTGGTTTCAAAAGTTGTAAAGCAACAGGAAGAGATAAAGAAGAAACGGAGACAGAAACTAACTGGTGAAGAAACCTTTGAAAGAAAACAAGAGAAATTTTTTAAACCGCTTTTAAAAACTCAACACCCTACAGTTCCCACGGTAGAATTTACTCCGAAAAAACTTCAAATGCTCAAAGATTTTAGTCAGATAACAAAACAAGAACTTGGAAAATTAGAATATAATGATGAAGAATTATTTCAGAAACTTGAGGAGGTAAATCAACCCCCTAATTATGTAGTGGAAGCTCTTCAAAACAATGAATATTTGGCAGATTCAAAAACCAGAGCAGGTTTCATTCCAACAGAAGAACCAGCAGTGTTCCATCTTGTGAAAGAAAAGGTATTGATATTTAATGATGAATTGATGTTCTTGAGTTCTACTCAACCAAATGTTAAATTAACTCCAAGATTAATGTTTCTTCTAACAAACCCCGGATTCAGCGGTTCAAAATATTTTGAGGAACCACTTGATATGGAAAGAGAGGAAGGATAGGGTATATATTGAGTTGCTAAATGCACTTGATTATGGAGTTTCTGTTGCTGGTAAAAGTAAGAAGAATGAGAAGGAGAAACATATTATTGATGCTTTAAGTAAGCTTGGTTCGGGTGTTAGTTTGCTTCCAAATGACCCATCACAATTAGTTAATAGGCTATTATTGTTGTTAGGTAGTAAGAAGGCTGGAAACAACAATTGTTTTAATGAATCCTCAGCCATTTTAGATCAGTTGATGAATATGAAAATAATTAATAAATGTCAATACAAAGATATTTTATTAGATATTAAATAAGATGAGAAGCACAATTCTTAGTTTTAATTTCACAACGAGCGATTACACAGCTTCATTCCCTTACCCACTACAACTTGACCCCACAAAATAATATGAGGCTTCTTTGTTGTCAATGGAAACTTACAATACCCTTTTTAATATCACAGAGAAAAACAACAAGTTTAGTTATAATCCAGGAAGTGGATATAAAACTATAACCGTTTCACCTGGAGCTTACGAGATTTCTCAAATATCTTCAGAAGTCTCTCGCCTTATGAAAGAAAAAGGTGATGAACCAAAAAATATTGTAATAGATATTCAAAAACACACTTCAAAATCAACTATTAAACTTAAAAATAATTATAAAGTTGATTTCACGATTGAAAATTCGTTTAGAGAGCTATTGGGTTTCTCTTCAAAAAATATTGAAAATAACGGGACGTTTTACAGTGATAATGTTATCCAAATATCCTCCGGTATAAATTCAGTATTAATTCATTGTGATTTGATTGATGGTGCTTATAACGATGGAATAAGAACAAATACAATATTTTCATTCAGTGCATACTCAACCCCGATTGGTTATAAATTTAATATGGAACCAAAAAATCTTGTCTATTTACCTGTGTCAGGAAAAACCATATACAGAGTAAATTTTAGGATAACCGACCAAGATAATCGTATGATATCCTTTAATGATGAAATTATATCCATCAGAATTCACCTACGTGAAGCTTTTCAATAAATAAATAATGGTTATTGTGAGAAAACACGAGTTGGGAAAATATAAAATAATTACAGGGGATGGGATGTTCCTTTCACCATACTATACAAGGTATGTGGGTAGAGGATACTATAAACCAAAGAGACAACGGGGTGTGGGTCATCAATTTCGAAGTAAAGGAGATGGGATAATTGATACTCTAATGGGTATTGGTTCAACCATCCTTAAACATAAAGACCTAATTGGTTCAACTGCTTCTGCCGTGGGTTCAGTTGCGGGTGCTATAAAGAGTATAAAAGATGCTCAAAAGGAGTCTCATAAATTACAAGCAATCAAAGAAATAAAAAAAGGTAAAACTCAACTATCTTCACAAGAACGACAAAAAATCATTAAAATACTTGGGTCAGGGTTTCAACGATTTTAATACTATATAAATACAAGTATGGAAGCGATTGATAGTATCTATGATTTGGATGATACAATTATCATTTCAAACTCCACGAAAAATGAAGACTATTTTAAGGTAAATGCTATAACAGGAACAGACTGGAATTCAAACGGAACAAAAAGTTTTGAAATAAATAATCAACAAACTTACTTGAATATAGCTGATAGTTTCTTGCTGTGTAAATTTAAATTCACTAAGGCTGCGAATAATACTAATGCTACACTCGTAAATGATTTCTTCTGGAAAATGTTTGATAGTGTTCACCTGTATATTGGAACACAAGAGGTTGAAGCGGTTGATTATGTCTCTGCTACATCTGAAATGATGAAATTTACACTATATTCGTTTGGTGATAGAATGGGTAAGGGAGCTGTTGAAGGTTTTATTCCTGATATGTCAACGGGTACAAACACAGACCCTGGTTATAGTCAAAGGAAGGCAATGTATAATGATGACACAAAACCAGAGAATAGTTTTACCGTAGCAGTAC
Source organism: Myxine glutinosa (assembly GCF_964187855.1). Classification (NCBI taxonomy): domain Eukaryota; kingdom Metazoa; phylum Chordata; class Myxini; order Myxiniformes; family Myxinidae; genus Myxine; species Myxine glutinosa. Next base: position 211,090,552 of record NC_136265.1, read on the forward strand.
CTCTGAAAGGTACATTTGGATTTTGTGATTATGACAAAGTTTTGTATGGTCTTAAAATTAGATTTCAACTACAAAGGAATGATAATGTAAATAGGTTGCTTTTTGGGCTTGAAAATGCTTTTGGAGACAACAATAAATTTGTTATAAATGATTTGTGTTGGTATATCAGTGAATATACTCCTAATCTTAAAATGGAAGAGATGTTAAATAGAAGACTTAACTCAAAGAAACCGCTAAATGTATCATACCTTAAAAGAAGATGTCAACACGTTAAACTGGAACACACTACCTACACTTGGAATTTGGGTGTTCTTCAAGGAAAGCCACGATACCTCTGGCTCATTTTAAAAAAACCAGATGGAGAGGACGGTACTAATAAGAATAATGCCCTGAGTGATAATGCTAAGGTGAAACAACTTCGGGTTTCTCTTGATGGCACATTTTAACCGCGAGATAGATTGGAAATTGATTGGGAAAAAAATGATTATGCGGAAGCCTACAAGTCCTACCAAAAGGTGTGTGAAAGTAATGGTAATAATGATCCTATTTTGGATATGGTTGCGTTTCAAAAACTTTATACAATCTACGCAATTGACCTGAGTTCTCAAAAGGAAACTATAAAGTCTAATCGAGTGGATACTTCTCTATACATTGAAAGAGGGGAGAGTGAAGAGGTTAATGCATATTGTTTGCTTTTGGAGGAAACAGAATTACAGATTAATACAGATAATGGTGTTATGATTAATATCACATGGGTTTTTTCTCATAAATAAATGGTTGGGGTATATGTTAATCAAGTCAATCTTAATAAATTAACATCTTGTATTCAAAAACAAAAGCCTTGTATTATTAATGTTAATACAATTCAAAGAAAAGGAGCAGTAAGAATTGATGTTTTACTCACACACACACACAAGTAAAAACACTAAATGATACTGGTTCACTTAAAATTAAAATGACAAAACCTATGTTAAAGAAATATTCAATAGACGAGTCAAGAGGAGGATTTCTCCCTTTTCTAATTCCTTTATTTGCTGGTTTAAGTGTGGCGGGAGCATTGACTGGTGGTATTTCAGCAGCGGTAAAAACTGCTAACGAAAGGAAGGCACAACTAAAAGCTCAAAAAGAATTGGAAAGACATAACAAGGAGTTGGAGAAACAAATTAGTGGAAGTGGTGTAATTGTAGATTTTGCTCAAAAACTTGAAAGTCTACCTGATAAAGCTAGATTGTTGGTTGGAGATATGCTTTCCTCTATCGCTCAAGCGGGTGTTAAACTAACTAAACGGGGTAATGGATTGTATCTTTCTCATAAATAAATGGATAAATGGTTTAAACAATTTGGAAAGAATACAACGTCAAATATAGAACTAGCTAAGTATTGTAAAACACTAAAAATTGATAATGTGGTTATTTGTATGAGAGATGAATTAATACATATAAATAAGAATACAAAGAACATTATTATGAATTTAGACACACAGAATGGTTCTCATTGGGTTTGTATTCATAATAGTCAGGATAAATATTATTTTGATAGTTATGGTTTGCCACCACCTGTTGAAGTAATACAATTCTTACAGAATGGTGTTTATCAAACATTTCAAGTTCAAGAAATTAATTCTAAATGTTGTGGTCAATTATGTTTATATGTATTATTTCAACTCAACAATAATGAAAATTTTTATGATATCATTTTAAATCTAATATAAATGACATGTTGGAAAAGATGGTTCTATCTTTGGAAAATCCTCTCAGGATATTGATTTATCAAATTATTATACAAAGGCACAGGCTGAACGACAAAAATATAGTGTAAGTAAAAATATTAATATGAAGAATACTTATAAATTAATCAATTATCCAAACCCTACAGATGCGAATGACTTAATTAGATTTAGTGATTTATCACAATATATATTTTTTAAGAAAACAGCACATTTTGTTAAACAAGTAAAATTTACAACCACAACACCTGGTTATACTGACCATACACCTTTCCTCATTGAATTTAACTACCTGCTTACAATTGAATTTTATAAAGAAGGACATATAGTTAATATGCGAATTAATAAATTGGGGTATGATATGCCTGATTTAGGGTATAATTGGTCTTTTTCAATAAACATAGAAGACCTACATGATTTTAATCAGTCTCGTAAAGAAGAATATTATCCACTTGGTGAGGATAAGGATTTATGTGGAAGTACAATTAATAAACAACAAATACATGGTTTTAAGAAAAGAAAAATATATGATAGTATAGCGATGGTTAGCATGACAAAGAAGGAAGGTCATGAGATAAGGATAGAAAGCCGAGGAATACAAACCAATTTGGTAGTGGGAAGATGGGGTGGTATTACCTGTCATAATATTAATCTCACATATATTTCTGATACATAAATGGCAGGAAGAAGACTACAAGAGAATTATAATTTTTGTATTCAGGGATACCTACAAGAAAAGGGTGCTCGGTATTACATACCTTATGATTTGGAGCATATACATGGGAATTTTGTCATTAAAAACTGGCCTTATACTGATATTGTTAAACCCACAAATAGAGACTTGTTTAAAATATTAAATAAAAATGAACTTCTCAAAGTTATGAAATATAAAACTCTTTTAGAAATCGTTAACAAATCTTATTGGTATCCTATTATGAGAAAAATAATTATAGATACAAGAATATCTCAAAATCCAGATGAGTATATTTATAATATTCTTTGGGGCTCAAGCTCAAGGGTAGCAAGGGATGAGGAAGGAGTTGAAGAAGAGAAGGAGGAAAGAGAGAAGGAGGAGAAGGAGGAAAGGGAGAAAAAGGAGAAGGGGGAGAGGGAGAAAAAGGAGAAGGAGGAAAGGGAGAAAAAGGAGAGGGAGGAGAGGGAGAAAAAGGAGAAGGAGGAAAGGGAGAAAAAGGAGAAGGAGGAAAGGGAGAAAAAGGAGAGGGAGGAGAGGGAGAAAAAGGAGAAGGAGGAGAGGGAGGAAAGGGAGATGGAGGAAAGGGAGAAAAGAGAGAAGGAAGAGAGGAAAAAAAAGGAGAGGGAGGAAAGGGAGAAAAAGGAGAAGGAGGAAAGGGAGAAAAGAGAGAAGGAAGAGAGGGAGGAAAGGGAGCAAAGAGAGAGGGAGGAAAAATATAAAAAGATGGAAATCAGTGAGATTCGTAAAAGATTGAAGGTATTACAGCAAATAAATCAAACTCAACGCACTGAGGAGGAAAATAAAGAAATGAAAAGTCTAATGGAAATATTATTTTCAAGAATAACGACGTCAATGTCTTCACTTTCAGGGAGGAGATTTAAACGAGAAAGTGGTGAAGAAGAAGAAGAAGGAAAAGATTATGTGGTTGATGATGTTGGTGTTATTGACTTTAGTTAGTTTTATTTGTAAATAAATGGAGGAGAGAGTGAAGGCATTCCTTAGGATTCTTTATGTTTTAAAAATTAAGATAGAAATGTATATGTTAAAAACCAAAAAGGTTTTGATCCTCTGTCGGAATTTTTCTGATAAATAAATATAAGTTATTGTCTCAAATGTAAAAAGAAAACTAAATCTAAAAATATCTCTTTTGTTAAAGCTAAAAATAATAGAGTTTATCAAAAAGGAATATGTCAAGTGTGTGGCTCTAAAAAGTGCCAATTCATCTCTCCTAAAAGAGGAGGAGACATACAAAGGTTTCTGTCAGGAAGTAAATTTACAACAACTGGAATTCCTGGGGAACTACATCTACCTGGATATTCTTTCTGTGGTCCAGGAACAAACTTGGATAAAAGATTAGATGAGGCTGACAATCCTAAACCTTGGTCCAAGCCTATAAATAGGGTTGATGAAGTGTGTATGAAGCATGATATTGCTTATGGGAAAACCACTACATTGGATGAAAAACATGAAGCAGACAGAGAAATGTTATATAATTTGTCTTTGATACAATATCCTACATTGAGAGAGAAAGTTGATCGGTTTATTGTTTAAAAAATGATGTGTCAAATTGAAACTTGGTCTTGGGTATTCACCCTAAAAAAACTATTAGACTCCAATGATGTCATCAAGACTGAGGAGCTTTTGGCTAATGAATTACACAAACCTATAATCACAAAGTTTAAAAGAAGGAAAGTTTATTCTAAATACACCGACCACATATGGTCCGCTGATTTAATTGAATTGAATAATGACAGGGGATACAGGTATGCTTTAACCGTTATTGATTTGAGGAGTAGATTTGCCTGGGTTGTTCCATTGAAAAACAAGAGAGGTAATACTTTAATGTTAGCCTTTAAGCTAATATTTGATAGGGATAAAAGGAAACCAAAGAAGTTATGGACTGATGAGGGAACAGAGTTCTATAACAAAATATTTATGAAATTTCTTAAGGGGGAGGATATTAAATTATACAGCACCTTTAATGAAGGAAAGGCAGTTGTTATTGAGCGTTTTAATCGTACTTTAAAAGAAAAATTATATAAAAAATTCACACAACTCGGTTCTCAACAATGGGTGTATTTAATCCAGAATATTGTTGATAATTACAATAATACAGTTCATTCATCAACAAAATCAAAACCATCAGAAACATTTACAAAATTAGAATATGAAAAGCAGATTAATTTGAGAAAGCCCAAGTTTAAAGTTGGTGATATTGTAAGAATATACAAATGGAAAAGTCATTTTGAGAAAGGTTATACACAAAAATGGACTTGAAGGAACTGCGCTCCAACACGAGTCGAAAGAATTGACGCGACCAAAGACGGAATTCGTCCGAGTTGCTTTATTGAAACAAAACAGCTCAGGTATTCTGACAAGCCCGTTTATCGGGCAGCAATATATATACACATTTATGTCGGGAAGTTTGCCCGGCAAAAGCTATACCGGGCATGCCCGGGTGTCAAGGGCGAGCCTTGGAAAGGCGAGTCTGGACCTGCCTGGGCGTGTTTGGCTGCGGCCTGGCAAGTCGAGGCTGGACGTGCCCGGGCGCTCTGGACGAGCACTGGAAAAGCGAGAGCGGGCATGCCCGGACGCTCTGGGCGAGCCCTGGAAAGGCGATAGCGGGCATGCCCGGACGCTCTGGGCGAGCCCTGGAAAGGCAATAGCGGGCATGCCCGGACGCTCTGGGCGAGCCCTGAAAAGGCGAGAGCGGGCATGCCCGGGAAAGACGAGACCGGGCGTGCCCGGGAGGTTCGGGCGTGCCCGGGAACAGTGAGTCCGGGCATGCCCGGGAGAGGCGCGTCTGGCCGTGTTCTGGCCGGTGCAAGGCGATTGTGTGCATCCAGCGGTAACCGCTACAGACTCGTGAATTATTTAAAATCGTTGATGTAATGGCTACAAACCCTTGGACCTACAAATTATATGATTTAAATGGAGAAGAAATCTTGGGTTCATTTTACTCGCAAGAATTACAAAAAACACAAGTAAGCAGCTAATACCCTTGAAAATAATAAATAAATAAATAAAATGTAATGGGGATACGTTTTTAAATCTGTGAACCCCAAACACAGAATCCCACAACTTTTTAGTTGGGGCTTAACTTTTGTGTGTGTATAATGGGGATACGTTTTTAAATCTGTGAACCCCAAACACAGAATCCCACAACTTTTTAGTTGGGGCTTAACTTTTGTGTGTGTATAATGGGGATACGTTTTTAAATCTGTGAACCCCAAACACAGAATCCCACAACTTTTCAGTTGGGGCTTAACTTTTGTGTGTGTATAATGGGGATACGTTTTTAAATCTGTGAACCCCAAACACAGAATCCCACAACTTTCCAGTTGGGGCTTAACTTTTGTGTGTGTGTGCATGTGTGAGTGAGTCATAATAATATACAAACCCTAACCCAACCCCATCCCTAACCCAACCCCATCCCTAACCCAAACCCATCCCTAACCCAACCCCATCCCTAACCCACCCCCATCCCTAACCCACCCCCATCCCTAACCCAACCCTATCCCTAACCCAACCCCATCCCTAACCCAACCCCATCGCTAACCCAACCCTAACCCAACCCCATCCCTAACCCAACCCATCCCTAACCCTCACATTCAAAATCCCAACCCTAACCCAACCCATCCCTAACCCAACCCCATCCCTAACCCAACCCCATCCCTAACCCAACCCCAACCCTAACCCTCACATTCAAAATCCCAACCCTAACCCAACCCCATCCCTAACCCTCACATTCAAAATCCCACCCAAACCCTAACATAATCTTTCTTTTCTTCTTTTTTAAATACGTATTTCTTTTTTTTTTTTTCCTCTTCCTCCAATTCTGTCTTTCAAGGCTTTCAAGTTTGAAGAAGTAGAAATGGGAAGAAAGAATTTTCCAGCATTTTCTTCCTCGAACTTTCTTGATATTGCTTAAATCAAGCGTCATTAAACAAAGAACATTGTTCATTGCTTTAGAATCCAAAGAGTCTCCAAGATGGACCCCACAGGTAGAGTCTCCAAAATAAAACCAACTTTCCAAGTTCCCAAGGTATAACCACATTCCTGTTGAGCCTCCAAGATAGGTATCACATTCCGAGTCATCAAAACAAAACCCCCATTCCGAGTCTCCAAAAATATAACCATCTTTCCAAGTCCCCAAGGTAGAACCACAATTTTCAGAAATATTGGGGGTTTCCGTGATAAGTCTCACATTGTATAACTGCGGACCATCAGGGAAAACTTCCCTTTCCCAATTTTTTAGGGTTTCTATGATGTGTCTCACATAGTATAACTGCGGACCATCAGGGAGAACTCTCCTTGCCCAATTTTTTAGGGTTGCTATGATGTGTCTCACATAGTATAACTGCGGACCATCAGGGAGAATTCCCGTTTCCCAATTTTTTAGGGTTTCTATGATGTGTCTCACATAGTATAACTGCGGACCATCAGGGAGAACTCTCCTTGCCCAATTTTTTAGGGTTTCTATGATGTGTCTCACATAGTATAACTGCGGACCATCAGGGAGAATTCCCGTTTCCCAATTTTTTAGGGTTTCTATGATGTGTCTCACATAGTATAACTGCGGACCATCAGGGAGAACTCTCCTTGCCCAATTTTTTAGGGTTTCTATGATGTGTCTCACATAGTATAACTGCGGACCATCAGGGAGAATTCCCGTTTCCCAATTTTTTAGGGTTTCTATGATGTGTCTCACATAGTATAACTGCGGACCATCAGGGAGAACTCTCCTTGCCCAATTTTTTAGGGTTTCTATGATGTGTCTCACATAGTATAACTGCGGACCATCAGGGAGAATTCCCGTTTCCCAATTTTTTAGGGTTTCTATGATGTGTCTCACATAGTATAACTGCGGACCATCAGGGAGAACTCTCCTTGCCCAATTTTTTAGGGTTTCTATGATGTGTCTCACATAGTATAACTGCGGACCATCAGGGAGAATTCCCATTTCACAATTCTTTAGGGTTTCTATGATGTGTCTCACATAGTATAACTGCGGACCATCAGGGAGAACTCTCCTTGCCCAATTTTTTAGGGTTTCTATGATGTGTCTCACATAGTATAACTGCGGACCATCAGGGAGAATTCCCATTTCACAATTTTTTAGGGTTTCTATGATGTGTCTCACATAGTATAACTGCGGACCATCAGAGAGAACTCCCCTTTCCCAATTTTCAGAAATTTGTGGGTCTCCAATGTATGACTTGTATTCTGGCTCATCAAGGTAGAACTTGTTCAGTGGGTTTTGTTTTGATAACTCACAACAAGTATCATCATGGTAAAACTCTTTTTCAGGATTTTGTGGATCTCCAAGGTATAACTCTTTGGCTGGGTCATCAAGGTAGAACTCGTTCTGGGGGTCTTGGTTGTTCAAAATGTCTTCAAACAAAAAAATAAGTTCATCCCAAGTTGTGTTAAAAGCAGAATTTTCATTTAGTATCTCAGATACAATTTCCTGTGAAAGAAAATAACAATGTATTAATTTAATACAATATTTTTATTTGTATAAATCAAGCTCTATGAATATTAAAATAAACTTTGTTAACTCTTACACGAGTCTCATCTAAAAAAAAAAAAAAAAAAAAATTAAATTAAATAAATAAATAAACAAACTTACCTCCATTGATAAGAGGTTCGAGTCCAGTTCATCAATCTGAAGGTTGAGTTCTACACAGGTAGTAGGACTCCAAGGAATAGCAAAGTTATCCCATTCCATTTCGGCATAGTAGTCCATTCTCAAGTGAAGCAGAAAGCGTGTTTGAAAAAGCCTGTGTGGTCGGTGCCTTTTATAAGGACTGGGTGTGTCATTTCCTGTGGAAATTCCCTGGGCGTGTCTTAACTGGAAATGATGTGATGGAAATTCCCTGAAAATGATGTAATGTATTACCTGGAAATGATACAATGCTGAAGAGTTTATAAAGTGGGTGGGACTTAGCAAAAGTGGGCGGGGCTTAACAAAAAGCGGGCGGGGCTTAGTAAAAGGTGGGCGTGGTTTACCAAAAAATGGGCGGGGCTTACCAAAAAGTGGACGGAGCTTAACAAAAGGTGGGCAGAGCCTACCAAAAAGTGTGTGGCACTAGAGGCGCTCAAACAAGAACATTGTGGGAGGTTTATCATTTTATCTCAGCTCAGTTAAAATATCTTAATAAAGAACCAAACTCAAACATCTTTTTTGTTAATATATTAGATGGTGAAGGGAGTGGCAAGAGAATTAAATTATTTCCCACGCATAAACAAATATTTGTATGATCGATGTTTGAGTGGTCTACTCGGGATCATTGATAGTAAGAGTACCATAAGACCAAGGGGGAATCATTGTTTGAGTGTCAAAAGGCTCAAAGGTTCGTAAAGAGGTGAGAAGAAAATTAACAGTAAGTGAATGGGTCGATGTTTGAGTGGGTCAAAGATAATCTGCCAAATGATATGTAGAAGAAGGATTATAGGTCTATAAGGGAAAACAAATATTTGTAGTGTTTGAGTGGTCTAATGAACAACATTAAGGATAGGTACTATAGACAAAAGGTTCATAAAGATTAGGGTGGGAGAAATAGAGGTGTTAATGGGCAATGAGGTGAAGAGGAAATTAACATGTAAGTCAATGGGAAAATGAGAGTGTCCCAAAAGCAACATATATACACTACTCATCTTCACTCTGGTACCCGGGACATTCAGCAGGAGCTGAAATCTCGGCTTCACCCTCCTGTAGGGAGATGTTCACTGGCTCAGTTGACGAACCAGTGTCGTGATTTCGATCTTGCATTGGTAAAGAGGAGCTTGGGGCTGAAACATTCCCATTCCGCTCGGTCTCAGCAGGTAGTGAAGGTGGCGGCTCACTAATGAGCTCACCATCTTTAGTCTCGCCATCTACTTTTTCTCCCAAATTTTCGGTGCTGCCCGATAATGTTTCACAATTAATTAATTCAGGTTCCTTCTCCCTGGTGTCAATACAGCTTGTGGACACCTGAGAAAGACGTTTCGAGGCGTCTTCACCCACACTGTCTTTATCCAACACTACCTTTTTCAAAGTAATGTTGGAGTTACAAGCACCAGGTGCTCTTCGTTTTTTTGTCACCACAATGGGATCTTCTTCCATCTCCTCACTGCACGTAGCATCTGCCACAACAGGTGGGTTATCCGGGATTATTTCATTATTTACCGAATCAGCGGTGTTGTCGTTTTCACTAACACGAACAGGAGTATTATCCCTACCCCTCGTGTGCGAGGGAGCGGCGGTAGGAACCATTCGGGTATTTCGGTTTACCTTGTTTCGTACATTAGAGACCGGGGTGTTATCTCTTTTACAATCAGCGCCACTATGACCTGCTTCACCGCACCTTACACATGATACCTTCAGACATAACCTTTTCACGTGGCCAAAAGCTCCGCAATGAAAACATGTTAATGAGGCTGATGACGCATACATCTGGTACTCATGGTTGTTCACCTTTCATACCTTGAACGTGATGTTTAACCCCGTGTCATCGCCTCGATCCGGAAGCACCATATACACCTGCCGTCTGAAGCTCATCACGTGTTTAACACGTTCATCGTGAGACCGGAGCGGAATCATTGTGATTTTCGACACCACTGTTCCGTATCGGGACAGAACGGACATCAGCTGATCGCAGGTTATAAATGGGGGTGCATTAGATATGACGACCCTCATCGACGGAGTGTCCATAGGCGACGCCAAGACAAAGAGACCTGTCTCTGTGGTTAATCCCGCACTAAAAACATCGTGAACGATTTTTTCATCGGACACAAATACAACAACTTTTTGATTCATTCTCGACGCTGCTCGTACATTCTCACAACCGATTATTTTCCCCACCGACAAAACAATGTCCTCAGTGGAAGTTCCTTTGGGTGGAACACACACAAATGCATGTTTCCTTGTTAAGTTGTCGAACGCCTCTAACCGAGAGCATGTATTCGCCATCCCAGCGAATTAACAGCCCCCACTTGTCCAAACCGGACAAGAAGGTACCAAACCGAAATAAATCGCACTAAAGTAAATAACAAACACGCATTATAAGCACAAAAAAGGCTTACAAAGCGTCGTCAAAGCCGGCAGGCCGCACCCAAAATGGGTCCGCTCTCAATCCTCTCTCTCCCGAACACAAAGGTGTAGAAAGGCTGAAAACAAAATGCCAAAGTACACAGGATGGAAAAGAATAGGGGGGGGGGGGGGGGGGGAGGGCAGGAGAGTAGAAAATCGCACAAAGGACTCACCACAACACAGAGCAGTGGCTCACAGCCGCCATGACGCCACACCCAAATCGCAACAGCCGGCAGGGGGCGACAGAGAGAGAGAGAGAGAGAGAGTGAGGGTGAGAGAGATGGTGAGAGATAGAGTGGGACAGGGTGAGAGAGTGGGAAAGAGAGAAAGGGGGGGGGGGAGAAAGGGGGAGAGAGAGAGAGGGTGAGAGCAAGAGAGAGAGAGGGTGAGAAAGGGTCAGAGAGAGGGTGAGAGAGATGGCAAGAGAGAGAGAAAGAGAGGAAGTGAGAGTGAGATGGTGGAGAAAGAGAGAGAGAGTGAGAGGGTGAGAGAGTGAGAGTGTGGGAGAGAGAGAGGGTGAGAGGGATAGAGAGGGTGAGAGAGAAAGAGAGGAAGAAGGTGAGAGAGAGAGGGTGAGAGAGAAAGAGGGTGAGAGAGAAAGAGAGGGTGAGAGAGAAAGAGAGGGAGAGGGTGAGAGAGAAAGAGAGGGAGAGAGAGAGAGTGGGAAATGGTGAGGGAGAGTGTGAGATAGTGGGTTAAAGAGAGGCAGAGGATGAGAGAGTGAGAGGATGGGAGAGAGAGAGAGGGTGAGAGAGAGGGTGAGAGAGAGAGAGAGAGCGTGGGAGAGAGAGTGGGAGAGGGTGATAGGGAGAGGGTGAGAGAGAGGAAGAGGGTGAGAGAGAGAGAGGGTGAGAGAGAGGAAGAGGGTGAGAGAGAGAGAGGGTGAGAGAGAAAGAGAGGGTGAGAGAGAAAGAGAGGGCGAGGGTGAGAGAGAGAGAGAGAGAGAGAGAGAGAGAGAGAGAGGGGGCGAGGGTGAGAGGGGGCGAGGGTGAGAGAGAGAGAGAGAGAGAGGGGGGGGGGGCGAGAAAGAAGGAGAGGGAGAGGGTGAGAAAGAAAGAGAGTGAGACAGTGAGAGACTGAGAGGGTTAGAGAGAGAGAGAGATGGGGGAGAGAGAGAGAGAGGGGGGAGGGGGGAGAGGGAGAGAGAGGGGGGGGGGAGGGGGGGGGAGAGAGAGAGAGGTTGAGACGTGTTTTATGCAGAATTCCATCATCTCATATGCCTGGGGTTTGTCCGCACTCCCCTGTACTTCATTGCATGCCACCCGATGTGAGCTCACCAAAAGGGTGGGAGAAAGAGAGGGTGAGAGATTGAGGGGGTGGGAGACAGAGAGATGGATGAGAGAGGGTGAGAGAGAGAGAGGGTGAGAAAGAGAGAGGGAGGGAGAGGGTGAGAGAGAGGGCGAGAGAGAGGGTGTGAGAGAGGGTGTGAGAGAGGGTGTGAGAGAGGGTGTGAGAGAGGGTGAGGGAGAGGATGTGTATGCGAGAGAGAGAGAGAGAAGTGAGAGGGTGGTGAGGGAGAAGGGAGAGGGTGAGAGAGAGAGAGAGAGAGAGAGAGGAGTGAGTGGGGCAGATAGAGGGGGAGAGAGAGACAGAAAAAAGAAAGAAAAAAAGAAAGAATGAATGAATACAGAAAAATAGAAGAGCCAGATCAGATTTATTTTTTTTGTAATGAGTCGAGGCTCGTGAAAGAGCTAACATTTATCAAACAAACAAATCAAACAAACAAGCAAACAAAGTATATAAAAAGGGGAGCGGTCGACAAGATGGGGAGAGAAGGGGAGGAAGCACACAAACACAACAATTGAGGGCAGGGACATCGGGAGATGTGTGGGAGGTAGAGGGCCTGGGGGGAGGCAGGATAGGTATAAAACGGAAGAACACCAAGGACTTCCAGGAAAGAAGACAAAAGTCACCTCAAAAAAGTGGATTTGGGGTGAAATTAGCAGGGGTAGAAAAGATCAAGGTTTTGGATTGGGCAAGATAAGAGATGGTGGTGAACAGCTGTTTTAAAGACCTGGAGGGTGGAGTGGGATTTAAGAGAGTGAGGGAATTTGTTCCAGAGGCGGGAGAAAAGAGGAATGAAGGAGTGAAGGTGAGCAGAGAGTCTTGATTTTGGCAGTTTAACCATAAGAGGGTTGCAGGCAGATCTTGTGCGACCTGCAGGAATATTTGGGGGACAGAGCCCAGAGAGAGCTGGGGGAGCAAGGCCGGAGAGGAGTCGGTAGAAGACGGAAAGACCACCAACCTGCCTGCGGTGAGTAAGTGAAAGGCCCTCGGAGATAGCGTCATCGCGGGAGATTCCAATGATTCTGAACGCTTTGGTTTCAACAGCGTGAAGACGAGCTAGGTGTGAGGCAGGAGCACCAGCCCAGAGGGGAGAGCAGTATTCCATTGAGCTGCGGATGAAAGCCTTGTATGTGGTGAGGAGCTCAGGTGTGCCAAGGAAGGACTTCACACGACGGAGGATGCCCAGTCGGCGACTGGCTTTGGAGGCCAGCTTGGAAATGTGGTTTTACCAGGAAAGATCATGGCAGATAGTGAGACCCAAAAGCTTGAGTGACAGAACTTCTTGGAGAGGATTATTCAGAAAGTAGATGATAGGGTTGTCCAGTCGGTCTTTTCGGAGAGACATCGTAAGAGTGTGAAATTTGTCAGGATTGAAAGACATGTTCCACTTGTTTGCCCAGTCTGTGATTTTGTCCAGGTCTGCAGAGAGTGAGGAGGCTGCAGACTGCCGATCTGAGGGATGAGGAATGGAGCGGCAGAGACTGGAGTCATCAGCAAAGAGATAGAGAGGATTTTCAAGAGAGTCAGAGAGATCAATGATGAAGACCAGAAAAAGCACAGGGCCCAGAACACTGCCTTGGGGATCTCCAGCCTGAACAGGAAGAGGAGATGAGAGAAACCCATTCAGGGCCACACGTTGACAACGACGAGAGAGGAAGTCCGTCAGCCATGCGTGGAGATTTCCATGGATACCAAAGGAGGAGAGTTTGGTGAGCAGAGCGGAGTGCTAGACCGTATCGAAGGCACGTGATATGTCGAGGGAGACAGCTCTAATTTCCTGTTTGGCATTGAGGACCTCCATCCATTGTTGAGACAGCAGAAGCAGCATGTCCAGAGTAGAGTGACCTGGTCTGAAACCAAATTGATGATCAGAGATCAACCCATTGGAGAAGAGGAAAGATTTCATATCCGAAGCAATGATGGATTCCATGACTTTGCTGATAATTGGGAGAAGGCTGATTGGTCTGTAGTTGCTGGGATCTGTTTTTGCACCTTTTTTGTGCAAAGCGGTGATGTTGGCTGATTTCCAAGCAGATGGCAGTTGACCTTGAGCAAAAAAGAGGGTGAAGAGAACAGAGAGAGGGAGTGAAAGAGCGGAAGAACAGGATTTTAGGACCCGTGGGCTGATGCCGTCAGGTCCAGTTGCAGAATCAGAGTCGAGGGTTGACAGAAACTTTTCCACCTCGTCAGGAGGAAAGGACACGGAGTCCAGGAGCAGCTGGCTACAACTGGGTATGGTGGGTACAGCGAGGGATGGGCTTGGGACACAAGATTTAGAGGCAAACACAGAGTTGAGGCATTCAGCTTTTTCACGTGCGGAGTCAGCTGTGTAGCCATTTGAGGTAAGGGAGGGGATGGAGGGGGAACAAACCCCAGAAACAGATTTGACCAGACGCCACCAGGATTTGGAAGAGGGAGACAGATAAGAGAGTTCGGTCTTGAGAACGGAGAGATATTGTTTCCTGGCTCTCCTGAGGGTGGACACACACTTGTTTCCGGCTTTGTGAAAGGAAATGAGATTTCCTTCCGTTGGATTTGCTTTCCAGGAGACGAAGGCAAGTTGTTTCTGGGCAACAGCCTCACCACAAGATTCCGTGTACCATGGACGTGAGGAAGGGTATGACAACTGAAGACGAGATGGGATAAATCTGTGCATGAGAGAGAGCAATTTACTTTGGAAGAATTCCCAGGATGAGTTGATGTCAGAGGTGGTGGAGATGGGAGACCAGTCCAGATGGTTGATGGCTGCTTGAAGACCGTGCCTGTTGGCCTGAGTGAAATGCCAGACTCGCCGACGCTGAGGAGGCTCCCTGAGAATGGTCAGAGAGATGTCCACTTTAACAAGCACATGATCAGATGAGCCGATTGGAGCAGAAGAATAGCAGCAGACATTTTCAGGGAAGTTAGTCATAACCAAATCCAGAAGAGAAGATGCTCCGTTGACTGAGATACGGGTCGGGAAATTGACAGATTATGTCAGTCCCAGTGAGTCGCAGAAGTCCTTTGCTGAGGAGCCATGGCTGGTGAGAGAGGTACCCACACCCAGCCAACTGGCATGGTGACAATTGAAATCACCACATATGAGGAAGAGAGAGTTGAGTAGACAGAGTTGGTCCATATTATCAGACAACGAGATGTAGATGGAGTCATCACTGTTTGGTGGACGGTACAACACACATATGAACAAGAGGTGGGAGCGAAGGGGAAGCCGTAGCCAGAGGTATTCCTGGGGGTGAGGTGGAGAGAGTGCAGTGCAGGGCGAGTGAGGAAGAGAGTTTTTGATAAAGATAGCAACCCCACCTCCAGGACGAGGCTCAGGTCTATCATACCGGAGGAGGGAGTAACCCGGGAGAGATACTAAGGAATCAGAGACATCATGAAGGAGGAAAGTTTCTGTTAAGCAGATCACATCTGGTTTGACAGAAGCAACCTGTATGGAGAGATCAGTTGAGTTTGAACGAAGGCCCCGGATGTTTGAGGTCCATACCGTTAATGAAGAGGAAGGGGGAGCATCGGATACAGAACAGGGGGGAGGAGGGGTAGGGCAAGATGTGGAAGAGGTGGAAGAGGTAGGGAGAGCTGTTGAAGGTGTGTCAGAGATTTCAGAATAGCTCGGAGAAAGGGAAGGATGGGGCAGATAAAAGGTTTGATGGTGATTGGGTGAGGCACAATGAGGTGTTATTTGAGGAGGGGGAAGAGCGAGGCAGAAGGTTGGGGGAAATGGAGGTGAGAGTTGGAAGAGGGAAGAAGCGGGGAGGACGCTTTGAGGAGGGGGAGTGAGAGGGGGGAAATTGAGAAGAAATGAGGGTGGGGAGATTTGAAGGGGAGGGGCGAGGGGGAGTTTAGGAGGGAAGGGACAAGGGGAGGGATTTGAAAGGGATGGGATATGGGGGAGATTTGGAGGGGAGGGGTGAGGGGGGAGTCTAGGAGGGGAGGGGTGAGGGGGAGTCTTGGAGGGGAGGGGTGTGGGGGGTTGTTTAGGAGAGAAGGGGCAAGGGGGGAGGGGGGAGATTTGAAAGGGATGGGTGATGGGGAGGATTCGGAGGGGAGTGGCAAGGGGGAAGATTTGGAGGGGAGGGGTGATGGGGAAGATTTGGAGGGGAGGGTTTATGGGGAAGATTTGGAGGGGAGGGGTGAGATTGGATTTTAGAAAGTGTACGATTAATGGGAAACGAACATTTATTGCAAAATGAGTTTCTTGTGACCTTCGAGTCAAAAATACGTTTAAGGACGCTGAAGGGAGGATGGAGTGCAGGAGAGTTTAGGGAATGTAGAAAAGAGGCACTGAAAGAGATGGAATTTTTTTTTGGGATGGATAGATTTGGTGAGCAAGTCGAAAGCAGCCTTTTAAAGAAGAAGAAGAAGAAAAAGGTGTTATAATATACGACGGAATACAGAACTTGAGGGGAAAGTGTAAACATTTTAAGGTTAATAACAGTGAACGTTAACAGTGAACAGTAAAAACTGTTATTACAGTAACAGTAATAACAGTGAACGTCGTTTGAAGAATGAACGAACGAACGAATAAGAACGAATAAACGAATGAGAACAAAGAATAAGAACAGAGAAGGAAATGTTTTTTTTGTTTTTTGTTTTGAGTTGATTTTAAACAAGGAAGTAGGCTATGGGGTGAAAAGACTGGGAAAAGCAGAGAACGAAAGTTATTGGAGCACAAAAGACGGACCGCTGAGAGGAAAACGAAGCCTCAAGGTTGGACACTGGACAAGGCCTCAAAAGACACGGCACGATTTAACACGATTTTCTATACAGGTATGAAAGATTTGCACCGAAAATCTTCCTCGGGACACACGATACGTACAACACCATAAAATAAATACAGTTATAACGAAAATACAAATGGGAACAATTACTTAACTTCGATTTCGATGGAGAGTGTGGACAGCTGCGAATAAACGAAAACCTCGCCGGCAAGACCGGAAGCGGAAGTCCATAGATAAGAAGATACTTATAAATCGAGTTATGGTCAGCAAAATGATTTTCAAATCACACATGACCTTTGACCTGTTCAATCTAAAATTAAATCAGTGCATTTTTGTATTACAGTCCTTCACTGTGTCAAGTACGTTTGAAATTTATTGAGTGGTTCACAAGTTATTGCAATAACACAGATGTTCAATTAAAGGGCACTTGACATTTTCCTTTCACCTTTTGAACACATAACTGAATCAATGCATCTATGTATTACACTATTACAGTCTGTAGTTAAGCCAAAAAAAGAATGTAATTGCTAATCTCAACACAAAATTATCGATCCGTGTGGGCAGCAAAATCAGCCGAAACTTGTTTGCCTTATTTCTGTTGAATAGTTATGCCACGTTTGGTCAAAATCCTTTCAGCGGTTCCCAAATTATCATGGTAATATAACAAAAATCTGTTACCTTCAGCTAAAGGTCACATGACCTTTGACCTTTTACCCCAAAATATTATCAGTTTTACTTTGCATCATAGTACATAATTGTACTAAGTTTGGTTAAAATCCCTTCAGCGGTTCACAAGTTATCCCTCCACCCACGTTAGACGCTCGACGAACTAAAATTGGCTTCTGTCAGCTAAAAGTCACAGCACCTTTGACCCTTTGAACCAAAAATCCAAACAATTCATCTTTGCATCATAATACACTTTTGTAACAAGTTTGGTAAAAAAAAAAATCCCTTCAAGTTATTGCGGCAACAGAAAGTTATCACGGATGGACGCATGCACTGACAGCAGGACGGACATAAAATCCTGCCCCAAGCTTACCAAATACTCAAGCTGTGTAAAGACCAGAAGTAGCACCAGAAAAGTAATGAAGGCAGGAAGAAGTTTTTGATAGGCTTGTTGAAAGGTGTTGCTGATAACTGCATATGCACGAACAAACCGTATCTGTCGCAGCATCTGCAACCACGTAACCAGAAAAAGAAAAAAAAAATCAACCATCACTAAACTGCAGATATTGCTTATGCAAACTCATGGGGTTTTGTAAACAGGAAAAATGCACATCACCATCAATACTTATGTATAATCGGCATGTCGCGACGACCCACAGGGAATGCCGAGACGACCATGTCCAGAAGGGCGGCCACAGAGCCTGTTGCAACATCTAATGTTCTATCTTATGACAAGGGATGCTCTGCAAGTGAAGAAGACAACCTGCTGTTGCTCCCAAATAACTATTGAGTTTATAGAACACCTTACCCCATGCAGTGCTCAAGTATATAATTCAACTGAAACAAAATAATGATTTCAAACGTCGCTTGATATGGTCTTATACGCCACCTTATTTAATATGTCCAATTACTGCAAAACTGGAGGTTTTTGGAAGCAATAAGAAGGTGATTTGTGTTCTACGGTGTTCAAGGTGTAGTTAAATTGAAATAAATAAAGATTGTAAATGTCATATAACAACAAATTCCAGAAGTTTACCACCATTGACGCAGTGGCTTTTACACCACCTTATCTAATACGTTACAGGTTACATTAGGTGTCCGTGCCTGTTGTTTACGTCCTTTATAACGTCCTTAAAAACAGTATCTCCTGTTTGGGATGATTTTCAATTTTGTTTGACTGCCAGACAGACAAGGTATCTTAGTCCTCTCTGCACAAGAGTGATTGGGACGAATTCAAAGACAAATTACTGTTAAACTACAGGTTAGTTTTCCAATTCATTTTCAAATTTGTGTTCAAAATATAACATTCAATTGACATAAAGTTGTTCCTTGATCATAAAGGAACGTTTGTGGATTGACGGACGGACACACAGAAGTTAACCAATTCCTTAGCCCTGCTTTTCGCTTCCCGTGTGGGGGGGGGGGGGGGGGGGGGAGGAGGGGGTAACTACTGGATGGGGATAATCTATCGACACCGAGAAAGCAGAGGACTGTTAAGTACCAGTCAATGAGATGGATGTTAGCAAAAATGCCAAAAAATGAAAATCCAAAAAAAGCATTCTCACCTTGAGAATAATTAGAAAGAGCAGGAACGCAGTGACATCCTTCTCTACACTTTCCAGGAAAGCAATGGGGTATAAATTAATAAAGCTACTAGAATCCATTTGAAAGCTTGTGGAGAGCTGGAGAGCGATGACATGGCGATATAGATGAATTGTTGGAGAGCAGACAGACAAGAAAAGGATCAACCACTGCACCACGTGCCAGGGGCTTCGCACGTAATTCCAGCCCTGCCGTTGAGCTTTCATCACCTCAGACACCAACAGTAGGGGAACAAAGGCAAGCAAACATCCCTGCAGAGCAGATGAGCATGTAATGCCCATACATGTTACTCAACATAATTAACTGAATTGATAATAATCAGATGATGTACATCTTAAACTTCCCTTTCTCTCTCCATCACTTGATGTAACACATAACATATGCACACACACACACCCTGGTGGAAGGGGGGCCTGCGATTTGGCGGACCCGAGTGGAAGGGAGGCCTGAGATTTGGTGGACTCGAGTGGGAGGGAGGCCTGAGATTTGGTGGACCCAAGTGGAAGAGGAGCCTCAGATTTGGTGGACCAAAGTGGGAGGGAGGCCTGAGATTTGGCGGACCAAAGTGGGAGGGAGGCCTGAGATTTGGCGGACCAAAGTGGGTGGAAGGCCTTAGATTTGGCGGACCAAAGTGGGAGGGAGGCCTGAGATTTGGTGGACCAAAGTGGGAGGGAGGCCTGAGATTTGGCAGACCAAAGTGGGAGGGAGGCCTGAGATTTGGTGGACCTGAGTGGGAAGGAGGCCTGAGATTTGGCAGACCCGAGTGGAAGAGGAGCCTGAGAAAGATGAGCACCAGTGGCAATGGTGCACGTGAGCAAACAAGCACACACACACACAAAAACACAATCATGACAATGTGCAGTGAGTGGAGGTGTGACCGACCATGAGAACAAGACTGATATGTGGTTCATCAAATCTGTGCAGGTGGAAGGACCACACGTTGAGTTGTGGCACAGCTCCACCAACAGGTGGAAACTCCACAAATACTGTCACCACCGAGTGCAATCGTACAGCAGGTACCCACTGCACATACTCCACAAAGACAGCACGTGTCCTGCCGCAAAAGAGCATGCAAAACATGAAAATTACCAAGAAAAAATTCAAGATGTCATTTTCTACTGTCACTGCGAACTCAACTAGTCACAATCTCTACAATCACATCCGCTAATGTCACAAACCAGAACATCAAGCACCGTCTGCACAATCTCTTCTCCAACCACCATTCCCTTCACCATTCCTGGTATGAACAACAACCCAACCATGAACTGGAATGGCACTCGGAAGAGGGCATAACTCTGCCACTTTTTGGTGCCCACTAATAGGTCGGATCTGGATTCGGACCTGAACCAAAATCAAATCATTTGTTCTTGTCACCTAAACAAGTCAACCTAAACAAGTTTTGTCATAATCCATCCACAACTTTTTGACATATCATGCTATGTATCATTTTTGGTCAAGCAGTGGTAGCTGGTGTTGGGCTAGCGGCTAGGGTGCCGGCTTAGGATCCGAGGATCCTGGGTTCGAATCCTGGTCGATCGCTGAATTAACGCCAGGGGGGTTGACTCAGCCTGTCATCCTTCCGAGGTCGGCTAATTGAGTGCCAGTTCACTGGTAATTCCCTGTTTGTCGTTAAAGGTGGCAAAAAGGGTTGGCGTCAGGAAGGGCATCCGGCCGTAAAACATTGCTTCAAAAAAGGGGACCGAAAAACAACAACTACCACGTCCCCGAAAAAGGCCAACCCCCGCTTTGCGGGGAAAAATGGCCTCTAAAGGTGGTTATTATTTTTATTTTTATAGTGGTAGCAGGCAGATAACTGCCTTGCATTGATTTTTTTTCATTTTTTAACTCTGGCTTACCAACCATCGATCCAGTTGTTCCTCTCCAGCTCACTCAGTATATTGTGGCTCCCAGACCTGGTGCTGGATAATGGATGAATGTATCCTCCACACCCATATGTGCGCAGTGTCCCATAGTGCCACACCCTGCGACACACAGCATACGTATTGGCCATATGGCCGTCAGTCCTTTCTCCTGAAAAATACACAGGACTGATAATGTGGGCATTCAAGCAATATGATTGATGTTACTATTACTACAACCAATCGGTATGGTGTCAATCATAAATATGTCTTCCCAGGATATGCAAGAAATATTGAACAATCTATTTTTATACATACAAAGTCAGGGATCATGTAAGAGCGAGAACACAGATGGGCAAACAATGGGTGAGGGGACTGGGGAGGAATGGGGGAATGTGGGTAGAAGAGAATGCATGGGGTGGGCAAGATGGATTCAGAAGGAAACCCTCAGGAGGACAAACTGTAAATTTGGAAGGAGTAGGGATTGGGTCGGTGAGGGGTTGGACGGAGGGGCGGGGGTGTGGTGAACAAGGGTAGAAAAGGTCATGGTTCTGGATGGGGGATGATCTGATGTGGTGGTGACCAGCTGCCTTGAAGACTTGGAGTGAAGGATTAGATTGAAGAGGATGTGGAAGTTGATACCACAGGTGGGAAAAAAGAGGAACAAAAGAGTGGAGGTGAGCAGTGATTGTGGATTTTGTTCAATCATTCATTGTTTCATTATTGTATAACATTGTGATAACTCACAAAAACTTGATATTCGTTTTGATGTCTGGTGCTAATCTGGTCATTTTAAATTTTTGCTTGATTTTCCATGAAAGACGCATGCGATCTTGGGAACAAACACAGAGGAATAGCTCTACACAGGGCACTACCAATGCTCATTACCTAAAAGCAAAAGCTGTGCAATGGTCATGGTTTTTTTTTTAAGACATGCAAACACACAGGAACCAAAGGCCTACAATTTTAACACCACTGGGCAACTGTATATTGAGAAAAAAACGAGAACGGCACTCGGTAAAGCGCAAACCTCCGACAGACTGAACGTTTTGTTTACGTTTACGTTTTGTATCCCAATGATAGGCGGGATCTGGATTCAGACCTGAACCAAAAATCTAATCGGTTTGTTCTTGTCATCAAACCAACTCATCTCTCAAGTTTTGTCTGAATCCATCCACAACTTTTTGAAATATCATGCTATATATCGGTTTTGGCCCTATCACTCAATGTTGAAGAATCACTTAAAAAAAAAAATGTATCGGATCCGGATCCAGATTCGAATCTTCCTCAAAATTGAATAAAATCGTCCTTGTCACACTCAACCTCTCCACCAAGTTTCATCCGAATCCATTCACAACTTTTTGAGATATTTTGTTCACAGCCAGACAGACAGGGGTGAAAACATAACCGACATCTACCTTTGGTGGCACAGGAGTTAACCAGTGCAGTATTTTTGTTTCGGAATACCTTGAGGTGCTGGCAGTGTATGCCCACGAATTGCTCGAGTTTGCCGCCACTTCACTCCATCCGACTTTGTAGGGTGATGTGTCTTCAACTTCATGAAGCAAAACACAACTGGTCATACCTGTCCAATCGCCATGCAAAGTGCACGGCCCTGAGAAACAATGAGCCTTTAATATTGCTCTCACTCATACAATATCTACAAATATTATTGCACAATATGATCAAACAAATGCAACAATTCCATACATTTTTATAGCTTGCCTACTCTTCACAAAAGATCCGTGGGATCTTTAACGTATCATCCTGCCTGTGAAACCAGGATGGCAGTTGGGTCGGGATTCAAACCCAGGTGAGACAGCTCAGAGGCGAGTGGCCATCCTGTCAGCCTTGTAAATATGCTTGATCACAGCGATATTGTCGCGTGACTACCATCTGGTGAACACCGCAGGGTGACACAGATGACCAAACGAGCTTTAACCTCGAGGCGTTCAATTCAATGGCGTGGGGGAGAAGCCTCAAGCGCTTACCTTCACGGATGCCACCGGCAGTCTACAAACCTGCAATAATTAATTCAACCGACACAGGATTTACAATGTACGAGAAAATGCCGGCTTTATTAACCAAAATGCCGGAAACAAAGAAAATGCATGATAAACTAATTTGCTAATTGGAGCGCTTCCACACAGACCCAAATACACACAATGGGATAAAATAAGTGAAAAATAAATATGTGTAGTTTGTGGCACTTAGATCGAATCGGCTCTTGAATCTCGTCAGGAATCGTCAAAACCCCCTTGCGTCCTTGGTGGGGAAATGCAGGCTGCACTGTCGTGGGCGTGAATTAGGCCTCGTGCACCCGCATTCGCCCAGCTGCGCTCGTCTTCGTCGTCCGTGCATGGGAAACCGCAGTTCTCGGTCCGCAGTTCTTCCTCCTCACAATCACTATGAAGATGTCGGAACACGACCGGTCGTGATGAATCTTCCTTGCGCAAGAGCAATAGCGACCGTTCGCAGTGGAATCCAGAACGAGAAGCAGAAAATGTCGGCACACGACCGTTCACCACCAGATCCAGAACCCGAGAGACAAAATGTCCGGCGTCCTAATTATGTTGTACTTGAAGCTCTGACGTCATCCCACGACGTCTCTGTCATCCCAGAGGAAAATCCTCTCTATCTCTTTGCTGATGACTCCACTCTCTCCTGCTCCATACCTCATCCCTCAGATCGGCAGTCTGCAGCCTCCTCACTCTCTGCAGACCTGGACAAAATCACAGATTGGGCAAACAAGTGGAACATGTCTTTCAATCCTGACAAATCTCACACTCTCACCATGTCTTTCCGAAAAGACCGACCGGACAACCCTCCCATCTACTTTCTCAACAATCCTCTCAAAGAAGTTCTGTCACTCAAGCTTTTGGGTCTCACTATCTGCCATGATCTTTCCTGGGAAAACCACATTTCCAAGCTGGCCTCCAAAGCCAGTCGCCGACTGGGCATCCTCCGTCGCGCGAAGACCTTCCTTGGCACACCTGAGCTCCTCACCACATACAAGGCTTTCATCCGCAGCTCAATGGAATACTGTTCTCCCCTTTGGGTTGGTGCTCCTGTCTCACACCTAGCTTGGCTTCACGTTTTTGAAACCAAAGCGTTCAGAATCATTGGAATCTCCTGCGATAAAGCTAACTCTAAGGGCCTTTCACTAACTCACCGCATGTAGTTTGGTGGTCTTTCTGTCTTCTACCGAATCCTCTCCGGCCTAGCTCCTCCAGCTCTGTCTGTGCTCTGTCCCCCAAATATTCCTACAGGTCGCACACGATCTGCCAGCAACCCTCTTATGGTTAAACTGCCAAAATCAAGACTCTCTGCTCACCTTCACGCTTTCACTTCACAGCAGTGTTCATGTGTTTTTGTACCTCTCCCACCCCCCACCTCCCTTCCCGTGCCTCCTCCCCCCAAGCCCTCCCCCTCCCACAGATCTCCCGATGTCCCTGCTCTCAAATGTTTTACTTGTGTGCTTCCCTCTCTCTCCCCATCTTGTCTCCCGCTCCCTTTATCATAGAGTCCGATGACAGAACCTTGAGTGATACCAGAAATAATGTGGTGGGGGTGATAGATGACCAGCAAGGAAGCTAGAAAACTCGGAGATGGGCTGTGGCTGAATACCATACATTGGGAGCTTCGCTAGGAGCCCTCTGTGCCAAACTCTGTCAAAAGCTTTGCTGATGTTTAGTGCAAAAACTCAACTATCTCCGAAGCACTCGAGAGCTGAAGAACATTCATTGGCAACGTCGGCCAGGAAGGTATCCAGTGGACCTGGCTTTGCGACAGCCATGTTCATGGTCATTGAGGGGAGAGTATGATTGGAGGTGGGTTAAAATTTGTTCATTCATGAGAGCCTTCATGACTTTGGAGACATTAGAGGTCAAGGTGATTGCACAGTAATTGGAGGGATCAGCCATGTTGCGTTGCCCTTCTTTGGGACAGGGCAGATATAGGTGCGCTACCAAGCGGGTGTGCTTCCGTGTTAAATTTGGACTTAAGACGGCCATACATGAAGCGACTGCTTTGGTGTTTTGGAGCCCCACATCCGACTGATTAACACTTGTGGTGAAAGGCTGTAAATGTGACAACATTGAAAAATAAATACAATCGAGGCTGTTCCATACTTTATGTCACTGGGGTTGTTAGGGTTAGGGTTAGGGTTAGGATTAGGGTTAGGGTTAGGGTTAGGATTAGGGTTGTTATGTGTAACACAGAGTAGGATGTACCTGGAGCTGATCGGATCTGTCGCAAACGAGGTGTTCCCAGCATGATCTTCATGCCTTGCATCGCGGCAGGACTATCATAGATTTCCATTAATAGAACATCACCCAACCACTGCCACAGCTCATGGGCCCTGCGAAAAGAAAGGTCGATAACCAATATGGCTGGACAACCGTTTTCATATCAAGTTTCATAAAATCATGTTGCAGCAAGTTTTTATAAGGGGTGCTTAATTATCACAATTATTATAATATGTAGGTAAACCTCATCTTTGAAAAAATACTTCACAAACAAGGTTTCACCATTTGATATCAGCAAAATGGCCGCTCGTATTGTGTGCATTGAGCAGGCCTTGTCGGGCGACTGCATGAATGACTGCAGCGTTGTTTCTGTACTCCGAGTCCCAGTGATTGAGCAGGAGCACAAGCAGGAGGAGGATCAGGTAAACTGCTCCGGCCTGTCAATGAAATATAAAGGTGATACAGTTGAGCAAATTCATTCCAGAACATGATATAGGACATAAACCACCTTTAGAGGCCATTTTTCCCTGCAGAGCAGGGATTAGTCTTTTTCGGGCACCGTGGTCCCCTTTTTGAAGGAATGTTTTATGGCCGGACGACATTCCTGCCGCCAACCCTGTTGGTCGCCTCTTGCGACACACAGGGAATTACCAGTGAACTGGTGCTCAATTTGCCGACCTCGGAAGGATGACAGGCTGAGTCAACCCCCCTGGTGTTAATTCAGAGATCGACCGGGATTCGAACCCAGGATCCCAGGATCCCAGGCCAGCACCCTAACCGCTAAGCCAACGCCAGGAACATGATATATAGGATATACAATACAAAAATAGATTAATAGGGATGAAGCAGGTAAGTGGAAATCAAGAGTGAAAGATAATAAGCATGGTTTACCTTGAGCAGTCGGTGCAGAGAACGCAGTTTGGAAGCCTCGACCTTTGCCTGTAGCAGTCCGTATCCCAGAGGTGCCCGCACCTTGCACGCGGTATCTTGTGAGGGGACACCCAGCGGTTCCTCCACGAGGCCTCTATCTACATAAGGGTCCAATGGCCGAACCAGCAAAGCCTGATAAAGAGCTATCCCCAGGACCTGCGTGCACCAGGTGGCAAAGCACAAAGGAATACCAGCAAAATTAGCCAAAGGCCTTTGGCTTGTCAGGCCTATGTTATATTCACACTCAGGCCAGTGTGTAGGTAGTAGTGATGATAAAGTAAAAAAAACAACTTGTATGTCGGTAGTAATGCTCATAGGCATATAAATAAATAATTCAAGGTTGTATGTACAGCAGGTAGTAATGCTCATAGGCATATAAATAAATAATTAAAGGTTGTATGTACAGTAGGTAGTAATTCTCATAGGCATATAAATAAATAATTCGAGGTTGTATGTAGGTAGTGATGCTCATAGGCAAACAAATAAATAATTCGAGGTTGTATGTACAGTAGGTAGTAATGCTCATAGGCATATAAATAAATAATTCGAGGTTATATGTACAGTAGGTAGTAATGCTCATTGGCATATAAATAAATAATTGAAGGTTGTATGCAGGTAGTGATGCTCATAGGCATATAAATAAATAATTAAAGGTTGTATGTATGTAGTGATGCTCATAGGCATAGAAATAAATAATTCAAGGGTGCCCGGAGGGCGTGAATGGTGTTGGTGTCCTGTTTTCTGAGGAGTTTGTAGACAGTGTGGTGAGTGTGACGAGAGTGAGTGATAGGTTGATGATGGTGAAAATGATGATTGGAAAGCTCTTGGTGAACGTCATCTCGGGATATGCTCCGCAGGTTGGTCGGAGCGATGAAGAGAAGGATAAATTCTGGTGTGCGATCGAGAAGCTGATGGAAAACATGAAAGATGAGGAAGTTGTTGTGGTAGGAGGAGACCTAAATGCACATGTGGGAAGGAGTATGGACGGTTTTGAGGGAGTTCATGGGGGTTACGGATATGGTGTGAGAAATGGAGAAGGTGAAAGGATTTTGGAGTTTGCTGATGGAGCTGATTTGTTGATTTGTAATACTCAGTTCCAAAAAGAGGATAATAAGCTTGTTACATACACGTCAGGTGGGTCGACGACAAACGTTGACTACCTGCTGGTGCGTAGGCGACACAGGGGGCACCTCCGGGACACAAAGGTGATCCCGGGGGAAGAGGCTGTTTCACAGCTCCACTTGGTTGTCTGCGACATAAGGGTGAAAGGTGCGAGGAGAGCTCGGCGGGTGAAGTACCAACCGAGAATGAAGGTGTGGAGGTTGAAAGAGGTGACAGTGAGGGAGGCATTAAAAGAGAGGCTGAGTAGGGTAGAGGATGATGTGGTTGAGCTTGAAAGTGGTTGGATGTCAATGAAAGCTAGTCTGTTGGGAGCCGTTGGTGAGGTATGTGGATGGACAAAAGGACCACCGAGGCACTCGGAAACATGGTGGTGGGATGATGAAGTTGGAAAGAAGATTGACGAGAAGAGGAAGACGTTCAAGGAGTGGCAGAAGGCGAAGGGTACGGGGGCAGAAAAAGCAGAGCATGAAAGTTATAAGGCAGCCAGGAAGGCTGCAAAGAAAGAGGTAGCAAAGGCGCAGGATGCATGTAGGAAAATGTTCGGAGAACGCTTGGATTTGGAAGAGGGTCAGAGAGCAGTATTCAGGATTGCAAAGCAGATAGCGAAAGAGAGATGTGATGTGGGTAATGAATGAATGTACATTCATTACATGGGTAATGAATGTAGAGCAGCAACAAACGCTGGAAAGGGTGGAAAATCGAATGGTTCAGTGGATGTGCGGAGTATCGTTGAGAGAGGAAGACAAATGATGAATTGCAAAAGATGATGGGAATAGAGCCTGTGATTGATGCCGTGAAGAGAAAAAGGTTGAGATGGGTTGGTCATGTGTTGAGACTAACCCCTGCTCTAGCAAGGAAAATTGCCTTAAAATGCCTGTTGTTGTTGTTGTTGTATGTTCATAGTAATGTTCATAGGCATATAAATAAATAATTCAAGGTTGTATGTAGGTAGTGATGCTCACAGGCATATAAATAAATAATTCAAGGTTGTATGTAGGTAGTAATGCTCAGAGGCATATAAATAAATAATTCAAGTTTGTATGTAGGAAGTAATGCTCAGAGGCATCAAGGTTGTATGGTCTCGTTGATCATATATAATTCAAGGTTGTATGGTGACAGTGGAGATGGTAAACTGTATACACTCATAAATAAATAATGGTTCTCAAAATCATTTGCATTACAATCCTGTACTGTTCCCTCCAGTAAATAAAATAAATTGCCATAATCTGGAAACAAAATCGTGTGTCCCATGAATTTTGGCTCCGATCCCAAAACCATTTGACTTGCCTCCTGCTCAGATGTTACTGCATAATATCCCGAATGTGAAATAAATCAGTCCAGCCAATTTTGAGGAGAGGCTTGGGATGGACGGAATGACAGAAACCCCTCCGCAAAATACAAGTCCCCAAACGGGCTGACACCTGGTTGAGGGCTAAAGAGTTATGCAAAACATAGAGCTGAGAATAGATTGGGAAAGCTATTTCAGGTTTATAATCGTAAGACAGCCACAAAAAATGATCTCGTCCTACCGTAGCCTCTGCCCAGTGTATGTGTCTATGTCCTGCCTTTCCCCCTGCCTACATTCTTAAACCTTCGCTGTCATGCATCTGTCCTTCACTAGAGTTTTCCTTAGCTAACAGCCAATGGGCACACACCATAAATTATGAACGAACAGACTGCGTTGACCAATGGGCACGTACTACGAATGATCTGATGGGCCCCGTGGGGCATAATAAAAGCACGCACACCACATGTGGGGTTATTGTCCCCCGTCGCACAGTGGAGCAAAAGGGGGACTATGGTTTTCCCCTCCGTCCGTGTGTGCGTCCGTCCGTGCGTGTGTGCGTCCATCCATCCGTGCGTGCGTGCGTGCATGCATGCGTGTATGCATGCGTAAGCGAAGGACCGAATTCTAATTTGGTGTGTGGGTGCAACCCACGTCAAAATACAAGATGACCGCCGCCATGTATGTCTGAACCTTGTGAGCGGAATATCTTGAAAAATAAGCGAAGTACCAACTTCTAATCTGGTGTGTGGGTGTATCTGGGCACAAGGAAGAACGCTATTGAAAATTGGGTCGCCACGTCAAATACAAGATGGCCGCCGCCATGTATGTCTGAACCTTGTGAGCGGAATATCTTGAAAAATAAGCGAAGTACCAACTTCTAATCTGGTGTGTGGGTGTATCTGGGCACAAGGAAGAACGCTATTGAAAATTGGGTCACCACGTCAAAATCCAAGATGGCCGCCTTGCGTCTTCCACTTTGTCAACTCACATCACTTCACCGACAGGGGACCTAGGCGTAACGCTTGTTCTTCTTCTTCTGTCCCAGAGTCCTGGTTAGTTGGATGGCTCACTGCTGTTTGTTGTTGGAGTTATTGCTGGTCTGGGTTCGTGGCACAAATCGTGGTTCATAAGGAGCTGGGGTGCTGGGAAGGTTGTTGGCACTGACATGCAAGGCACAGTGAGGACAAGCCCCGCACCCGGCCTCTGCGCACCCGAGCGAGGACCCACACCATGGCAAATGCAACCCACACCAGTTGGATTATCATCTAGATGATAGGAAACCTCTGTGAGATTTAAGCCAAGGAGGGATAACTGGAGTGTGTCGCTCATCATCTGATACCCAAAGGTGTTCTACCTGGCCTGCGACTGCCCTCCAAATATTAGGTGGTGCAACACCACCAGGCACATATAGACTGTTGGTATTGGTTGGTTTCAAATATCCAGGAATGAAGCGACCACTCGAGTTTAGTTCAGCTTCTTGTGTGGGTTGATCATTCCCAAACTGGGAATGCATATCTCACTATGGGAAAGTAAGGGGATAGTACAGTTGATCGAATTGCTTTGGGGTTGGCTCCACACTTGGAATTCACCAACTTGCTGAATTTAGCTTTCAGTTTGCTCACATAGGCTTTACATGTCAGGGAAGGGTCTATGGTCACCACAAGGTAGACAGGAATTGTGTGTCCAAGTATTTTGAGAGAAGGAATCTCTCGTCATTCCAGGTCATCCCCCATACAAAGTCATAATTTTTTTTACCCCCGTTAACCTTCCCCGCGTCCACCTATTTTCTACAGTCCACCAATTAATAAATAGAGTGCCACAAGGCATAACTAAAACTGATCCAAAATACCCCAAATTAGCCCCACCTTGCGGTTAACAAAGTGAATTATTTGTACAATTGTGTCTTACAAAAACAGTTGGCAGTGTAAGCACCTTGAGAGGCTCAAGTGCAAAAAAGGAAGTGAGGAAGGAGAATGCACAGGAAGTGAGCCACATGAGAGCGACGCTGGGTGAGAATGCCAGGCCATACAACGCTGCCATGAAGAAACATGTGACCAGAAGGAGCAGGCTGAATGCATGTGCTGCGTAAATGCAGCCATAAGGCAATGGAGCTTTCTTCCTTGTATCCGCCATTGCTGCTCAAAACAAACATGAAGAGGTTGAACGATGTGCCAGGGATTTCT
Organism: Myxine glutinosa; assembly: GCF_964187855.1. Classification (NCBI taxonomy): domain Eukaryota; kingdom Metazoa; phylum Chordata; class Myxini; order Myxiniformes; family Myxinidae; genus Myxine; species Myxine glutinosa. The sequence continues at coordinate 211,120,951 of NC_136265.1, forward strand.
ATTTATTTTGTGCAGGACTATCCTTGACCCCTCACCTTAACTATCAAGTCATGTTACATTGATAGTTTTATCTTGTATATCATAAATTCAGCAATGACACACACATGAGGTTTCACTTACCAGTGTCTCTTGAGGAAATTGAGCCAAACTTGAGCTTTGAAGAATGCGATCCTGGTTCGCTGCCATGGTCTTGTTCCTCAAAAACATCTTGTTCACCCTTTGCCACATATTCTGTCATTGACTGTCTCTCTTGTAAAGCACAGGTGGCCATGTCTTCCACAAGGTCTTCATCTGGTAATAATGGTAAGAAAACGTGAGGTCGTTTTGACAAATAAATAGCAAGGAAGAAATAACGAGAAAAAAAAGACGTAACATGTCATAGCCCCCGTGGTTTTAGTAATATTGCTGTATGGAGTTAAAGGCCGTCAGTCGGCCATATTTGTTCGGATTACAAAACAAAATCTTCTGCATATGTATCCTAATGTATTGTATTTGTGCCAAGTTTGAACAAAATTGGTCCATGCATGTCGAGAAATGGTTGGGCACATGTTTGAGTTACAAAATGGCCACCAGTCAGCCATCTTGGATTTTATCTCGAAAGAAAATGACGTGCATATGTAACCAATCATTCATTTTCTGTGTGTCAAGTTTGAACAAGTTTGGTAAATACATGTCTGAGAAATGGTTGAGGACGTAGTCAATATCGGTTTTCTTTACATATAAAATGGCTGCCACTCTACCAGTCAGCCATCTTTGATCAGATCACGAAACAAAATGGTGTGCATATGTAATACATCATGTATTGTGTTTGTGCCAAGTATGAAGAAAATCGGTTCATACATCTCCGGGAAATAGTTGAGGACGTGGTCAATATTGGGTTTTATACAACGAAAATGGCCGCCAGTCTACCAGTCGGCCATCTTTGATCAGATCACGAAACAAAATGATGTGCATATGCATAACATCATGGATGTAGTAAGGGCATTTTATGAGATATTTCACAAATCTGTTAACTAAATTGTTACCAAAAAATTTCTTCACCAATATGTTTGTAAAGGTGTGTAATAACATGTGTTAAAATGTTAAAGTTCAACTCCTGTGGGAAACCCAGAAAAAAAGCTGTTGAATTCGGGTACCGAAAAATTATTTTCGAGAATTTTTGTTTTTTTTAATCGGCCCTTAAGTAACTTGTGAGGGGTCAAATAAGGGTTTTTCATGATTCTGAGTTGATTGTTAACATTTATATTTTCACTTTTACATTTACACACAAAGTAGCTTTTATTTCACATACATATATAATACTCAAGAGTTATTTCTCATTCACAATGTCAGAAGTTTCAACAGTCATTGTCTATGTCTTCTTCAGACTCAACAACATCATGACTGCAGTTTCTGCACGTAATGCCATTACAGACTCCACAGGCCGAGATGCACGTGACCCCATTCTTCTTGCAGCTGCATCGCCGGTTGCTGCAATCTCCATGACAATTACAGCTCGTGAACTGCAATAGCTCCTCAGGAGCCGTGGGGTCCAGTGTTGGAACTGGCTCATACCCATGCACATACCCATGCCCATTGTGGTCTGCAAGTCGCTCGGTTCTGATAAAGACCTTGATCACATCTACCATGTGGTGGTACTCCACCCAGAGTGCAGGTGTTCTTCCTCCTTTTGCGAGTCGTTTGAAGGTTTCTTCAAACCTTTGCTCAAACACTGGCACTACTGGGTCTGAGTGTCTGGCTCCCATCTTCCCATCAGCCACCTTCTCCATGAAGGTCTTCATGTCACCACGCTCCTCCTCAGTGAAGGCAAGTTTCATGATGTGTTGATAGATGGCTGCATCGATGAGGAGGTGAACACGGATTGCCTTGTCAAAACATCCTCCATCCATGATGTGGTTGGCTGTCGTACTTCCAGGATAGATCAACTGGATCACATCTAGTAGTCCAGAATCTTCCATGATGTTACCCATTGATCCAAGATAAGACTTCAGCAGGTGAAAACCACCCAACCTTGGAATGACGGGTAGATTTGCCTGCTTTATTATATTCACAGCCTTCAGCCAAATCGGAAGATCAAAGGTCACTATAGCGACCCCAGCGCACCGTATGCACTCTTTCAGAGTGGTGAAGATGGTGTTGAGGTCATTAGGGTCTCCTTCAATAACTGGGTGGAACTCGATCTGTGTGCTCTGCTTTGCATCATTAGCATGGATTCTCTTCATCCAGCCATTCCAGTTGGAGTGTGGGAACTCAGGATCGTTGGCTTTGATCACCCACCCTGCTGCCCAGAGTGTGTCACCTGGAGTGAGGAGTGGCTGATCATGAGCCAGGGAGGAGGAAAGCTCAGCGAGGGGGAGAAACATGATCGCGTTCGTTCCTATCTGTTTCCTGTTCGTAAATGGAATAATCTTTACTTCAGTTCCTCTCAGGATCTTAGCTTTGTCGAGTGCCTTCAACTTCACCTGGGGGAAAGCTGCTGTTGTCTGTGGATCTGGCAAAGGTGGTGCCGGAGAGGTGACTTCGATCCAACCCATTGAGTGAAAGGGAGTGTTTCCGTGAATAGAGACAATGTTTAAATCTATATTGTCTCCAACAAACTGAGTGACTGCATTGTTTGTTTCCCCAACCTCCATAAAGACCACCTGATCATTACTTGACAATTCACTTTCACTGGCTGGCACTTTGGCTGTCATCACTGATTGATCCTCAAGCGCAGCATCAACCGCAACCTCATCATTGATCTGTTCATCGGTTTCCTCCACAATGGTGTCAAGAGTGCCAGAAGTATCTGGAACATCATCTCCACTCCTACTATTAAGGAAGCAGTATTTGTAGTTTTGTGTCTCCGTGTAAGACTCAGTGTATCCCAGCCGGTGGAACTTGTTGAGCATCCATTTTGACCCAAATCTATGATCAAGTTGTATGGCAAGCCCCATTTGGTGTGGCAATACTCCAGACCGAGGTCGACAGGCCTTAATAAAATTCTGCCCCCAAACGGCAACTCTTTCGTCTGTCTTGACAATCGGTCTCAAGAACATCTGAAGGCTTGCAGGAACAAGTGTCAGCTGACTATCGATGTCAGTCATACTGTGTGTGGTGGGGTATGACTTTGGACCTAAATCAATCAAGGCAATATCATTGGATATGAACTTGAGTGCCGTCTTTATGATCTGAGTCTTCTCATCTCCATGGTCAAGATTAGCATGATGCGCTCGCAGAATATTGTCGGTGCCATCTTTGAGACAGAGTACATCTGCCCTTCTTTCCTGTGTTGTGAAATACAAGGTGTCTTCGTATTTCTCTAGAAGTTTTATCTTTAGCCAATGCTTTGAATAAGAAAGGCTCTTCTCTGGTGACTGATCAAACTCCTGCAGCTTTTCATGGACTTGGTCCATGTTCATTACCCCATGCTCTAATTCTGAGTCTAACCATTCGCAGAATTCAATAAAAACTGCCTCTCGCTCCTCATCAATACTCCTCTGTCCTCTCTTCCTTTTTCCTTCCTCATCAGTCTTGGACAAACTGTCACCTCTCGCAAACATAAGTTTGCATCGCAAATTGTACAGTGTTTCTTCTGCTACCAAGTCGTTGATCCCTTCCAGGCGTCCAGTGACTTCAGTGCCCCAGTCATCCCCGCGACTCCGTGCTGTCTTCAGCAAGCTTGCCTTCAGTGTATCTGCAGTCAAATTATCTGGCACTCTGTATTTCTTTCTAGCTTGTGGTGGATTATTTTTGTAGAGCTGGGCTGGTTGGTTGCAAAGAATGCATACATCCTTATACAGGAGGTCAACTGACTGTGATCTTCTCGAACTGCAGCCAGTTGATGAATTGAACTCACAAGTAGTGCGTCTTCTCTTCAACTTTGATGACTCTTTCTCTGCCTTTGATGCTTGAGCTGACTTCTTGGTGGTTGCAACAAAGTTGTTGTACAGATCATTTTTACACTTCTGGTGGTACCTCAGTTTTCCTTCCTTTTGAGCCTCCTTCATACGTTCCACAACAGTAACATTTTCGACAGTTTCTGCTTGTTTCAATAAAGTTGAGTATCCCTTTGGAGTTGCCTGTATGAGCCTTTCAGCTGGTGTATCCGAGCGTGCACAGATGAAGCAATTGAGCACAGGTGGAGTAACGTCTTCATCCATATTGCGAGACTCCATGTCCTGCAAAGTAGAAAATGAGATATATTTAGAAATTATTTTTCCACAAAGGAGTGTCTGTGGTGAAATATAAATGTTAACAATCAACTCAGAATCATGAAAAACCCTTATTTGACCCCTCATAAGGTACTTAAGGGCCGATTTAAAAAATTAAAATTCTCGAAAAAAAATTTTCGGTACCCGAATTCAACAGCTTTTTTTCTGGGTTTCCCACGGGAGTTGACCTTCAACATTTTAAGACATGTTATTACACACCTTTACAAACATATTGGTGAAGAAATTTTTTGGTAACAATTTAGTTAACAGATTTTCATATGTTTCCCTTACTAATGAAGAAAAACGGTTCATACATCTCCGACATATGGTTGCGGACGCACGCACGCAAGGACAGACGGATGGACGGACGGACGAGACCTAATCCATAAGCCCCCATTTTGGACTATGTCCAAAATGGCCTCGAAGGCTGATAAAAGATAAAGAAAAGATGGCCTCTAAGCTGCCCAGCCTGGGTTTGAATCCCAACCCAGCTATAAACTGTCTTCCTGGTAACCCAGCTATAAGTAACCAAGTGATTTTGCTGTGAAGGGTATTTTTGATTTATTGATTAATCAATTAATTATTTAATTCTTCCATGAATTACTTCATTTTCAAAAAATTACACATTCGGATGAAACAGTGATGGTTTAGGTATTCTATTAGCCACTTGATGAAGAAATTGTTTATTTTAATGATGCAATTAAATCAATAAATGCACCCCCCCCCCCCCCTCCCAATTCATTCTCCATGTGCTGCACTGTGGCATTGCCGGGCACTGAAAGTGTCCCAGCAATGCCGCATGCTGGAGGACATGTTATTTATTTCTTTGGCATGGGGGTGGTGTACCTTGAATGTATCTGTACTTGTTAAGTACATCGCATTTGTAAACATATTTGAACACCTCATGTAGCAACAGAAGGTATAAAGATGAATACAGAAACACACCAATAATCCAACAAACATATTCATATGAAGTTCCGTTATGTGTCATCCAACCTTCAAAACTTATTTTTATTCATTTAAATGTCGTTTTTAATTCCGAGTTAAAAACATGAGATTCGGGTTTTCAAGAACACCAGGAATTATGGAATAGTCGTTTCATAATGCAAAATTACAATCCTCACGGAAACTTGGGTGCTTCAACGCATGATTGCCTTTCATCGATCAGCCATCTTGTATGTTGTTGGAATGTAGCTTGAGTAGTGATTCTAAGATGCAGGCCACATCCTGCATGAAGCTATGAACTAATCCATATTCCCCAAATCTATACCATAAGAGAGCTGTTGTTTGTCTGTCTGTGTGTGTGTGACGCCATTTTTGTCAGAGATGACCGGATCTTTGTCAAACTTTCAGAGGTTCATCGGTGAGTGTTTTTGGCAAATCATTTTTTTAATTTTGAAAAAAAGAAAAGTTAGATTTTTTGTGAATTAAAAAAATTAATATATATATTCGCTCTATAGTGCCTGAACGTTTGTAGCTATGGGAAAGGTAATATAAATTAAATTATCCCCGATGAGTGTGTGTTACTTTAATACTAAATATAAGATTTTGTCCTCAGTAGGTATGGGGAAGTGTTTTTGGCACCCACAAAATAAAAAACACAAAGTGACGCAGGGCAATGCCGGGTACTCCTGCTAGTATTTAATACCCAAACCTCCTTTATCTTTTCATGCAAATAACACAGTCAAAGTGTAAGTATTTGCATTGTGTGTGTCAACAACATATTTTGCAATGTGGTTGGATGAGAAGTGTATGACCGTTTTCCACCCACGTGGGCTTGTCTCCTGGCCATATCCACACATTGCTGTAATTACCTCCTGGATGAATTGAAGAATAATATCCATGTCACACTTAGTTCCTTACATTGACTACATAAATACCATTGACTGGAATGTATTGGAATAATCGGCAGCCTCATTGAATTGTTGATGATGCCGATTTAAGAAGCGATATTTATTTGCCATCAATGCCATGCTTGAAAGGCAGCTCAGCAGCGAGTTGAAAGATCCAGCAACAATGGCTAAATTGCTCAGCTGTTGTGTCAGAATTTTGAATACACACACACACACACACACATATATATATATATATATGTGTGTGTATGTATGTAGTGTATATATTCGTATAATTTATGTGCATTATGAAATGCATTATGGTTAAAAAATTTTTTTCCCCAATTTGTTCCAATTTGAGTGAAAAAGCGAAATTTCCTGGACTACATCTTCAAAAAAGAAGAAATCCAAATGAGTACCATCTCCCAGAAAAGTTATGGAAACTATATTCTGGGATGTCAAGGGATGCATACTGGTTGAATTGCTGCCAAAAGTGGAAACCATCAACATGGCTCGCTATGTTCAAACACTCAATAAACTGAACCATGCACTGCAGGGAAAGCACCTGATAAAAAAGCTGTCATCTTTCAACATACCAATGCCAGACCTCACACTGTGCATCTGACACTGGAGGAAATATCAAAGAATGGCAGGGAATTGCTCCTCCTACCCCCGTACAGTCCGGCCTTGGCCCCCTCGGACTACCATCTGTTCAGCCCTTAAAATATCACATGAGAAGTCAGTACTAAGAAACCGACGAGGCAGTCCAGATAGCTGTGCGTCGTTGGTTGCGAAGTGTTGGAAAGGACTTCTACTGCAGCAGGATTTTAAAACTTGTGCAGCCCTGGCAGAAATGCGTGGATCATTCTGTAGATTTTGTTGAAAAGTAATGTGTTATGTCCAGTTACAATTAACAATATTGGTTTCCTTACATGTACCTTTGTTGTACTGTGAAGTCAACGTGCTCACGACTTTTAGTAGGGCCTTTATATATAAATAAAATAGCCCCTGGTGGGCTGACGATCATGTCACGAGGTTTAGTTCAGATATCTGCTGATTTGGGCCCCCCTTGGAAGCCCCCCTGATCCTCTGGGAAGCCACTGATACAAATATTGAAAAATCTGAGACCAGGCGATCCTGCAGACCATCGACTATAAGGGCTGTATCGGGGCTCAGAGCACTCAGTTCGTAAATAAGGGACGAGCAAGGATCCGAAATTTCGGGTGTAACCCCTAGTGGGAAGCCCCCATGATCCGAAATCAAAAAGTTGAAGCCTGAGCGATTGTGCAGGCTGCTGTCTTGTATGCAGGTGTCAAGTTTCAGAACAATCAGCCAGGTGATAAGAGCAGAGTAGCAAAAATAGCAAAAAGTTAATGGACAAATGGATGAACGGACAGACATCCAGACATCACGACGCATTTTGAAAGTTCATCTCTTCGAGAATTGGGATGAGATGGCCGAATAAAAGGAGTCTTGTTCGTGCGTGTATACTGCTTTTGCACACCCAAGAAAGAAAGAAATATCAAACCTGGCCGAGTCCAGGGATTGATCCGCTAGCTTATGAGTCAGCATCGATAACCACTTAGCCACAGCGACTTTTAAACAATAAATATATTTTTTTTATTATCATAAAGATCCCATCCTTATACAGACAGGAGGAAGCAGCACCAGCAGCAACACTGCAGACACTGTCGATTTGTTGTGTACATATATACAGACTTGGCATTTGATATGGAATATTTTTTTTGTGGGGGTGAACTTACTTTTCAAGATGTCTTAGAACCAAAAGTTCATTGGAATTATGTTGAAATTATTCTAGATTTTGTTAATGTGACGTTTAAAAGAAACAAAAACCACATTTGACATTTCGAAGCAAATAAATTGATCCTTGAAAGTGATGTAAACTGATATCGAACTCAATTCACGGACAGTACTGTGTTAAACTTCTGTGCGTTTTCCAGAAGTATCTCTTTATTTTGCACACTAGCCAAAAAATTTTTTTAACAAAAATAAAAGTTAAATTACGACTGGGATTACGGACAGTAAAATTACAGTTCAGTACTTCGTGTAACCCCCACGAGGATTCAGGAGAGCACGTACACGTTGAGGCATGCTGTTCACAAGATTTGCCAAGGTTTGGACAGGAATCGCTTGCCATGCAGTTACAATAGCCTGCCACAATTCATGCACAGAGGCAGGCTGCTGGTCCAAGTTGTCGATTTGACGCGTTAATTCTGCACACAAGTTCTCTATCGGATTCATATCCGGGGACATGGCAGGCCACTCCATATGCTCTACACCACGGTCAGCAAGAAAGTGTTGGATCATGCGAGCACGATGAGGCCGTGCATTGTCGTCTTGGAAGACAAAGTTTCCTCGAAAGGCTGCACGAACAAATGGAAGCAATGTTTCTTCCAGAATGGCCCTGTGCTTGAACTGGTTCAGGTTTCCATTCAGAACAACCAGGTCAGTTTTGCCCCCTGCATGAAAAGCAGCCCAAACGGTCAACCCACCACCTCCAGCTTGGACTCTTGACACTATACAATCTTCGTTTTAGGCTTCATGCACTTGTCTGTGCACTCGGATGTGGCCATATTGACGATAGACCAAAAATCTAGACTTGTCACTGAAGATCACGTGATTCCAGTGTCCTGGCTGCCATTGACGGTGCTCTCTGGCCCACTGCAATCAGCGCTGGCATTGCTGTCTGGTCAGATGTGGCTTTCTCAGGGGACGCCAGGCACGATAGCCTGCTTGAACCAGCCGTTGGTTGACTCGCCTTCTGGATACAGGCACATTTGTCAGTTGCTGCCACTCAGCCCTAAGCCGATTAGCTGACATGGTACGCCCATTGCGGAGTAACCGGTGCAGCTGGCGATCATCCCTCCTTGTGGTTCTGCGGGGACGTCCTGACCTCGGTATTGGAGTAGGGACACCCCTCTGAGCATTTCGTTTCAGCATCTTTGACACCTGACCTTGAGTGATGCCATACTGCCGAGCAATAGCACGCTGTTTCATGCCGGAATTTCGTAAAAACACCACTAAATGACCAATAGCATTGTCGAGTTGACGGACCATCTCCAGGGGAAGCGGCAATAACTTTTGTAGACGTGCAGCAGTTGTTTTCCACTAATACAGAATGCAACAACCCTTATATACCCGATTGTGAAGCCAATCGTCAAATGTACCTGTCCGTACATTTTGTCACGCCACCTGTGATATAATCCTGTTATTGACTTCTTGCTGCGACAGACAATCAGTGACATGGTTCTTTTAACAAAGAAATCACCGAAGCGTAAAAGAAACTCACCAGATTGATATACCGAGTTCAGAAAGTAAACCCAAGTCAAGAAAAAAAAAATCCCATATTAAATGCCAAGTCTGTATATATATATATATATATATATATATATATATATATATATATATATATATATATATATATATATATATATATATATATATATATTGTTGCAGATATGGGACTTGGCCTCAATATCCGCTTGTAAATACTCCCCTATTTCCCCAATACTCCCCAACTATCCCCAATCCCCCATTCCCTAGTCCCATTGCCTGTAAATAACACTCTGTAGAACCGACCTTCCCCTTTTTCCCCCATCAAATGTCGTGCCCAGGTCCACCGCATCTCACGTAGACAACTTTCGGACATCTTGCTAGTTATTCTTAGTCTATGTCAGTTAAGGACTCGTTTCCATTAATTCTGACTCTTCGTTGCACCAGAATGTGATTATATGGCACCAGTAGTGAGTTTAGGACCTTCCCATACCTCCTCCCATCTTCTTCCCCAAACAACAACTACAACAACAACTACAACAACAACTACAACAACTACAACAACGGCGCGCGCGGGGAGTGTGCGTCCTCACTCCGGCTCGGTTAGCCGCCATTACCCATGCGCTCCACGGGGTTACCACGAAGGGGCTGGCTGTCAGCTCCTCGTCAAGGGCGGAGCCTGGTAACCCCCCCGCACCCAATAAGAAGGGCGGACCGATTCCATCTGGGGCGGAGCTAACGAGCCGAGGGCGTGTCACTCCCCGCCGGATATACGCAGCGACTTACCGGATGTGAAGTGAGATGCGCCCCCGACTGAAGAAGACAAGTCGCGACCTTCCAAGCGCTGAGCGAGCTCCACGCATCGACCCGGTATTGCAGTACCTCCGAGAACGGTGCACCCCCTCCGAGAACGGTGCACCTTGAGCCATCGACGGCCCGCTTTCCTTGCCATCAATCCCCGTGTGAGTCAGTTTTTGTCCTGTTTATCTGTCGTCTGTCAGGGAATAAGATAAGTGTGTCTAAGTGCCTGTCTTTCTATGCTGTCCCTCTTGTAGTTGTAATCTGACCTTCCGCCCTAATATAACCTCCTCCGGAGGTCTTGAGAACTGAACCCTTGGTGTCGTGTCATTTTAACCCAGCCGTTGTGTCTTTTCCTTCATTGATTTAGCATAGCGCGACTTAGTCAACGTTCGAGCATAATCGGGTAACTTGTGCGGACACGGCGGCCATTCCGCTCGGCCCACCATAACATCAAAGTCGTGTCGGTAACAATTGGTGTCGAGGAGTGAGATTGGACCCGGAGCGCGTTTACGCGCTCGAAATTATAAAGGCGAAATTTGAATTTGTTTTACGAAAATAAAAACCCGAATTTTGAAAGTCGCGCTATGGCGGATCAAGACAGCTGGGTTCCGGTAGAGGAGAGTGAGGCAGGGTCGGTCCAGGACCAAATAGAGGGACGCGAGGAGAGCGAAGCAGCGAGGGTAGCAGACGCACAAATTAGCGTCGTTGCGCCCGACATGGCGGGCGCGCGAAATGGCGCCTCGCACATGGCCACGGCGCCCACGCCCGCGACCGTGGCAGCGCCCCTGGTGGATTCGAACCTTTTCCTCCTGCAAATGGGGGCCCTTATGGAGAGGCTAGAAGCAAAAATGGGGGTAATGGGAAACCAAATGGGGGTAATGGGGAACCGGATAGAGGCTCAGAGTGAGCAAATGGGGGTAATGAGGGACGAAGCGAGGGGTACCGGTGAGGGGTTAGACAATAATTTTAAGGGTTTAGACAAGAAATTTGGGAAGTTAGACGACAAATTTGAGGGGTTAGACAATAATTTTAAGGGTTTAGACAAGAAATTTGGGAAGTTAGACGACAAATTTGAGGGGTTAGACAATAATTTTAAGGGTTTAGACAAGAAATTTGGGAAGTTAGACGACAAATTTGAGGGGTTAGACAACGGGATAAAAGAAGTGAAAAATGGGTTAGAGGGGTTAGAAAACAGGATGGAAGGCAAATTGAGGGACATGAGGGACCAAGCGGAAAGGGAAGTTAAACAAATGGGGCAGCAGATAGAGGGGGTCAGAATGGGGGTAGAAACCAAACTGGATGCTCACAGGGAGGAAATGGAGCAGATGAGGGTGGCATCTGGGCAGGAGATGCAAGTGATGGGAGAGGAGATCAGAAGAGGAGTGAGTGAGGAGGTCGGAGGAGTGCGCGAGGAGGTGAGGCACTGTAAGGAGCACATGGAGAAGGAGGTGAGAAAGGGGACTGTAAAGTTACAAGGGGGCATAGAGGACCTGACGCAGGAGGTGGAGCAGCTGACGGTGGGACAGACGGAGTTAGTGGAGCAGGTTCAAAGGAACACTGCGGTATTAGGAGGTTTAAAAGCGACACAGAAAGAACTAAAAGATGACTTGGTAGCGACGAAGAGGGAATGTCAGATGGTACGTGAGGGACTGACAACGAGGCTGGACGAGGTGATAGAGGTAATGGAGACGAAGGACCGGCAGGTGAGGACGCACATGGAAACGGTCAAGGTAGCCTTGGAGGACGAGCTTGAGGAGACGTACCGGGGAATAAAAGAGGTGAAGCAGAAATTAGAAGAAGTGGAAGAAGGGATGAGCGAAATTAAGAAGCGACGGAGAGGGGATAAGAAGGAGATAAAGGAGGAAGTAAAAGAATTGGTCCAAAGTCTGTGTTTGGATCGTGATGATGTGCTCATTAACCGGATGAGGGATTCGCAGGTGATGGAGGAGAAGCGAAGAGGAAGAGGACCCGGTGTAAGTGGTGACCAATATGGTCGTGCGTATGATGCGCCAGGGGATTTAAGAAGCTTGGGGGTCGAGATGGACCCGGGTGTTCGTGAGAGGCCGTTGGTGAAGTGTGCGACAGGTCTGGTGTGCGAAAAAGGAGGTGTGCGAGAAAGTCCGACTCTGGGGTGTGTGAGGAAAAAGTGCGTGCCAAGGAGTGAGGGTGCTGGCGAGAGTGAGTCGGTCGTAGCGCGTGTGCGAGGGGGCACATGGAAGCGCGGTGTGGTAAGTGTTACAAAGGGTGTGACGGGAGAGTGTGCGCGAGAAAGGTGTGTGACGGACAGGTGCATGGGGAAAGAGTGTGTTGTCAAGAGTGGTGGTGAGAGGAGTGAGAGTGACAAGGAGCGTGAGTGGGAATGCACGCTGGAATTGGTAGTGAGGCACGTGGTTGGGTGTGCAAATGAGAGCACACCTGTGATTGTCACAGAGGAGGTGACAGAGGAGGGGGCGCGAAGAGGTGTGTTGGTGAGGTGTGCGACCAACGAATGTGTGCCAAGGTGTTCGGTGGTCAGGTGTGTGACCAAGTCTGTGAGTGGAATGAGAGTACCTGGGTGTGTAAGGAAAGGTACGACGAGGAGCATGGAGACGGCTGGATGTGTGAGCAAGGAACGGGCTGCGGGGTGTAAGAATCCAGGAGAAGCATCGACGGTAACCAGGTTAGAGGTTAGGTCGACTTTTAGCCGAAGCGGGCCCTCGGTGCGTGCTGGGCCTCGCGTGGAACGGCGGCGTCCGTGCTCCACTAGGCGGAGCGGGCAGCCCGATAGAAAGGGTCGTCATGGCGACCACTTTTTGTTGAGGCATTCCGGCAGGTCGAGATCGAGCCATGGGATGGCTCCGTGCCGAGATGGTGCGTGGGATCTCGGCCCGGGTAAACCTCCTTCCCTGCACCGAATGCGGGACGTATCCAGCCGCTGGCACAGAACAACCCGCATTCATGGCTTGGCTTTACGAAGCCGGGCTTTGGACGGGAATTGGCGCACCGAGAGGCATTAGTGAGTAGACTGGGTGATGAGGTTAGTGTTTTGGCCCCGAAATTAGAGAAAAACAAAATTTGATGATTGGCAAGGGATTGGCAGTAGTGATTGGCAGATGATGGGTAGTGATTGGCAAATTTTTGATTTGTTGCAATTTGATGTGCAAAATTGGTAGTGAGCGATGGGCCCGGTGGGTAAGGGGGGCATCCCTGCCACCCTTCCCATGGTGGGGGCAAAGGAGCAATAGATTATGGGGTGTATGGCAATGAAAACTAGCCCGGGTGGGTTAGGTTATATTGTAGGGATCTAGCGAAGATGACATTAGGTGACGTTAAGTTTAGTTAGTGACTGATACCTGTAGTGGGGACGCAGGTAGATTAGTATGGATGATAATGACGAGGGAGCGCAATAGTTTAAAGGGGCGACTGGGAAGCGCAAGTTTCAGAGGGGAGTAGTTAGAGGAGATGATGCCGTGTGTGTGAGAATTGAACAGGTGTGATTGCACAGGTGTGCAACTGGACAGGTGTGTGGAGCAGTGTATGAGTAGTGAGTGTGTGGATCAGCGCGTATGCGCTTGGGGAGAGAAGGGTGCAGGTGGCACCAGGTGTGAGAGCACAGGTGTGCAAGTACAGGTGTGTGGAGAGAGTTGGAGTAAGTGGTACGGAGTGGTGTGCATGGTGCGAAGGTGTGAATGGGGGAAGAGTGGACCCCCATCACGGATACCCGGGGCGGGTAGTGTAAGTGTTAGGTAGAGGGTACAGGTAAATTGTGGTTGGATATTGGCATCTGTGGTGCGGTTGCAGAATGGTGTTGTGAATGGGTGCATTAGTGTTGTGGAAATGGCTGGGCGTGTAGCCTGTTAGTGTGTGTAGTTGGTTGGGCACTCCACCACTGTGAGGATGTCGGCCAGGTGAGGCCGCAGGTGGGCTCCGGGAGCCGTTAGTGAGTGGGTGCCTGAGGATCCCGGGTGTGGATCGGGCAGCCCAGTGCCAGAGAGGGCACCGAGTGGGGAGAGCGCCAGAGGGCCTTCCCCAGGTAGTTAGGTTAGGGTGAGGAGCTAGGTAAGCTCGGGTGGCAACTGCAGTGGTGGAGGTGTGCAGGTGGGTAGACCCGCTGGGAGAGGTACACGTCGCGGCCCAGAAATTGTGCGAGGGCACCGGGAGATGAATCGGGGGAGTGAGACCCCAAATTGAAAAGCACCACAGTTTGGCCAATGGGAATTGGTTTTTAGAACCCATAGTGTAAGAGGGCCAATGGTTTGGCCGGAGAAAGACCCCGGGTAGTGTAAAGTTGTTAAAGTCATTTAGGAAATAGTTAGGATTGATGAACCTGTCGCACCATACGCAGCCACTTACCTGAGGTGATGATGATGACTCCACACCTGTGTTTTCTTTGTTTTGTGCAGGAAGGAGGATTGCTGTTGGATTGGTGAGACGCATCACGACGTGGATGAGACATTGGGGTGATTCCATCTCTCCCTCCCTCGGAGGGACTGATGATGAATTGGTAATGGCAAATTATGATGTTGAGTTGGAGATGGCAAATTTTGATGAAAGTTGAAAATGGCAAATTTGATTGGTTAGGAGGGAGAGAAGACGAATTTGGTTTATGGGAGGAACGGGGAAGACAGTAGGGATGTTTGTTGATTTGTAAAGTAGATGTTTATGGGTAGTGTTGTGTTTTGTGGATACAGTAAGGGGTAAGGGAGGGGCCATGTAGGTTACCTGGTGGGGGGGGGGGGGAGCGTACAGTAGGAACGTACCTGTCTCACCTGGTTCCCATGTGCCCCTAGTGTGCATTACCTTGTGTTGCGTGCACTTTTGCGCCCTTACCACCTTACTCACTTGTTTTCTTCTTTTGTCTCCCACCTCCGAGGATCTGGTTTTGGGGCAGAGAGAGAGGAGAGAGAGGTGCTGGCTCCGCAGTTGTGGGCCTGCACTTTCGCTGCTTGCTGCTTGGATCGATACACCATATGGACCGCAATGTTTGTGGCCACCCACAATGGACCGCAGTTCTTTTGCGGCCAAGCACCACCCATGGATGGACCTATGGGTCAACGTGGCACCTATGCCATACAGGTGAACCACTTTTAGTTGACACCACTGAAGGCCACAATACAGAAATGGACGCGGTTGGCGCCTTTCTTTATTTTTGAAAGAAGCCAGAAGGCCAAGTGCACCACACGAAGAGCAAGAGACACCTGCAGGGTTAGGGGTTGTTGAATTTATTTTTATTCATTGAACAATGGTGACTGCACCGGATGGTGCTGACCGTGTGATGGGGTGGTGCTTTTGGTGCTGGGAAGGGGTGCTCTGCACATTATTAAAGGCCGTAGGCCACAGAGCACTCGTGGGTTGGTGTATCGATGCTGGCATGCGTGCTCTCTCTATGCATAACATCT
Source organism: Myxine glutinosa (assembly GCF_964187855.1). Taxonomy (NCBI): domain Eukaryota; kingdom Metazoa; phylum Chordata; class Myxini; order Myxiniformes; family Myxinidae; genus Myxine; species Myxine glutinosa. The sequence goes on from NC_136265.1 coordinate 211,136,449, forward strand.
GCATGTGTTCCTCCAAAAACAGGTCCTGGATCGTAGTGTAAATATCAGCGTAGTCTTGTAAATAATGCTCCCTACCGGCTGTATGTTTAGTTTGCGAATTCTTTCCGGATTCGGTTATCCTGTGGGTGTGTTTCTGTGAGGAGAAGGGTGCAACGTCGCAGGGGGACATATTTACTCATTTGTGAATATCTGTAAAACTGTCGAACTCAGGGTAGAGTTAATAGTAGAGGGAACTACATCTGAGTGCCACACTAAAATAGGTAAAAATTTATCGGGTCGGGCGCCCCGAGGGTAGAGAAGGGTGCAATGTTGCGGATATGGGACTTGGCCTCAATATCCGCTTGTAAATACTCCCCTATTTCCCCAATACTCCCCAACTATCCCCAATCCCCCATTCCCTAGTCCCATTGCCTGTAAATAACACTCTGTAGAACCGACCTTCCCCTTTTTCCCCCATTAAATGTCGTGCCCAGGTCCACCGCATCTCACGTAGACAACTTTCGGACATCTTGCTAGTTATTCTTAGTCTATGTCAGTTAAGGACTCGTTTCCATTAATTCTGACTCTTCGTTGCACCAGAATGTGATTATATGGCACCAGTAGTGAGTTTAGGACCTTCCCATACCTCCTCCCATCTTCTTCCCCAAACAACAACTACAACAACAACTACAACAACAACTACAACAACTACAACAACGGCGCGCGCGGGGAGTGTGCGTCCTCACTCCGGCTCGGTTAGCCGCCATTACCCATGCGCTCCACGGGGTTACCACGAAGGGGCTGGCTGTCAGCTCCTCGTCAAGGGCGGAGCCTGGTAACCCCCCCGCACCCAATAAGAAGGGCGGACCGATTCCATCTGGGGCGGAGCTAACGAGCCGAGGGCGTGTCACTCCCCGCCGGATATACGCAGCGACTTACCGGATGTGAAGTGAGATGCGCCCCCGACTGAAGAAGACAAGTCGCGACCTTCCAAGCGCTGAGCGAGCTCCACGCATCGACCCGGTATTGCAGTACCTCCGAGAACGGTGCACCCCCTCCGAGAACGGTGCACCTTGAGCCATCGACGGCCCGCTTTCCTTGCCATCAATCCCCGTGTGAGTCAGTTTTTGTCCTGTTTATCTGTCGTCTGTCAGGGAATAAGATAAGTGTGTCTAAGTGCCTGTCTTTCTATGCTGTCCCTCTTGTAGTTGTAATCTGACCTTCCGCCCTAATATAACCTCCTCCGGAGGTCTTGAGAACTGAACCCTTGGTGTCGTGTCATTTTAACCCAGCCGTTGTGTCTTTTCCTTCATTGATTTAGCATAGCGCGACTTAGTCAACGTTCGAGCATAATCGGGTAACTTGTGCGGACACGGCGGCCATTCCGCTCGGCCCACCATAACATCAAAGTCGTGTCGGTAACAATATATATATATATATATATATATACATATATATATATATATAATATATATATATATATAATATATATATATATATATATATATATGTATAGATTTTTATATATATATATACGTATATATATATATATATATATATATATATATATATATATATATATATATATATATATATATATATATTGTTACGGACCACGGATTGGATGTTATTTACCGAGCGGAGGTAACCGCGGCCGAACAGTTGCTCCCCGTTTCTTCCCTTACACTCACCCGATTCACCCAGACGTTGGCCAAATCGCGCTATGCTAAATCAATGATGGAAAGGACACGACGACTGGGAAAGAGGAAACGACGCAAGGGGGGTGCAGTTCTCAAGACCTCCGGAGGAGGGTATAATTACAGTGGTGGAGAAAAGGGGGTAGATTACAAGGCAGAGTGAGGTAAAGACACAGAAGAGATGGGCACTTAAATACCGTCTTATCTAAACCCAGACAGACCACGGACAAACGGACAAGGTAGACTTACACAGGGATTGATGGCAGGAATGGACAGGTAGGTCGATGGCACAAGGTGCACCTTGGCTCGGGGACAGGATAAAGCACGGTTCAAAAGATGCAGGGAGGTCTCACAGCGCTCAGAGGTGGTCTTGCTTGCTCCAAGCTCAGCGCGCATCTGACGTCACCTCCCTCTCACTGCGCATGCTCAGCGGGGAGTGACACGCCCTCAGCTGGTTGGTTCCTCCCCACTGGGGCTGGTCCGCCGCTTCCATTGGGTGAGGGGGTTACCGGGCTCCGCCCTTGACGAGGAGCCGACAGGGAGCCCCTGTTTGGTAACCCCGTCGAGCACATGTCCGATGGCGGCTCGTTGGGAAGGCCTGGTGCCCTCCCACCACCCCTACCAACCAAGCCGGAGTGAGGACGCGCACTCCCTGCGCTCGTTGTTGTTGTTGTTGTTGTTGCTGAACTGTGAGGAAGAGCTGCGGGGAGGTATTGGGAGGTCCTAAACTTCCTAACAGTGCCATACAATCACATTCTGGTGCAACGAAGGGTCAGAATTAATGGAAACGAATCCTTAACTGACAGAGACTAAGAATAACTAGCAAGATGTCCTATAGTTGTCTTACATGAGATGCGGTGAACCTGGATGCGACATTTAATGGGGGAAATAGGGGGAGGTCGGGTCTACAGAGTGTTGTTTACAGAAAATGGGACTAGGGAATGGGGGATTGGGGAGAGTTGGGAAGTATTGAGGAAATAGGGGAATATTTACAAGCGGATATGGATGGATGCAAATCCCATATCCGCAACAATATATATATATATATTGTTGTGGATATGAGCATTGTGTTTTTTTTATTGTGTTTTTTATTATTATTGCTTTATTCTGGACCCTCCTTACTCCAGTTATGTATAAAGGTCAAAGGGCGTCCCATAATTAGGTCATAAACAATCACGTCAGCCAATCATAGATTTCCCCCTTGTTGATAGTTATATCTTTATTATGTGTATTAGGGTAAGGCCTTGTCTTCCATTAAGATGACACTCCATTGCACCAAGTGAAACCAGATAGATCCCCTTTCATTCCCATTCCCAAAATCTCCATTGCCAGCTACATCCCCTCCAAGTCTCCATTGCCAACCGCACTGGGCAGTTTGCCAGGTTTGTTACAGCAGTGGGTTGCTGATTTCGCCCCAAAGCCGCCATTAGGCATGTGCTCAGCTCGGGGAAGAAGGGCGTGCCCGCCCATCGTCATCAAGGGCGGAGCCAGAGGGCCGTGCCGACCAATCAGGACCGAGGCGAGCTGACCGATGGGCGTGTCCTGAAGGCCGGCGGCTTGATCGCCTGAGGCGCTATAAAAGCGCGCGCGCAAGAAGCAAGGACGTTGTTGTGGTTGCGTTGTGTGGTTGGACCAAGCGAGAGACGTTGTGGTTGAGTTGTGTGGTTGGACCAAGCGAGAGACGTTGTTGAGTTGAGTGGTTGGACCAGATGAGCTTTTACAGAAGCAGATGAGCTTTGACCAGACGAGAGAGACGAGTCCTGAAAAGAGCACGCGATGTCCACACAGCAGCAACAGCGGCAGCCACAGCAGCAACAACAGCAGCTTGGGGCCTGGATGGCAGTTTTGAGCAGGGCCGCGAAGGAACGGCGGCTGCGAAACGCGCCGATCGTGCTGCAGGACCCGTTGGACCTTCCTCTCCCTCCAGTCATCCACCTCCTGCCTTTCCATCCTTTTGTGTACGTGAGTTTGTTCTGTGTGTCTTGTCCCTGGGTATTAATTAAGTTTGTATAAGCTAGCGATTTTCACTGTGTCTCTAATATCTTCTGTAAATTATTTTCTTGTCTTTCCTTCTTCCTTGGTTACTTTTGAGCGTGTAAATAGTAAGAATAAATTTAGTAGTATTTCCAACCTTTTTTTGTCTTCTTCTTCTTCTTCACATCCGTGTCGCCTTAGTCTTTTCCCCATTGAATATCTGTGGCGCGATCCGGCCAACGTTCGGGAATCGGGTTAGTCGGGGTAACTGTTCGGCCGCGGTGCCATCCGCTCGGCAAACCAACATCTTATCCGCGGTCAGTAACAATTGGAAGTCAGGAGTTGGGATTCGAACCTGGGACTAAATTTATTTAGCCCAAATTTTGGAACACCAATTGTACTATTGGCAGTAACAATTGGTGTCGGGAGCGGGGTCGGACCCGAAGCGCGCTTAACGCGCCCAAAATTACAAGCTGCTGAAATTTGATTTGTTTTAAAGAAAAACCCGAATTTTGAAATCGCGCCTTTGCTAGTCAAGGCGATCGGATGCCGGTGGGGGAACTAGGAGAGGGGTTAGGAGTAACCCAGGATCAGAGGGAGGAGAACAATGAGGAGGTGGTTGAGGAGGTTTCAGGCGCGCAAAATGGCGCTCTCGCGCACGTGGTTGAAGGGTCCCAAAATAGCGGCGCCACGGAGGGCGAGCCCGCGGTGGTGGCTGGGGACGCTGGGCAAACCGGGTTTGACCTCAGATTATTCTTGACCCAACTGAATGCAAAAATGGATAGGATGGGGGGGCCAAATGGACAGCAAATTTGAGGGGTTAGACAATAATTTTAAGGGGTTAGACAAGAAATTTGAGGGGTTAGACAAGAAATTTGAGGGGTTAGACAATGGGATAGAAGGGGTGAAACATGGGTTAACGGGGGTGGAAAATAGAATGGCTGCTCAGGAGAATCAGATAGAGGGGGTGAAAAATGGGTTAAGGGGGGTGGAAAATAGAATGGCTGCCCAGGAGAATCAGATAGAGGGGGTGAAAAATGGGTTAAGGGGGTTAGAAAACACAATGGACGACAAATTGCGGGAAGTATTGGAGCAATCCGCCCGGGAAATCAAACGGATGGGGAACCAGATAGAGGAGGTGAAAATCGGGTTAGAAGGTAAATTGGATGCTCAGAGGGATGAATTGGGACAGATGAGGGTGGCATCTACAAAAGAGATGGAGGAGATGAAGGAGGAGATACGACGAGGTGTAAGCGAGGAGGTCTCGGGGGTACGCGAGGAGGTCTCGGGGGTACGCGAGGAGGTAAAGCGAGGGGAGAAGCGTATGGAGAAAGAGGTGAGGAATAATACGGCTAGGTTACAGGGGGGAATAGAGGGTCTGACGAGGGGAGTAGAACAGCTGACAGTGGGACAAAAGCTATGCACCGCTATGCACAAAAAGGTGCAAAAACAGATCCTAGCAACTACAGACCAATCAGCCTTCTCCCAATTATCAGCAAAGTCATGGAATCCATCATTGCTTCGGATATGAAATCTTTCCTCTTCTCCAATGGCTTGATCTCTGATCATCAATTTGGTTTCAGACCAGGTCACTCTACTCTGGACATGCTGCTTCTGCTGTCTCAACAATGGATGGAGGTCCTCAATGCCAAACAGGAAATTAGAGCTGTCTCCCTCGACATATCATGTGCCTTCGACACGGTCTGGCACCCCGCTCTGCTCACCAAACTCTCCTCCTTTGGTATCCATGGAAATCTCCACGCATGGCTGGCGGACTTCCTCTCTAGTCGTCGTCAACGTGTGGCCCTGAATGGGTTTCTCTCATCTCCTCTTCCTGTTCAGGCTGGAGTTCCCCAAGGCAGTGTTCTGGGCCCCGTGCTTTTTCTGGTCTTCATCAATGATCTCTCTGACTCTCTTGAAAATCCTCTCTATCTCTTTGCTGATGACTCCACTCTCTGCAGCTCCATTCCTCTTCCCTCAGATCGGCAGTCTGCAGCCTCCACACTCTCTGAAGACTTGGACAAAATCACAGACTGGTCAAACAAGTGGAACATGTCTTTCAATCCTGACAAATCTCACACTCTTACTATGTCTCTCCGAAAAGATCGACTGGACAACCCTCCCATCTACTTTCTCAACAATCCTCTCCAAGAAGTTCTGTTGCTCAAGCTTTTGGGTCTCACTATCTGCCATGATCTTTCTTGGGAAAACCACATTTCCAAGCTGGCCTCCAAAGCCAGTCGCCGACTGGGCATCCTCCGTCGTGCGAGGTCCTTCCTCGGCACACCTGAGCTCCTCACCACATACAAGGCTTTCATCCGCAGCTCAATGGAATACTGTTCTCCCCTATGGGCCGGTGCTCCTGCCTCACACCAAGCTCGGCTTCACGCTGTTGAAACCAAAGCTTTCAGAAATATTGGAATCTCCCGCGATGAAGCTATCTCTGAGGGCCTTTCACTCACTTACCGCAGGCAGGTAGGTGGTCTTTCTGTCTTCTACCGACTCCTCTCCGGCCTTGCACCCCCAGCTCTCTCTGTGCTCTGTCCCCCAAATATTCCTACAGGTCGCACAAGATCTGCCAGCAACCCTCTGATGGTTAAACTGCCGAAATCTCGGCTCTCTGCTCACCTTCACTCTTTCATTCCTCTTTTCTCCCGCCTCTGGAACAAACTCCCTCACTCCCTTCAATCCCACTCCTCTCTCCAGGTCTTTAAAACAGCTGTTCACCACCATCTCTTATCTTCCCCCATCCAAAACCTTGATCTTTTCTACCCCCGCTAATTCACCCCAGATCCACCTTGTTTGAAATTCCAACTTCTTTCCTGGAAGTCCTGGCAGTGTCCATATGTTTTATACCTCTCCCACCGCCCCCTTCCCATGCCCCCCCCCCCAAAGCCCTCGCCCTCTCTCAGATCTCTCGATGTCTCCATGTCTCTCGGTCCCTGCTCTCAAATGTTGTGTTTGTGTCCTTCCCCCTCTCTCCCCATCTTGTCTACTGCTCCCGATGTTATATGTTTTATGTGTCGGTTTGTCTTTTTGTGTGATTAATCAGCAAAGTTCACCCCAGATCTCCCCTGGCAAACCAACATCTTATCCGCGGTCTGTAACAATATATATATATATGTTTATATTTATATATATATATATATATATATATAATTATATATATATAAATATATATATATGTTTATATTTATTTATATATATATATATATATATATATATTGTTGCGGATATGGGATTTGGCCTCCATCCATATCCGCTTGTAAATATTCCCCTATTTCCCCAATACTCCCCAACTATCCCCAATCCCCCATTCCCTAGTCCCATTGTCTGTAAACAACACTCTGTAGCCCCGACCTTCCCCTTTTTCCCCCATTAAATGTCGTGCCCAGGTCCACCGCATCTCACGTAGACAACTATAGGACATCTTGCTAGTTATTCTTAGTCTATGTCAGTTAAGGACTCGTTTCCATTAATTCTGACTCTTCGTTGCACCAGAATGTGATTGTATGGCACCGTTAGAAAGTTTAGGACCTCCCAATACCTCCCCGCAGCTCTTCCTCATGGTACAACAACAACTACAACAACAGCGGCGGCGGCACGGGGAGTGTGCGTCCTCACTCCGGCTTGGTTAGCCGCCATTGAACATGTGCTCCGACGGGGTTACCACGCAGGGGCTCGCTGTCAGCCCCTCGTCAAGGGCGGAGCCCGGTAACCCCCCGCACCCAATGGAAGCGGCGGACCGATTCCATCTGGGGCGGAGCTAACGAGCCGAGGGCGTGTCACTCCCCGCTGGGCATGCGCAGGAAGACGGAGGTGACGTCAGATGCGCCTCAGCTTGAAGGAAGAGAGACGCCACCAACCAAGCGCTGAATACCTCCCCGCATCGCTGGACCGGACCGTGCTGTATCCTGTCCCTGAGCCAAGGTGCACCTTGAGCTATCGACTGCCTGCCCTTCCTTGCCATCAATCCCTGTGTAAGTCAGTCTTGTCCCGTTTGTCTGTGGTCTGTCGGGGATAAGATAAGACTGTGTCTAAGTGCCCATCTTTTCTGTGCTTTACCTCTTGCCGTGTAATCTACCCGTTTCTGCATAACCAATATTATATCCTCCTCCGGAGGTCTTGAGAACTGTACCCCTTGTGTCGTTGCCTTAATCCCAGCCGTTGTGTCCTTTCCTTCATTGATTTAGCATAGCGCGATTTGGCCAACGTTCGAGTGGAATCGGGCGGGATAGGGTTCTAATCGGGGAGTACCTGTGCGGACGCGGTAATACCAAACCGCTCGGTAAACTAACATCTAAAACCGCGTCTGTAACAATTGGTTGTCAGGAGTTGGATTCGGACCTGGGACTAAATTTGTTAGGCCCAAATTTTGGAACACCAATTGTACTATTAGAGTAACAATTGGTGTCGAGGAGTGAGATTGGACCCGAAGCGCGCTTCACGCACTCGAAATTATAAAGTACCGAAATTTGCTTTTGTTTTACAAAAACCCGAATTTTGAAAGTCGCGCTATGGCAGATCAAGACGGCTGGGTTCCGGTAGAGGAGAGTGGGGTAGAATCGACCCAGGACCCCAGGGACGAAGTGGGGAAAATGGTGGAGGAGAGTAAAGAAGGTGTGGTTGAGGGAGTATCAGACGCACAAAATGGCGTCCTCGCGCATGTGGGTGTAGCGGCACCAAATTTTGCCGCGCCCTTTGTACCAACGGTGGAAGACATGCAATTAATTATGGCTGAAATGGAGGCCCTTTTGGACAGGAACAGGGAGCGATTGTTAAACCAAATGGAAGCAATAACGAACGGATTGGGAAACCAAATGGAAGCAATAACGAACGGATTGGGAAACCAAATTGAAGCAATAACCAACAGAATGGGTGACCGCATGCAAAAATGTGGGGAGACCATGGATCGCATGGTGGGCGAAAGGGTCCCAGGGGTGCACGAGGAGGTAAAGCGGGTCGAAAAGCGCTGGTTGAGCGAAGCGGAGGAAAGCACGGGTACAATGACGGGGGTAGAAATAGCGACACGGGGTTTGGAAAAGCCGGCGACCGATGAGGTAGAGGGTGTTTTATTAAAGCCAGCGGTCGTCGAGGTAAATAAAGAAAAAGCAGTGCTGGGAATTAAAATTGAAGAGATGACGGAGGTAGCCCGGGAATTGCAGGGAGAAATGGAAAATGTGCAAAGTCCCTGCTCACATCACGATGCTGTGCTTAACCCGAATGGAAGTTTGCAGGTTTTGGTGCAGGGAGGAAGAAGAACCCCGAAGGTGAGACGTGCTGTAAAATTGTGCGGGTAGATTTTGTAAAAGGATGTTTAGCGACAAAAGAATTGTCGCGCGCTTGGGATCGAGGAAGCATCTGGGCGTTGGTGGAGGGTCCCGTGTGAGTGGAAATGGCACGCGTGGGAGGAAAAAGTGTGCGTCGGCGAGTGGGTGTGTTATAAAGTGTGGGAGTGAAACCGAGTGCGAGCGAGAATGCACGTCGGGGTGTACGGAGTGTACGTGCGAGGGTGAGAGTGACACGAGGAGTGAGTTGGTGGTGGAGCGGGTGCGAGAATGCACGCTTGGAATGGTTGAGGGTGTGCGAGGAAGCACACCTGAGTGGGTCATGGCGCGAGTGTGGGAGAGCCCATCTGAGCGCGTTAGTGGGTGGATGCCAGAGTGTACGCCCATGGTGAGTGTTACGGAGGACGTAACGGAGGAGAGGTGTGGACCGAGGTGTGCGCGAGAGGTGTGGTGTGTAACAGGGATAGCGTTGGTGGAATGTACGGACGGCGTTGGAACGCCGGGTTTTGTGAGGGTGAAAGGGGTAGCGTATGCGTGTGAGCATGCAAGTAAAGCATCGACGGTAACCGGGTTAGCGGTTAGGGCGACGGATAGCCGATGCGAGCGCTCGGGGCGCGGCGTGCTTTGTTGGATGCAGGGCCCGGCGCGGATCGAAGCTGCGTCGCTTCTCTTCGAAGCGTCGTTGCCGATTCGGGCTTGGCCCCGCCCCACACGGTCGAGTCCGGGCTTTGGCGGGCGAGGCGACCGGTCCGGTTCAAGGGCGAGTGGGAGGAGGCGGAACGGTGCCCCCTCGTGGGGACGGGGTTCCGACCGGGAGAGATTGAGCCATCGGGCCCGGGACCGCAAGGTGCCGCGCCGAGATGGTGCGTGGAGCCTCGGTCCAACCAAACCACCTCCCTTGAACCGAAAGCCGGACGGATTCAACCTGCAGGCGACCAAACCACCCGAATTCATTGCTCGGCTTTACGAACCGAGTTTAATGATGTCATGACGCACCGAGGCTAGGATATAGCGGACTGTGATGATGATGGTAGTGATTTGATACGAAATTTATAATAGTGGGTAGAATTGGCAGTAAATGGAAAATTTTTGAATTGGTTGGAATTTGGACAAGCAAAATTGGTAGTGGGAGATGCCCGATGTGGAGGGATGGCAAATCCACCATCCCTCACAGTAAGGTGGGGCAAATGCGCTATAGTTTATGGGGTGTATGGCAGTGAAAACTAGCCCGGGTGGGTTAGGATATTGATAGGGACCTAGAAGATGACATTAGGTAACGTTAAGGTTTAGTTAGTGACTGATACCTGTAGTGGGGACGCAGGTAGATTAGTGTGGATGATAATGACGAGGGAGCGCAATAGTTTAAAGGGACGACTGGGAAGCGCAAGTTTCAGAGGGGAGTAGTTAGATGAGATGATGCTGTGTGAGAACTGGACAGGTGTGTGGAGCAGTGTGGAGCAGTGTATGAGTAGTGAGTGTTGTGGATCAGCGCGAATGCGCTTGGGGAGAGAAGGGTGCAGGTGGCACCAGGTGTGAGAGCACAGGTGTGCAAGTACAGGTGTGTGGAATATAGGGAGCAGAGAATGAGTGGTGTGGAGAGAGTTGGAGTAAGTGGTACGGAGTGGTGTGCATGGTGCGAAGGTGTGGATGGGGGAAGAGTGGACCCCTTTCACGAGTACCCGGGGCGGGTAGTGTAAGTGTTAGGTAGAGGGTATAGGTAAATTGTGGTTGGATATTGGCATCTGTGGTGCGGGTGACAGAATGGTATTTGGATGGGTGCATTAGTGTTGTGGAAATGGCTGGGCGTGTAGCCTGTTAGTGTGTGTAGTTGGTTTGGGCACTCCACCACTGTGAGGATGTCGGCCAGGTGAGGCCGCAGGTGGGCTCTGGGAGCCGTTAGTGTCAGTGGGTGCCTGAGGATCCCGGGTGTGGATCGGGCAGCCCGTGCCAGAGAGGGCACTGAGGGGGTGAGAGTGCGAGAGGGCCTTCCCCAGTTAGTTAGGTTAGGGTAAGGAGCAGGTAAGCTCGGGTGGCAACTACAGTGGTGGAGGTGTGCAGGTGGGTAGACCTGCTGGGAGAGCTACACGTCACAGCCCAGAAATTGTGCGAGAGCACCGAGTGTTGAATCGGGGGAGTGAGACCCCAAATTGAGAAGCACCACAGTTTGGTCAATGGGAATTGGTTTTTAGAACCCATAGTGTAAGTTGGCCAATGGATTGGCAGGGAAAGACCCCGGGTAATGTAAAGTTGTTAAAGTCATTTAGGAAATAGTTAGGATTGATGAACCTGTCGCACCATACGCAGCCACTTGCCTGTGGTGATGATGACTCCACACCTGTGTTTCTTTGTTCTGTGTTGCAGGAAATGAGAATTGCTGTTGGATTTGTGAGACGCATCACGACGTGGATGAGACATTGGGGTGATTCCATCTCTCCCTCCCTAGGAGGGACTGATGATGAATTGGTGATGGCAAATTTTGATGTGGAGTTGGAAATGGCAAATTTGATTGGTTAGGAGGGAGAGAAGACGAATTTGGTTTATGGGAGGAACGGGGAAGACAGTAGGGACGTTTGTTGATGTGTAAAGTAGATGTTTATGGGTAGTGTTGTGTTTTGTGGATACAGTAAGGGGTAAGGGAGGAGCCATGTAGGTTACCTGGTGGGGGGGGGGGGGGGCGTACGGTAGGAACGTACCTGTCTCACCTGGTTCCCATGTGCCCCCAGTGTGCATTACCTTGTATTGCATGCACTTTTGCGCCCTTACCACCTTACTCACTTGTCTTCTTCTTTTGTCTCCCGCCTCCGAGGATCTGGCTTTGGGGCAGAGAGAGAGGAGAGAGAGGAGAGAGAGGTGCTGGCTCCGCAGTTGTGGGCCTGTACTTTCGCTGCTTGCTGCCTGGATAGATACACCATATGGACCGCAATTTTTGTGGCCGCCCACCATGGAACGCAGTTCTTTTGCGGGCAAGCACCACCCGTTGATGGACCTCTGGGTCAACGTGGCACCTATGCCATAGAGGTGAACCACTATAGTTGGCCCCCTGACGGCCACAATTTAGAAATGGACGCGGTTGGCGCCTTTCTTTATTTTTGAAAGAAGCCAGAAGGCCAAGTACACCACATGAAGGCAAGACCAGCGGCAGAACATCGGCCGGCTGCGACACCACCGGTGATTATTGAACACTTTATTGGTGCACCGGATGGTGCTGACTGTGTTATGGGGTGGTGCTTTTGGTGCTTGGATGGGGTGCTCTGCACATTATTAAAGGCCGTAGGGCCACAGGGCACTCGTGGGTTGGTGTATCGATGCTGGCATGCGTGCTCTCTCTATGCATAACATCTGCATGTGTTCCTCCAAAAACAGGTCCTGGATCGTAGTGTAAATATCAGTGTAGTCTTGTGTAAATAATGCTCCCTACCGGCTGTATGTTTAGTTTGAGGATTCTTTCCGCGATTCGGTTATCCTGTGGGTGTGTTTCTGTGAGGAGAAGGGTGCAACGTCGCAGGGGGACATATTTACTCATTTGTGAACATCTGTAAAACTGTCGCACTCAGGGTTGAGTTAATAGTAGAGGGAACTACATCTGAGTGCCACACTAAAGTAAGTAAAAATTTATCGGGTCGGAACACCCCGAGGTAGAGAAGGGTGCAATGTTGCGGATATGGGATTTGGCCTCCATCCATATCCGCTTGTAAATATTCCCCTATTTCCCCAATACTCCCCAACTATCCCCAATCCCCCATTCCCTAGTCCCATTGTCTGTAAACAACACTCTGTAGCCCCGACCTTCCCCTTTTTCCCCCATTAAATGTCGTGCCCAGGTCCACCGCATCTCACGTAGACAACTATAGGACATCTTGCTAGTTATTCTTAGTCTATGTCAGTTAAGGACTCGTTTCCATTAATTCTGACTCTTCGTTGCACCAGAATGTGATTGTATGGCACCGTTAGAAAGTTTAGGACCTCCCAATACCTCCCCGCAGCTCTTCCTCATGGTACAACAACAACTACAACAACAGCGGCGGCGGCGCGGGGAGTGTGCGTCCTCACTCCGGCTTGGTTAGCCGCCATTGAACATGTGCTCCGATGGGGTTACCACGCAGGGGCTCGCTGTCAGCCCCTCGTCAATGGCGGAGCCCGGTAACCCCCCGCACCCAATGGAAGCGGCGGACCGATTCCATCTGGGGCGGAGCTAACGAGCCGAGGGCGTGTCACTCCCCGCTGGGCATGCGCAGGAAGACGGAGGTGACGTCAGATGCGCCTCAGCTTGAAGGAAGAGAGACGCCACCAACCAAGCGCTGAATACCTCCCCGCATCGCTGGACCGGACCGTGCTGTATCCTGTCCCTGAGCCAAGGTGCACCTTGAGCTATCGACTGCCTGCCCTTCCTTGCCATCAATCCCTGTGTAAGTCAGTCTTGTCCCGTTTGTCTGTGGTCTGTCGGGGATAAGATAAGACTGTGTCTAAGTGCCCATCTTTTCTGTGCTTTACCTCTTGCCGTGTAATCTACCCGTTTCTGCATAACCAATATTATATCCTCCTCCGGAGGTCTTGAGAACTGTACCCCTTGTGTCGTTGCCTTAATCCCAGCCGTTGTGTCCTTTCCTTCATTGATTTAGCATAGCGCGATTTGGCCAACGTTCGAGTGGAATCGGGCGGGATAGGGTTCTAATCGGGGAGTACCTGTGCGGACGCGGTAATACCAAACCGCTCGGTAAACTAACATCTAAAACCGCGTCTGTAACAATATATATATATATATATATATATATATATATATATATATATATATATATATATATATATATACATACATACATACATATATATATATATATATATATATATATATATATACATACATACATACATATATATATATATATATATATATATATATATATATATATATATATATATATATATTGGCTGCGTGTTGTGATGGCCTAGGGTGCGATATTTAATAATTAATAAAAGGAGATTATATTACTCAGGGGGATATTTACAAGTGAAGGGGGTTCCCAAATCTGTAACAATATGTATATATAATTATATATTGTTATCTAAACATATATATTTATTTATTTTTATATATATATAAATATATATATATATATATATATATATATATATATATATATATATATATATATATATATATATATATATATATATATATATATATATATATACATACATACATATATATATACATACATACATATATATATATATATATATATATATATATATATATATATATATATATATATATATATATATATATATATATATATATATATATATATATATATATACAGACTTGGCATTTAATATGGAATATTTTTTTTGGGGGGTGAACTTACTTTTCAAGATGACTTAGAACCAAAAGTTCATTGGAATTATGTTGAAATTATTCTAGATTTTGTTAATGTGACCTCTAAAAGAAACAAAAACCACATTTGACATTTCGAAACAAATAAATTGATCCTTGAAAGTTATGTAAACTGATATCAAACTCAATTCACGGACAGTACTGTGTTAAACTTCTGTGGGTTTTCCAGAAGTATCTCTTTATTTTGCACATTAGCCAAAAAATTTTTAAACAAAAACAAAAGTTAAATTACTACTGGGATTACGGACAGTAAAATTACAGTTCAGTAATTCGTGTAACCCCCACGAGCATTCAGGAGAGCACGTACACGTTGAGGCATGCTGTTCACGAGATTTGCCCAGGTTTGGACAGGAATCGCTTGCCATGCAGTGACAATAGCCTGCTGCAATTCACGCACAGAGGTCGGCTGCTGGTCCAAGTGGTCGATTTGACGCGTTATTTCTGCCCACAAGTTCTCTCTCGGATTCATATCCGGGGACATGGCAGGCCACTCCATATGCTCTACACCACGGTCAGCAAGAAAGTGTTGGATCATGCGAGCATGACGAGGCCGTGCATTGTCATCTTGGAAGACAAAGTTTCCTCGAAAGGCTGCACGAGCAAATGGAAGCAATGTTTCTTCCAGAATGGCCCTGTACTTGAACTGGTTCAGGTTTCCATTCAGAATAACCAGGTCAGTTTTTCCCCCTGCATGAAAAGCAGCCCAAACGGTCACCCCACCACCTCCAGCTTGGACTCTTGGCACTATACAATCTTTGTTGTAGGCTTCATGCACTTGTCTGCGCACTCGGACGTGGCCATCTTGACGATAGACCAGAAATCTAGACTCGTCACTGAAGATCGCGTGATTCCAGTGTCCTGGCTGCCATTGACGGTGCTCTCTGGCCCACTGCAATCGGCGCTGGCAGTGTTGTCTGGTCAGGCACGGCTTTCTCAAGGGACGCCTGGCACGATAGCCTGCTTGAACCAGTCGTTGGTTGACTAGCCTTCTGGATACAGGCACATTTGTCAGTTGCTGCCACTCAGCCCTAAGCCGATTAGCTGACTTGGTACGGCCATTGCGGACTAACCGGTGCAGCTGGCGATCATCCCTCCTTGTGGTTCTGCGGGGACGTCCTGGCCTCGGTATTGGAGTAGGGACACCCCTCTGAGCATTTCGTTTCAGGATCTTTGACACCTGACCGTGAGTGATGCCATACTGCCGAGCAATAGCACGCTGTTTCATGCCGTAATTTCGTAAAGCCACCACTCCATGACAAACAGCATGGTCGAGTTGACGGACCATCTCCAGAGGAAGCGGCAATAACTTTTGGAGACGTGCAGCAGTTGTTTTCCACTAATACAGAACGCAACAACCCTTATATACCCGACTGTGAAGCCAATCATCAAATGCACCTGTCCGTACATTTTGCCACGCCACCTGTGATATAATCCTGTTGTTGACTTCTTGCTGCGACAGACCATCAGTGACATGGTTCTTTTAATAAATAAATCACCGAAGTGTAAAAGAAACTCACCAGATTGATATACTGAGTTAAGAAAGTAAACCCAAGTCAAGAAAAAAAAAATATTCCATATTAAATGCCAAGTCTGTATATATATATATATATATATATATATATATATATATATACATATATACATATATATATATAAATATATATATATATATCTATATATATATAAATATATATATATATATATATATATATATATATATACTAGACGACCCATGACCCGTTGGGTCAATATCAGTTTGAATAGATATGAGAATAGAACTAAAGCGAACGCTGGACATCATCAGGGAGATTATTTGGGCCAGCAAGCCATAAGGCTCACCTCTTCAGCGTTCTAAATCACTTACCTGTGACACGTGATTTCGGCCCTTATCTCCGATCACGTTTTTTTTTTGTAGAAAAAACACGCGACCCGTGGACTACCACGATTTTGTTGTCAGAGGGCACTTCTGATGACGATGTTCTTTGTCGACGATCCTCCATTTACATAAACTCGCACGTTCTCTTTCCTCTTCCCTCAACTGAGCGCCACATACAGCTGACCATGCTGGAAGACCGGTTTCTCCAGGTAGACCAGCACATTCTCCATAGTTTGCCCTTGCGCCTTATGGATCGTCATTGCGAAGCAGGATTGTATGGGGAACTGGCAGCGCTGTAAAGGGATATCCTCAGCTTCCTACAGATTTAGTCGGATCCGAGGGAGCATTACAGTTTCGCCTTCAAACGTTGAACTTATGATCCTCGCAACTATAATATTTCGAAGCATGTCCTCAACAATCATGCGCGTCCCGTTGCAAAGTTTCGGAGGGTCCAAGTTCCGCATCAAAATGATAGGGGATCCTTTTTTGAGCTCGAGCTTGTGCGGCGGCAATCCCGAGACTTCAACGGAATCTAGGAATTCCGTTGGGAAGTGCGTCGCATCAGTACCCTCAGTCACACTGTTGAACGCAGCATACTCCTTGCTAGCACCAGGGAACCTTGTGATGCATCTTGAATTGATGTTTCGCATCATATCGTTGAGGGGCACTAATATAGACCTTGCTGAAAAAACCTCCATCGGATTGGCGAATGATGGATATATGGTATCGATGCACTCATCGAGCCCACTCGCTGTCAGCAGTATATCCTCTGGCAAATCTATCTCATCATCCGCATTTTTCTCGATTCTATCCTCGCCGATGTCGAGCAAAAATCTTGAAAACTGCCCACTTCCGTCGGTCAGTCGCATATTAGTTCTCAAGTGAAACATTCCAAAGCTCTGCCATAAGTAGGACTTCTTTATGCACGCATTCTCAACGTCAGCATCACACCCTCTTTTCACCACGGGCAGAAGTTGACGGAAATCACCACAGCATATCGTCAAGATCCCTCCAAAAGGCTCGTCTTTGTCACATACATCACGCAACGTGCGATCCACAGCCTCGAAACTCTCTCTCCTGATCATAGGACACTCATCCCACACGATGAGTTTTGTACTTCGAAAGAGGTCTGCGATAGTGGAATTTTTATCGATGTTGCATACGCCATCTTCCCTCGGTGTCAGAGGGATTTGGAACCTTGAGTGCGCTGTTCTTCCACCAGGCATGAGGGTAGCAACTATGCCAGATGAGGCCACCGCAAGGGCAACTTCTCCACTCGCTCTCACTTTAGAGAGAATCAGGTGAATAAGAAACGTCTTCACTGTGCCCTCCAGGCGCGTCAATGAAAATCATTGATGACTGATTCGTGCGGATGTTGCTATTCGCGTCCACAGACGTGAGGTGTGATTCGTTGTCCTCCGTAGCGCCATCGGAGGGTTGATACGACATTCTTCCTGCAAATAGTATTGTGTTTGTGCTATCGTTTTGCCGATCATAAAATGACAAATAAATTACATTGTGAAAATGAAAGATTTCAAATAAACCTATTTAAAGTGTATGCGCATATAAATAATAAAAAAAATCGAAGAAATATCTCTCGGTAATTTCCTGAAACATATTTTACTTCCGGGTAATAATGTTGGTTGAAATAACGAAGATATATACTGTATGCCTGTTATTTTAGGCGGTGTATTTTCATATATCAACGTGGCACGATTTTTAAAATATATCTCTGCAATTTCCCGTGTGTGCGTGAATGTTCTCAATTATTTCTTTTACCGAGTCTAAAACCATCGATAAAAATGAAATCAGATGGAAGCGTTAATAAAAAAAATCGAAGAAATATCTCTCGGTAATTTCCTGAAACATATTTTTGCCGATCATCAAATGACAAATTACATTGTGAAAATTAAAGATTTCAAATAAACCTATTTAAAGTGTATGCGCATATAAATAATAAAAAAAATCGAAGAAATATCTCTCGGTAATTTCCTGAAACATATTTTACTTCCGGGTAATAATGTTGGGTGAAATAACGAAGATATATACTGTATGCCTGTTATTTTAGGCGGTGTATTTTCGTATATCAACGTGGCGCGATTTTTAAAATATATCTCTGCAATTTCCCGTGTGTGCATGAATGTTCTCAATTATTTCTTTTACCGAGTCTAAAACCATCGATAAAAATGAAATCATATGGCGAGTTAGATTGAACATAAAGGCCTGAGAGAGACTCAATGGACTTGAAGTTACAGGCCTTTCAGAATTCATTTCGTTCTATAAACGGAAACTTTCATCGGATTTTCTTCCCGTTTTTTTTCAACCGAGTCTAAAACTATGTTAGCGACTGTGAAAAATGAAATGATATATCGAATTTGATTTGAAATAAAACTGAGAGAGAGAGAGAGCAAGACACCACGGGCCTACAAAACAGGGCTCAAAGCTATGCGAGTTAATAAAATGGTGGATATTACTACTCTCTCAAAGGGGTTAGCCACGCCCCCGGACCGATCGAATGTTACACACAAACACGCAAGATTTCAATTTTATAATTATATAGATATATTTAAAAAAAAAAAAATATATATATATATATATATATATTTAAAAAAAAAAATATATATATATATATATATATATATATGTATGTATGTATATATATATATATATATATATATATATATATATATATATATATATATATTGTATATAATTATATATACATATTGTTACAGATTTGGGAACCCCCTTCACTTGTAAATATCCCTCTGAGTAATATAATCTCCTTTTATTAATTATTAAATATCGCACCCTAGGCCATCACAACACGCAGCCAATCTTAGAATCATCTTGCTAATTATTTCCTATTCTATGTTTAATTAAGGCTCTGTGTCCACTAGCTTGACACTACGTTGCATTAACAAATAAGGATAGCTCCCCTTCAATAACTCCATACCCCAGCAAACTCTCTCTCTCTCTGCAAAGCAGCTCGACAAGCGTGGGGTGCGCGCCCTCTCAACTGGCCTTGGCTTGAAAGCTGCGTTCGCCGCCATTTTGAACATGTGCTCCGTGCTCTGTATTGGACAAGAAGGCGTGGTCGCCAAGAAGAGGCGTGACCGTGGCTCGCCACAAGGGCGGAGCTGTTCAGCTCCGTTGCCAAATAAGGCTACAAACAGAGCACGTGGGCGGGACCCAAACGGCCGAGGGCGTGTCACGACCCCACTTAATATATGCGTTCGAGGATCACGCATAAAGAGATGGGAGGAGACGTGCCGTTGAGACCAGGAGAGGCGACGAGTGCGCAGCAAAAGAGGGTTGCCTGACGCGAGAGATTGTGCCTTGCCTGAGAGAGGAAATCCCATTGCATTATTACGGGCAGAGAGAGAGAGACGGTCGTGGCGTCGACGCGGCAATATCTGTTCCAGCGGTTGTCGGGTTCGCTCCAAACCAACGGCGCAAAGTCGGAACGGAACCTCGACGGCTGATTGAGCCGAACCGGCCGCCTTTGCCAGCTGAACGGACCTTCTCCTGCGATTCCTGTCATCATCCCCGTGTGAGTCTGTCTTTGTTCTGTCCTGGGTATAAGTAAGACTGTATAGATAAGGCTGCCCTGTGTTCTTTTTACATCCTTCTATCTTTGTACAGCTTTGATCTTTCTTTTCCTCTGGTGTTTGTTATAATAAATGTGTGCTCTTTCCCCAAACTTTGGTTTCGTCTTCATCCAGTTGCTTTAGTCTTTCCTGTCCATTGGTCTACGTGGCACGATTAAAACCGCTATAATCGGGTTAGTAATTGTTGACGGCCTGGGTCGTGACTCGCTTCGCTCGGCGTGTCCATTACCGTCGTGACTCGGGCGGGGCTGTCTCCTCGCTGGTTGGGAGGTCATGGTAAGCAGGTATTCGGGGGGTCTTTTTTGGGGGTCTCTGACCCGATTACCCTGGTCGTGGCTGACCACCAGTGACGTCACAGACCCCCAGGATCGGCGACGGCCAGTATAACGGACAAGGGGTTAAACCCCCCTTGCTAACGGGAGAGCCGTCGTCCCAAATCTGTAACAATATATATATATATATACAGTATATATGTATATGTTTATATATATATATATATAATGTTACATATATATATATATAATGTTACATATATATTGTTATGTTGGTTGGGTCGGGCATATATAGATCCAGGTAGATCTGCATAGGTAGGTGTCCAGCTGTCGTTAGAGGGAATCTTGATGGAATACGTTCTGAAGCCCGAATGTCGGATTAAGCTTGTATCTTCATCCCCATTACGAGGAATGGGGCATGTCAAATAGTTGTAGGGATAAGGCTAATTCCCACGTGTGTGAAACCTGCAATCATCCACAGAGAGGCCCATCTGTCCCGTATGGCAACGCACTCTTATACATTAGCTAGGCCCATTAGCACACACATTAACTAGAACGGGCACTCGGTAGAGCGCATACCTTCGCCGCAGCTACTGTTCTGTACTTGGCATGGGAGTGTAGGGAACCTTTTCGTGACCTTGACCTTGACCTTTGACCCGATTGCTCCCAAAATCTAATCAAATGTGTCCCGTATAATAACCAATCATCCCACCAAATTTCATGCAATTCGGTTGAATACTTTTTGAGTTATGCGAATAACATACACACACACACACACACACAGACATACAAATAAATACACAGCGATCAAAACATAACCTTCCGCTTTTGCGAAGGTAATAAATTCCCCCGCCGCCACAATGACTTGCGGACGAACAGACAGCAAGCGATCACGCACTTGGGCTGACAACACCAGCAGGGCAGCAAACATCGAACAGGCAGGCCGAGTGCCACACCCAGGAGCACTCATGATTGACAGGGGGGAAGGGCGAGTTGGAAGCAGGTCGCTGATTGGAGAGTAGGGAAGATGAAGGACGTGCCACACTGATTGGCCACCGACTGATGACACCACGGCCAATCAGCGAGGAAGGCGCGAAAGAACCACAACAAGCGACACTCTCATTGGGGGAGAAGCGCAGGGACGTGAGGAAGGCGCGAAAAGCCATGAGCAAGCGACGCACTGATTGACAGAGAGTGAGAGAGTGAGTGAGTGAGAGAGTGAGTGAGTGAGTGTGAGTGAGAGAGTGAGTGAGAGAGTGAGTGAGTGAGAGAGTGAGTGAGTGAGAGAGTGAGTGAGTGAGAGAGTGAGTGAGAGAGTGAGTGAGAGAGTGAGTGAGTGAGAGAGTGAGTGAGTGAGTGAGAGAGTGAGTGAGAGAGTGAGAGAGTGAGTGAGAGGGAGAGTGAATGAGAGAGTGAGTGAGTGAGAGAGTGAGTGAGAGAGTGAGTGAGTGAGTGAGAGAGTGAGTGAGAGAGTGAGTGAGAGAATGAGAGAGTGAGTGAGTGAGAGAGTGAGTGAGAGAGTGAGTGAGAGAGTGAATGAGTGAGTGAGAGAGTGAGTGAGTGAGTGAGAGAGTGAGTGAGTGAGAGAGTGAGTGAGAGTGAGTGAGTGAGAGAGTGAGTGAGTGAGTGAGAGAGAGAGAGTGAGTTGACGTGAGAGGCGATTGACAAAACGACGGGCGAGCGGACATTTTCTCTCTCCTTTCATTTTGGCTTCCGTCCTGCGTGGACCTCCCTTCTGCCCCTTGCCTTCCTCTTGATTGCCTGCTTGTTGGACGTTGGAGAGAAGGTGGAGCACGACGATCATCCTCCCTGGTTATTCATCGCACGAGGACGCGAGGCTTGCCATGCACCGGCGGACGTTGGCCCGGCAGCGGGCGAGCGAGAAGTGTCATCGAGGCCTAGTCGGGCCGACGGCCAAGCTGTGCCCGAACATTGGAGCCGTGGTCGGACGACGAGCTTGGAAGCTGACGATTACTGATGGACACTGCATCGACAGATAAGCTCGCACACACAAACGCGACGTTTTATTATATTCATTCTCCCATTTGTTGTGTAGTTCGAAGTCCATGTGTAAGAGCGCTCACTAGGGGGTTTAGTTTTACCGGCGCGTTCTTTTCCTGTCCAGATATTTATTAAATAAACCCTTGTATTATTTTCCCGAACCACTCTAATTCCGTTTTGTGTGATTTTAATTGATTCGCAGGGTGAAGACATCGTCGGACCGTCAGGTAAAACAGCATTCTCCCCCAAACCCCCCCTGCTCGAGTATCGTCCGCCATCAATTGGAAACGCCTCAAAGTAAGCTCGATTGCTATCTGTGGATGCTCTGTCTTAATAGAGTCGTCCACAGGAATATATACACAAAGAATTAAGTTAAGCACCCCCCCCCGTTTTTTTACAACCTCGCACATTACAAGTTTGTTGTCGTCAAAACAGTGTAATATACCCATGATATTGCTATATTTTCTGGAGAAGTGATATTATGGTCACATAAAAACATAATAATCATGCCGTTTTCAATATTTTATTCTGAATAATTTAAGGTGAAATTTTTTGGGAATTTTAGGCATATTTTCACCTCAATTTAAGTATGGAGCTATAGGTCCATCACGGACAGTGTGGATGACGTTTATGTTTTCTAACGTACAGTCATTGTTCTGAGAAGACCTCTAGCGATCTTTGCGTCAATAACGTGTGTAGGACCCACGTGATCGGATCACTGACTCAACCAATCACTTTTTTTCACTTTGATCACTCAATTTCATCAATGGATAATTGCTAATGTCATACCAATCATTATTTGATCTCACATACCTTAGAATATATGCCAATGTATACATATACACAAAGAATATATATTAGGGGGTGCTTACCTTAATTCGTTGTGTAGGGGTGCTTAACTTAATTCTTTGTGTATATATATATATATATATATATATATATATATATACTAGCTTGGCTCGCGTCACAGGCGTCGATACTGAGGAACGGGCTTATTTTAGCTGAGGCTAATGACTGTACCTGAGTTGCTGTGTTGTCATGATTTTCACCAATCATAATACAAACAATTACTTTGCACAAATGTATTTGTTGTGTTTGTGATATTACATTTTTATAGGCAATTTAGGTTGAAGATTTAGGTTGAATGTTTTTTTTTTTCAAGAAAGAACCCCTCAGCACATACATAGGGGAGGGGTAGGTGCAGACTGGAAGTTTGGGACGATTACACCTCACCACCACGTAATTCAAAACACCGCACCACCACGTAATTCAAAACACCTCACCACCACGTAATTCAAAATACCTCACCACCACGTAATTCAAAATACCTCACCACCACGTAATTCAAAATACCTCACCACCAAGTAATTCAAAACACCTCACCACCACGTAATTCAAAATACCTCACCACCAAGTAATTCAAAACACCTCACCACCATAAAACACGTAATAAAAACACCTCACCACCACGAAATGAAAAACACCTCACCACCACGAAATTGAAAACACCTCACAGCCATCAAATCAAGCATGTAATAAAAACACCTCACCACCACGAAAATAAAAACACCTCACCACCAAGTAATTCAAAACACCTCACCACCACGAAAATAAAAACACCTCACAGCCATAAAACACGTAATAAAAACACCTCACCACCACAAAATTAAAAACACCTCACAGCCATAAAACACGAAATAAAAACACCTCACAGCCATAAAACACGTAATAAAAACACCTCACCACCACGAAATTAAAAACACCTCACAGCCATAAAACACGTAATAAAAACACCTCACCACCACGAAATTAAAAACACCTCACAGCCATAAAACACGTAATAAAAATACCTCACAGCCATAAAACACGTAATAAAAACACCTCACAGCCACGAAATTAAAAACACCTCACCACCACGTCATTTAAAAACACCTCACCACCAAGTAATTCAAAACACCTCACCACCACATAATTCAAAACACCTCATCACCAACTAATTCAAAACACCTCACCACCACCTAATTAAAAACACCTCACCACCACGTAATTATAAATACCTCACCATCACGTAATTCAAAACACCTCAACACCATGTGATTTAAAAACACCTCACCACCATGTGATATTAAAACACCTCACCACCACGTCATTTAAAAACACCCCCCCCCACCACATAATTCAAAATACCTCACCACCACGTGATTCAAAACCACCACAACGTTATTAAAAACACTTCACAACCACGGAAACAAAAGTTTGAGGGAGTCGTTAAGTGACAACACAGACACTGCCCAGATGTGTCGATATATAGATAAATGGCTGTACCCGAGTTGCCGTTTTGTCATGGTTTAAACCAATCATAATTCAAACAGTTATTTTGCACAAATGTATTTGTAATATACGTGATATCACATTTTATAAACAATTGAAGTTGGGGAAAAAAATTTTCACAAAAAAAAAAAATTGAAAAAAAAACAAAAAAACAAACCCTTAGGACATACCGACGGGAGAGATATGTGCATACCAGAAATTTGGTACGATTTCACAAAAGTTTGGGAAAGTAGTTCAGTGACAACATAACACAGGACAGGACAGGCGCTGCACAAATATATATACATATATATATATATATATGTATGTATATATATATATATATATATATATATATATATATATATATATATATATATATATATATATATATATATATATATACATATACATATATATATATATATATATATATATATATATATATATATATATATATATATATATATATATACATATATATATATATATATATTATATATATATATATATATATATATATATATATATATATAATAATTCATCTATTTTGTATAGCGCTTTTCATGAAGCCCAAAGGCGCTTTGACAGAGTGCAAAACATAATGCATAACAAAACATGAAAACAACAATTGCAAAAAGACAAGAATCAATAGGGAAATATTTAAAGCAAAAGGAGGGAGAAGGAGAAGTGATAGTCAGGGGTTAAATGTTGTGGGTTGAATGTTGAATGCAGTGCTGAACAGGTGGGTCTTGAGTGATGTTTTGAATGTGGTGAGTGAGGAGGAGTCTCTGATGGTGTGAGGTAGTGAGTTCCAGAGGGTGGGAGCAGCGATGGAGAAGGCCCTGTCCCCCCAGGATCTGAATTTGGTCCGTATGGGGGGGGGTCAGGAGGTTGGTACCAGCAGAGCGGAGATTGCAGGTGGGAGTGTGTCTGGAGAGCAGGTCAGCCAGGTAGGATGGGGCCAGGTTATGGAGGGCATTGTAGGTCAAGAGGAGGATTTTGTACTGGATTCTCTGGGAGATGGGGAGCCAGTGAAGCTTGTAAAGGACGGGGGTGATGTGGTCACGGGTCCGGGAATGGGTGAGTAGACGGGCAGCGGAGTTCTGAATGTATTGGAGTTTATTGGTGATTGTTGAGGGTGAACCATAGAGGAGGCTATTGCAGTAGTCCAGACGGGAGGTGATGAAGGCATGGATGAGGGTTTCTGCAGCCGTGGAGGAGAGGGATGAGCGGAGACGGGCGATGTTTTTCAGGTGAAAGAAGGCTGTCTTTGTGATCTGTTTAGTGTATTTGTCGAAGGAGAGGGTTTGGTCAAAGATGACGCCAAGATTCCGGATGAGAGGGGAGGTGGATACTGGGATACCGTCGATGTTGAGGGCAAAGTTATGGGTGGATTTTGTGAGCGTTTTTGGGCCAATGATGATTATTTCAGATTTATCACAGTTAAGTTTGAGGAAGTTGATTTGAAGCCAGGATTTTATTTCAGAGATGCAGTTTGTCAGGGTAGAGTGGGTGTCGGTGGAGACAGACTTGGTGGAGATGAAAAGCTGGATGTCATCGGCGAAGCAGTGGAATTGGAGACCATGACGGCGGATTAAGTGACCGAGGGGGGACAGGTAAAGGATGAAGAGGAGGGGGCCAAGAACTGAACCTTGGGGGACACCTTGGGGGAGGGGAGCAGTGGGGGATTTGCAGTTATTGATGGAGATGAACTGGCGTCTGTCAGAGAGGTATGATTTAATCCAAGAGAGGGCAGTGCCGGTGACGTTAAAGGTGGATTCAAGTCGGGTGAGGAGGATGGTGTGATCGATGGTGTCAAAGGCAGCGCTGAGGTCGAGGAGGACGAAAATGTTGAGGTTGCCAGCGTCAGAGGAGAGGAGAAGGTCGTTGGTGATTTTGAGGAGAGCAGTTTCAGTACTGTGGTTGGAGCGGAATCCGGATTGGAATGTTTCATACAGGTTATTGGCAGAGAGGTGATGTTTGAGTTGAGTGGCTACAGCGCGTTCCAAAACTTTCGACAGAAAGGGTAGGTTGGAGATGGGTCTGAAGTTGTTTAGGGTGTCAGGGTTTAGACCAGGTTTTTTTAGAATGGGGGTAACAGCAGCAATTTTGAGGGATGGTGGGACGATGCCTGTAGACAGGGAGGAGTTTATTGTTGCAATGATAAGTGGAGAGAGAGCAGGAAGGGAGGCCTTGACAAAGCTGGAGGGGATGGGGTCAAGAGTGCAGGTGGCAGTTTTCATTCCTATGAGGAGTTCAGAGAGGTCAGTAGGGGAGACCGGGGAGAATTGAGACAGGGGAAGGCAGGATAAGGGGGGGCAGGTGGTTGGAGGGGGAGCGGGTGCGGCGGTGGTCAAGCTGTTGTAGATGTTGTCAATTTTGCGTTGGAAGAAAGAAAGGAAGGAGATGCAGTTGTCTACTGTGAATGACTGGGTGGTGGTGTCCAGGGGGCGGAGGAGTTTGTTTATTGTCGAGAAGAGTGCTTTTGGGTTTCCGGAGCCAGAGTGGATAATTTGAGAGTAGTAGGCGGAGCGGGCGTGGGAGAGGGCATCTTTGTAGTGTGTGTGTGTGTGTGTGTGTGTGTGTGTGTGTGTGTGTGTGTGTGTGTGTGTGTGTGTGTGTGTGTGTGTGTGTGTGTGTGTGTGTGTGTGTGTATGTATGTATGTATGTATGTATGTATGTATGTATGTATGTATATATATATATATATATATATATATATATATATATATATATATATATATATATATATATATATATATACACACACAATGGAAGGAGCGTGCAAACAACAACAACAACAATAACGTGCTGTAAAATAGCGATTGTTTTCCGGCTGGCTCACGTTATTTGTTTGTGTGTTTACAATGGCACAAAAGTAAACTCACACCAAGTCTTGCTTCCTCTTCTTCTTGCCCATAAGGACAGACTCTTTGCTGATATATTTAAGAGATGGAAAGTCTTAATGTTTTCTCTCAGAATTTAGAAAAATATCAGAGACCTTGAGAGGCAATAGTCGGGTCAAGATGAAGCAAAGCTCTGTGACGTTTGATGCCTGCCTTTGCAGGAGGAACCACAGCCTGGTCACTCAGAGGCAAGAAGCCAGTATCGACAATCTCAAGGGATGGCTTGGATTTGACCAGCCTGTCAGAAAAGGAGACAAACATGATTGTTTTTGAGTTTTGGCAAATTAGTGAACAGATTTTTTTTGAGGTTAGCATAGACTGAGACTGAGTATAACTGTCTGTTTCCTGACAGCTCCGAAAAAAATCTGTAATGTGAACAATTTCAACTTTGTGGAGTTCAGCACTCACCTGTTGCCAATTGTCTTTTCTTCACAGATATCCTGAGAAAAAACAGGCCAAAGCAGGCAATGTTATCTCTGTCATAGTCTTCGGCAGTTTTTCAACTGCAAACTACACTACTTCAGTCTTCCTCCAACACAATCCATGGCGACATTCAGTTATGACTATTACATGGATTGCTCGCCCAAATAAGAATATTTCCACACCTCGGAGTCGGTAACATCAAAAATGGACACGCCTCCATCAGAAGAATCTATGTATGCATCAATCTCCAACATCTCTGCTTCTTCGTGCTCATCTTCCACCATGACGATCTGTGTACAAAAACAATTTCAAGATGGCGATATAGATATCCCCCCAAAAAATTACACCGTTCAGCAAAGTTGAACAGAAAAAGCTAACCATGATGTTCTGTATATCTCACATTTGTGCGTGAATTTTCAAAGATGTGTGCAATGAGGATGTGAACTGGGAAGGCGAGGCAAGCTGCAACTACACCAACTGCCACATTCTCCGAGCTGATGAGTCCTTCCTTATTCAAATGTTGACTGAAAATATCGGAACATCAAACTGGCAGATAACTTGTGTTCAAATTCAAAATTATTAATACCGGACAGAACATAGACTGGGGAACAAACTAAGACAGCTGTACCTGTCATTCTTGAGAGCGAGGCCTCCGTACCACATGGCCGAGGAGCATAGAGGGATTGCCAATAATAGGGCACAGTCGGATACTCGCTGGAGGCGTGTAAAGCGACTACGTGCAGGACGCTCAAGGATGGACAGCCAGGCGTGCTGTGCAAACAGACCGTGCTGGACCAATGCTGGGAATAGTCTCCGAAAGGCATTCAGTTCCTGGAGACCTGTGTGAAGGTGAGGTTGTTGATGGGTATGAACCACCGTTGCAGGATACACCTTTTCAAGAGTTATTTGGAAATGATTACGGATAATTATTGAATCTAAATTCTTGTTCTTTTTTTTTTGGAAATTGGTAGACACTTACTTGCTGCCAACACCTCCTTTTTTACAACACCATCCGTGTGAGAGTTATCAACGGAAAGCCAGTCGTCCACTAAAAAGAAGTACATCTTGTTGGTGCCCAGGTCACGGACGAGCACATGCTGAAGAAACCAAGACGGATGAAGGCCTAAATAACGATATGGGAAAGAAAATTCAACATTTGTTTAAAACAATTAAATTGCTTATTGGTGTCAGCAGTGGGATTACTATTCTGCATTTTAAACAAGACTTCCTAAATTACTGTCATCTTGGTGTAACAAATAAGAAGTAGGTAATTGAGTTATCAAAGAACCTAAAGGCTCATTTTCATTTAAACCTAATCAGTTTCGGTGCAACTAGTTGAAAACAAAATACATCATGAGAAGTGGAATATAGATTGCTGAGATGAGAGGCAAGGAAGAGTATGCTTGCTTATGTTTGTCGGTTTTCTTGCTTCATTCTTTCTCTCCACATTTCTTTTCCTGGTAGATGTCTTTTTCTTCACCAATAATATATATTTAGATACAATATTTGGCATTTGACTGAAACCAATGAATAAATGAATCAAATAAAATCTTAGAATAAAACTTTCTTTAGAATAGAAATTTTGGAATAAAACTTTATTTTACTGACACTCTTATTCTTCATCTTATCCTTGAGTTGTCCTTGGAACTAGGAGCCACAGCTAAATAATGACGAGAAGTAATGCTAGTTCTATAATTCATCAAAAGGTGAAAAAAATCCATAAACTGTCACAATTTCAGTTACTGTATCTAGTTCCATCAAGTCTTAGCTGTCTTTGAGTTATCCAGATTTATCACTGCTTCCAAAAGCCCTGGCAGAGACAGCTTGGTTGTAGCCCTTACCCCATCCATCCAGGAAAAATATGGTCTTCCTCTTCTTCCCTCAACCATACCCAGCATTGGCGGACTTCTCCAGACTTTGTGCATGCATGATGTGTCCAAAGTATGACAGTTTCTGTTTTTGCGCCAATGCTTATAATGTACATGCTCGTCTAATTTCTTCAAGCACTGATTGTTTGTTTCCTCTGCCACCTAAGGTGGATGGAGGTAATGTTTTCACCCCTGTCTGTCTGTCTGTCTGTCTGTCGGTCTGTTTGTCTGTCTGTCTTTTTGACTGTGAACAAAATATCTCAAAACGTTATGGATGGATTCAGACGAAATTTGGCAAAGGGGTAGCATATGTGACAAGGACGAAATGATTCGATTTTGGTGAAGATACACATCCGGATCCGGCTACAATAATTTTTAAGTGATTCCTCACCATTGGGAGATAGAGCCAAAAACAATATATAGCAGGAAATTTAAAGAAGTTGAGGACGGATTCGGACGAAACTTTAGACAAAATTTGGTGGAGAGGTTGCGTATGTGACATGGAAGAATTGATTCAATTTTGGTGAACATTCGAATCCGGATCCGGATCAGAGGATTTTTAAAGTGATTCTTCACCATTGAGTGATCGGGCTAAAACCGATATATAGTACGATCTATCAAAAAGTTATGGACGGATTTGGACAAAGCTTTGTGGAGAGGTTGGTTGTGTGACAAGACTGAATCGATTCGATTTTGGTGTCGATCTGAATATGGATTCGGATACAAGAATTTTTTAATTTTTTAAGTGATCGCCTTCACCATTGAGGGATTGGGCGAAAAGCGATATATAACGTGATGTGTTAAAACGTTATAGACGAGTTTTGACTAAACTTGGGGGATGAGTTGGTTAGCTGACAAAAACAAGCCGATTATATTTTGGTTCAGGTCCGAATCCAGATCCGGCCTATCAGTGGGATACAAAACATAAACTTTTCAGCAGGCGGAGGTGTGCTATCTACTGAGTGAAATTATAGTCTTACACCTGTGTTTCTTCTGTCCAAACTTTTCCTGTTCCACTCTTAAGGATGCCAATCATAGACCTAAACTTTCCTGTGATATCTCTGATCTTTTTTTCAAGATATGTTGTTTTCCTGCTCTGTTGTCACTTTCTATCTCTTTCCATGCGTCTTTGAAATATTTCTCTTTATCTTTCCCAGCTTGTCGTTGGAAGTCGGCATTTAGCCGCTTAATGCCCTCTCTTGATGTGCCTTTGGTTTTCCTCTCTATTCTTCTGTCTGTAATATTTATTGCCTATTCTGCAAGACATTTAGTCTTCTTTCTGCTTTCCTTTGGGATGTTGTTTTTGGCCTCTTCTTTTACATTGTCCTCCACCTCTTGGCACAACTTGTCTGGCATTCTGTCAACCAAGTGCAACTCTCCAAAATGTTTTTTTTTCTTAAACCTTTATTGCATATTGTTGAGATATATTTTCTCGGTCATACATGTAGTGAAATCGTATTAACGCTGAACCCAGGTGATGCTCGCTGCTCGCTGACACCGCTAGGGGGGCGCGGCTATAAGACCCGATGCGGCCGCTGCTCTAGGCGACTTCTCCTGTGACATGTTACAATGACTAGTAGACTCGCTAACGGTACGTACCGCATGGAATATTACGCTTGCTTTCATTGAACTATATTATGGATTGACCTATGTGATGCCAAACCTTATTTCTATTGCATTCCTGTATTTGCAGAATGATGTCAAAGGTCTTAATGGAATTAAACCAACAGATGGACTAAAGTTGTGGTCTTGAATGATTTCCACAACAATACATATCTGGTCAGAGTTTGTTTTTTGTTTTTTACCTTTCTCAGTTTGACTCATAGTTTTGTCAAAAGGAGTTCATGATCTGTCCCACAATCTGTACCTGGCATTATGTTGGCAGATTGCACAGCACTTCTCCATCTTCTGTTGACTAGAATATAGTCAATCTGATTTCCATGTTGCCCATCAGGTGAAGTCCATGTGCAAAGTCTGCGTTTGGGTTGTTTGAAACATGTTTGCCATTACGAGAACATTCTCCACACAGAACTCCAGCATTTGATCCCCTGGTTCATGTTGGATACCAAGTCCATGCTTTCCTGCAATCCCTAGTGCTCCTGCTTCTCCAATTTTTGCGTTCAATCTCACATAATAATTAAAACATCTCATTTTGGCCCCTGTTCTACCATTTCCTGCAACTTTCAATAAAACTCCTCCACATTTTCTTCATTTGCTACAAAAGTTGGAACATATATCTGAATGATAGCGGTGTTCACTGGATGTCCTTTCAAGCTCACTGATATAAACCTATCATTGACTGCGTTATATCCCAGTGCTGACTCTGCCATCTTATTTTGTAAATACCTAACTCCATTTCTTTACAGGTTTCGTGACCAGGAAATAACACTTTGTAATCGACAGATTGAAGCTGCCCAAACCAGTCCAAAACCAAGTTCAGTTACATGCAAAATTTCAGTTATTGTCCTTTCCATCTCTCTCTTTATTACATCTAACTTTCCCTGATTCATTGACCTTACATTCCATATTCCAATTTTGTGAATGTTTGTGAAGTTCATAAATTGACTTTGAGTTCTGGACACCTCATCGACTGGATTTTCTTGCGGTTTTGATCCAGTCCCATCATAACGGCCACTCATACCCATAAAAACACTTTGCTCTTCCTCAGTGGCCATTTGGGTGCTTTCAAAACCGGGGGGCTCATCATCCGACACCACAGCTTTATCTCTTAGATTTCTGATCATGATTGTTGTTTTGTTACGTGTGGAAGTAATTTGCCATTGCCTTCTTTTGGGCAGTGTCTATACTAGACGTAAGACGGTGATTCTAGTCATTGTTCTCCATAAGAGAATCCTCTGCCTAGCATCAAGGAGATGCAGCCATTACTGACAATATGTACCAGATCCCGGTATAGCCATCCAACACCTGCTCCCAAAGCTTCACGGAACCCTGATTGGGAGGCAAAAATGGGGCAGTGCACCTTGCCTAAGATTGGCCCAAGGATTAACGAATGCAAAGACCACCCCATTTAAGATTGCTGCCTTTATCCTGTTAAACCGTTATCCTTTGGTTTCAAAACCTAAACCACAAGGCAGTGGCAGATTTGGATTTGGAGTTTCCTTCTCCTGGATGAGCTGCCTACCATGGTTAATGAGCCAAAGCAACATTCCACGTATAACAATCCATGTGGGTCATCACTGAATGAAATATTTATATCACAGATGGAAATATCACTGAATAAAATATTTGTGTGAAAATGAATAGCAATTCACAACCTGTGTTATCATGCCAAATGTGTATTTTCCATATGGAACCTATTACGGTGTCCGAGGCAATGTGAAAGATGTCCAGGTTATTCCTCTGGAATGCTCCTGGCAGGGCTAAGTGCTGTGGACCACTGCAAGACTGTCCGTACAGGCAGATTCCCACATGTGCTGTTGTACCTTTAAAAGAAGAGAGAATATCTAAGATTCACATTTTGGTTTCACCTTGTTATAAAAATAAAGGTTGGCCAAAACAAAATCAAAAGTCAACATTAAACATGCACATACATGCAGGTGGTTATTCTTAAGCATTACTAAAGACAAGTATTGTCAGGTGAACCGTTTCTGAGGTGAGCCGTTTCTCGGCTGAACACGTGATGACATTGAGGAAGAAAATTCTGCTCAACTCACAAGCAAGATTCATACGAAACGATAAAAAATGACGTTTTTGGGGAGTTCTAGTCTGAGGGGTTCAGCAATGAGAAATAGCTGACTTGGCCCAAAATAAATGCAGATGACCAGCGAATGAGGCTGTAGTCCAGTGAAGACCTGATGATGAGCTACCAATAAAAACCTAAGTTGAAGAACAAAATAAAGTCTCATTAACCGTTATCAATACTGTGGATTCATAAAGAACTAGAACAGCATGAGGTAGAGCGCACACCTCCGCCAGGTTGAACAAGTTATGTTTTCCATTCCACTTTTTTTTTAAGGAAATCGCCCCAAACAAGGCATAACACCACTTCAAGCAAGAGGCTAAGGGAAGGTTAGAAAAAGTTATGGATAAAGCAAAATAAATAAATAATTAAATAAAAAATAACGAGCAAACATACAACACAGGATGTACCGGTAGCAGAAATCAGGTAAGCCACTCATAGGTCGGATATAGATCCGAGCCTGAATCAAACTCTAATTTGCTCGTTCTTGTCACCTAACCACTCATTCACCAAGTTTTATCATAAGTCGTCCACAACTGTTTGAAAGATCATGCTATACAGTCAAGTGAAAAAGTAAGTACACCCCATGTAAAGTTTTGACTTTTTCAACATATTTCAACATACAGCTATTTGATCTTCATTTCAACAATATTGAGAGATAAAGGTGATATAATATAACAAATATCATGAAACATTTACATTTTGTAGTCCATTGTATAATTTAAATAAACATAAATGCAAATTTTGCATGTGGAAAAAGTAAATACACCCTTGGCTCCAATAGGTGGTATTGCCCCCTTTGTCAGAAACAACCTCAAGTTGGCGTTTCTTATAACTGTCTACCAGTCTCTGACATCGACTGGGAGAAATATTTGCCCACTCCTCCATGCAGAATTCTTTCAGCTGTGCAATGTTTGAGGGGTTTCTTGCATGCACAGCTCGTTTCAAATCCCCCCACAACATCTCGATAGGATTTAGATCAGGGCTTTGACTTGGCCATTCCAGAACCCTCCATTTGTTTCTTTTCAGCCATTCCTTGGTGGATTTACTGGTATGTTTAAGGTCATTGTCATGTTGCAAGGTCCACCTTCGGTTGAGCTTCAACTTTCCGACAGATGGCCTCACATAATCCTCAAGCACCCTCTGGTACAATGAAGAATTCATAGTGGATTCTATGATGGTGAGCTGCCCAGGCCCTGATGCAGCAAAGCTGCCCCAAACCATAATATTTCCACCACCATGCTTTACAGTTGGTATCAGGTTCTTGTGGTCAAATACTGTCTTTGGTTTTCGCCAAACATGTCTTCTGGTACTGTGGCCAAATAGCTCTACCTTTGACTCATCTGTCCAGAGCACATTGTTCCAGAAGTGCTGGTCTTTGCCGAGATGTTCATTGGCAAACATTAGTCTTGCCCTGATGTTCTTCCTGGACAGCAAAGGTTTCCTCCTGGCACACCTCCCATGTAGATCAAACTTGTGCAGCCTCTTTCTAATGGTAGACTCGTGCACTTTGACATCAACAGTGGCAAGAGCTACCTGTAGGTCCCGTGATGACATTCTGGGGTTTTTAGAGACTTCTTTCAGCATCTTGCGGTCTGCTCTCAGGCTGAACTTGCTGGGGCGGCCTGGCCTGAACAAGTTGGTAGTTGTTTTGAATCTTCTCCACTTAAAGATGATCTTACGGACAGTCGAATGATTGATTTCAAATTGTTTGGAGATCTTTTTAAATCCCTTCCCAGACTCGTAGGCATCTATAACCTTCTTTCTGAAGGCCTCTGAGAGCTCTTTTGATCTCCGCATGGTGACGCCGCACACTTCAACAACAAAGAGCAAACCAAACTAAATGTCTGAGGTTTAAATAAGACAGGTTCCTCCAAGATCCTCTCTAATGATGTTCTAATCATTTGCACCTGATTCAAATTTTAGGTGTTTGAAGTAGTGATAAATGTAGGGGTGTACTTACTTTTTCCACTTGCGAAATTTGCATTTCTGTTTATTTAAATGATACAATGGACTACAAAATGTAAATGTTTCATGATATTTGTTATATTTTATCACCTTTATCTCTCAATATTGTTGAAATGAAGATCAAATAGCTGTATGTTGAAATATGTTGAAAAAGTCAAAACTTTACATGGGGTGTACTTACTTTTTCACGTGACTGCATATCGTTTTTGGCCCTATCACTCAAAACTCTCGTATCTGGATCCGGATTCGGATCTTCACCAAAATGGAATCGGTTCGTCCTTGTCACACACCAAACCTGTCCACCAAATTTCGTCTGAATCACTCCAGAATATTTTGAGATGTCGTTGTATATATTGTTTTTTGCCCGATCCCTCAATGGTGAAGAAAAAAAAAAATCCCTTTTTAAGGCCATTTTCCCTGAGAGAGCGAAGGTTAGCCTTGTGGCACCCTTGACAATCATCATGGTTCCCTTTTTGAGGCAATGTTTTTGTTATGGCTGCATGCCCTTCCCGACGCCAACCCTTTAGTCGCCTCTTTCGATGATCTTACGAGTCGCCTCCATCAAAATCGAAATGATTCGTCCTTGTCAGACAACAAACCTGTACATCAAGTTTCGTCCGAATCCGTCCAGAACTTTTTCAGATATCGTGCTATATATCGATTTTAGCTCTATCTCTCAATGGTCAAGAATCACTTTAAAAATATATCCAATCCAGATCCGAATGCGGATCTTCACTGAAATGTAATAATTTCGTCCGTGTTACATACCCAACCTCTCCAACAAATTTCATCTGAATCCGTGCACAACTTTTTATGATATCATGTGCACAAACAAGCAAACAAGCAAACAAACAGACCGGGGTGAAACCATAACCTCCATCCACCTTTGGTGGCGAAAGTAAAAATGACTGCTTTGCAGGAGCAGCTTTTAGTGTAGATATTATGTTGTGGTGTGATACAAATAATGACCCTCACCAGCACTCAGAGTCCATCCGGTCTTCACCGTGACCTCATATTTGTAGTAACCATCAGGACTACACAGAGGAACGAATCCCACTCGCGCCACATCGATGATGTCCATCTTCCAGGCAATCATGGCTGAGAAGACGTACAGGATTCCCAATACGGCACATGTAATGGCCACCACCAGGGATCTGGCCTCCAATACCTTCCAATCAGACAGTGACAATCAGCTCAAAATAGACCTGGAGTCAAGTATTATGGGTTGGGTTGACACTCAAGTCAGACGTCAAGTCTTGCTACGGTCAAAATTTTCACTTGCCAACTAGACATCAGCATGTCATCACCATGCCTAATTTCCTTTTTGCATGACAATGTGATCCCCACCCCCTCCATCATTTACTGTAATCCCATTTTTAAAACCCGATTCAGGTCTGAGTCTCCGATCCCAACACTCCAGGCTCGTCTTTCACCCATGTCTATATGTATACATATATATATATATATATATTTAAGAAACAGGAAGTAAATTCCTGCGTGGGGCTAGTGTGAAAAAATTCTGACTCAACCTGGGATATGTTTTACTGTAATGGTTGTAATTGCTCCATTATTATTGCTGATTAATTTCACTGCAGTATTGCAAAACTATGGAAGCCTTCTCAAAAGGAGCACTCATTTAAATATACGTTCAATAAACTATTTCGGTAATTGCAAAGTACTCGTGCTGAGATACGTACAGGAGGAACGATGATGACTGCTCCGTGTGGGTGCAAGAGAGTTGCACCAAACACGCTTAGGTGTTGTGTGAGGCAGACTGCTTGGTAAGGTGAAGTTCCCATGGTGGGTACCATCCCCTCTGTTCGCCACTGCAAACTCTCTTGGTCATAGTATTGACACAGTACCAGGTAGACCAATACAGAGACGTTGATGGTCACATCTGCATCGCAGTTCTTGATGTCTGCATAATAAGGTTTCGTTGTGTCATTGAGGCTGGGAGAATGGAAAGAAGGAAAAAATTAACCATTCTGCAAGTTACTTGATGTGATGGTTTATCAAAATTTTATTTTACATCTCTATATGAAGACAAATACATCATTAAGCAGAAAAAAAGCAACTTCAATAATATCCCAACATGAAATATGTCATGCACAGCACGATACTTGCGAAATCCCTAAACGAATTATTGACCTTTGACCAATGTTGACCTTTTGGCCTATGTTAGCCTCAAAAATAATTGGTGGTTGAAATCAGCGATCTAATATACAAATCCTCTTCAAATTTCAAGTCAATCATGACAAATGACGATTTTAGAAATTTGGCTTATGTTGACCTTTTCACCTTTAGACCTCAAAATAATTGGTAGTTTAATTCAGTGATCTGATAATGGAAATAATTTCTAAATTTCAAGTCAATCGGATGAAAATTGAGGATTTTAGAAATCCCACCTTAAGTTGTTGACCTTTGGCCTATGTTGACCTTTCGGCCTACATTGACTTCAAAAATAATTGGTGGTTGAATTCAATGATGTGATATGCAAATCCTCTTCAAATTTCAAGTCAACCGGTTCAAAATTGAGGATTTTAGAAATTCCACATTAAGTTGTTGACCTTTGGCCTATATTGACCTTTTGGCCTGTGTTGACTTCAAACATAATTGGTGGTTGAATTCAATGATGTGATATGTAAATCCTCTTCAAATTTTAAGTCAATCGGATGAAAACTGAGGATTGTAGAAGTTTCACAAACTTGTTGACCTTTGGCCTATGTTGATCTTTGGACCTTTTCACCTCAAAATCAATAAGCTTCTTCCTCATGACCACTCTACCATTTGGTGAAGTTTCGAAAAGACCGGTTTAAAATTGGGACCTGTTGGTGATTGACATACAGACAGACAAACAGACAAACAGACACACAGACAGAATAACGCACAATACAAACCAATGTACTTCAATCTTTGATTTTCACAAGTAATATGATGTCACTTGTTACATTTGCAACCAATTATGACGTCACTTGTTACATTAGCAATCAGAGACCACCAAAACAAATGTCACATGTTTATTTTTAAAGGGAAATTACAGGGAAATTCACTGAATTTCCATTTGATACAAGATTGTTTGTGGGAAATTTCACTATTTTGAAATAGGACTTTTTTCAATGTAAGGCAAAGAAAAAATGACCAAGTGAGGCCTTCATACCTTGGAGACAGGAATGTTGTGTGTCCATGAGGATCATTTCCATATACATCTTTCAGCATTATGACCTTTGTGAGGAATGCTTGTGACTCTGTGGCAAACTGGTCCTTGTAGAAGGTCACTCGTATATGGGCATTACCTTCTAACTCCTCCAAGCTATCTGAAGGACAATAAAACAAAAGGGCCTGCATTACTGCTGAACCTGCTTCAACAAAACAGGTATACATTATTTTTAAAACATCATCATTATAAAAAAAGTCAGGTCCCCCTTCCACTTGAGGCCACCAAATCTCAGGCCCCCCTTCAACTCGGGTCCACCAAATCTCAGGCCCCCCTCCCAATCAGGTCCGTCAAAACTCAGGCACCCCATGTACTCGTTTGCGCCAAATCTCAGGGCCCCCTTGTACTCGGGTCCGCCAAATCTGAGGCCCTCCTTCCACTCGGATCCGCCAAATATAGTGTGTATCTTGAAGTACTTAAGGGTCTCCGGCAGCTTTACGGGTCTTCAGGATATTTTGTGCCTTCAGGTCTTTAAGGGTGTTTGGGGTATTTTGGGTCTTCAAAGTCTTTTGGGTATTCAGGGTCTTTTGCGTCTTTGGGGTATTTAAGGGTCTTTGGGGCCCTTTGTTTCTTTGAGTCTTTAAGGGTGTTCAGGGTCTTTTTAGTATTTAAGGTCTTTTGGGTCTTCTGGGTGTTCAACGGTCTTCAAGGGCCTTTGTTTTATTTTTGCTCTACAGGGTCTTTTGGGATTTCGAGGTCTTTTGGGTTTTTTTTTTAGTCTTTAGGGTCTTTTGGATCTTTTGGGTATTTACATTATTTTGGACCTTCGGGTCTTAGGGTATTTTGGGTCTTCGGGATCTTTAATGGTATTAAAAGTCTTTTGGGTTTTCAGGTTATTTTGGGTTTTTGGAACCTTTAAGGGTCTTCAGGGTATTAAGGGTCACGGGGGTCTTCAAAGGTTGAAGGAGTCTCAGCTGTCTAAAGGGTCAAAAGGGTCCTTGTAGAAGCAGAAGATCCAAAAGAAACAGAAAGGAAGCAGAAGATCCAAAAATTCCAACAGTACATAATCAAAATAAAGGCCAATTACTGCACCGTAGTCACAAGAAGGAAGCCGGACATTAACAATACACAGTAACAATACACACACACACACACACACACACACACACACACACACACACACACACACACACACACACACCTATATAAACACATACATATACATAAACATGTACGGACGGACATATACAAACACACATACACAGATATATTATGAACTTGTAAGTACTTGTAAAATCTATTATATTTAAAGTTATCACCGAAGTAACTGACTGAATTTTCCAACTGACAATTGAGGGGGGGGGGGGCATGGGGGGGCAATATCGCAAGTCACAAAACCCCTTGGGGAGAAGGGATATTGTTTTGTAATTACATTAATATTAATATGCTATTATCAATATTGTTCTTACTTTTGTTATTAGCAGCGGCCTTAGAAAAACACCACAGAAGTGACAGGAGGGTCGTGTTAATAACCCTTGTGGGGAATATAGATTACAGTAGATCTGCACTCAGTTCCATTCGTCGACGCGATAAGTATAGATGGTCTCACGGATGTTCGAATTCCTCCAAATTTCTTTCAGTTTAGTGTTAAACAGCAGTGGTGACTAATTCAGAAGGTAACCATACGTGTTTGTGGTCTGGAATATTTTTTACTTGTGTGGAAGGTTTTCCACAAAACACCATGATAAGCGATTTATAAATGTTAATGTGGTGTTTGTCCAAGGGAGGATATTATTAGTATTACTGTCGCTTTGTAATAACATTAATATAGTGCTATTATCACAAGAGTTGTTATTACTTTTATTAGAAGTCACCTTGAAAAACACCACGATAAGCTATTCACCTCAACATGCAATCCCCTTGGTGGGGAAAACCCCCTTGGGGTGTGGGTGTGGGGGAGGGAGAGGGGGGCATGGTGGGGGTGACGGGCGAAGTTAAATCGCTAAAACCTCCGTCGTGTGACCCTTAACCCCCATCAAGTTTGGTTGTGTTTGGATAAGCAATGACCGAATGTTTCTTGGTCCGACAGACAAACAGACAAACATTAAATTGCGTATTTTAGTTTGTGATAGATGACTTGGAGCAAAAAAGATGGCGGTACTTCTATATATATATATACATATACATATACTTCTATATATATATATACTTCATATATATACAGTCACGTGAAAAAGTAAGTAAACCCCAAGTAAAGTTTTGACTTTTTCAACATATTTCAACATACAGCATGCGAAATTTGCATTTATGTTTATTTAAATTATACAATGGACTACAAAATGTAAATGTTTCATGATATTTGTTGTATTATATCACCTTTATCTATCAGTATTGTTGGAATGAAGATCAAATAGCTGTATGTTGAAATATGTTGAAAAAGTCAAAACTTTACTTGGGGTGTACTTACTTTTTCACGTGACTGTATATACATATATATGTTAGCGGTACTTCTATTATATTTCTACTTCTTGTGTTATATTTCTATTGATATTATACTTCTATTATATTTCTATTGATATTATACTTCTATTATAATTATATTTCTTCTCTGAATTTTGGCGTCAGGAAGGGCATCCGGCCATAAAAACATTGCCTCAAACAGGGAACCATGATTGTCATGGTGCCCGCAAGGCTAACCCCCGATCTAGCGGGGAAAATGGCCTTAAAACTATCATTCATTCATTCATTCTAAAGAACATCCAGTAGAGTTGTCCAAATGTACCCTAGTGATCGCATGACCAAGAAGTCCTACATTTAACCCCAACAACTCTCTGATTTCAGACTTTAGAGCAAAAAAAAGCCCTTTAACAACTCATATCTTTTGTCATAGTCGCAAAATATGTGGAAATGTATAATTACATGCTATCCTAAACAAAATCTAGAAATTCCCAAGACCACCACAAATGATCATTCAAGCTCAATGACTTAGTTTACCCAAGGATGATATTTTTCCCCATCAAACTTACCATCAAGCAATGAATATTTGATTTGTACAAACAACCCAGCTGCTGGGTCACTGTTGTTGGTAAGTATGGCAAACCGTCTGGTCGAACCAGGGTCTAGTACTTCCATTGCCAAGGGAAAATTTTGTTCATCATCGTCTCCCATGCCAGACAGTGTGACTGAGATGGCAGCATCCAGTGATAGGCCCAAAACTTCAATTGGCAAGCCATCTGGTCGGTAAAGCTCGAGTGAAGCAACGTTTGTAGTTATGGGGAAATCCACGCGTGATCCCGAAGGAAATGGGTTGACATCAAAGAAAAGAAGAGTCTGTGGTTAGAGGTATGCAGTAGGTTGTGGTCGTTAAGGAGAGGTCAACCACCAAAATAAACTATCAATAATGTATCTTCACAAAGTGTCAACCAAGGCAGGTTTATATATGTATGGTTTGAACAAACTCCTCTAAAATCATATTGTAAGGGTCAAAACGTTTTCTACAAACCATGAAAGATTGCCATTTCTGCAACAGCCAAAATCAGCACAGATGGGAGTCCCTTACAATGAGGACCCCACCACGTGCCGCATACTTCCCAGCAGTGAGTGAGCTTCTAGATGCCACTGGAACAAGAAGCCATGTTTTTTTGGCTTTGAAATTCTTTGGAAAGGGAAAAACTTTCCACTCCTTTTCATATCAGCCTTATTATTAGTGGGAGTTGCCCCAGTAAGTAGCTATTATCATTTGACATCAAAGTATCCCTGAGACACAAAGTTGGATGACCAAACTCTTATAATACACTTCTGGATGTTGGAGAGATGGCAAAGCGAAGTAACCTCTAGAAGTTTAAATAGTCATCCTGCAACCTTATATAAGCATGAGCTGACTTGGAAATATTAAACAAAACATGAGATGAAAAGAAAGTTCTCTTGCCTGCACAAGGCTGCTTTGGTTGCTTGGAAACCCCATCTCTATGGCAATAGTCTCAACAGCAGCTGAAGGGATTGAGAAATGGCAACCAGACATTGCGGAATCAACCGAGATGTTCGTTCTGGCTATGGCACAAAGCAAGGACAAGGGAGAAACACGACGAGCCTCAGCATTCAGCGCTGGCACGTGGAATACCAGCGTCTCCTCGTCAAGAACCCGTGACGCCATCAGTGCCCGAAGAAGCCGGTTTGCCAGCGTGTACGCTCGTGTTGAAACAGCAGTTTGCACCTGTTCAAGATTATATAAGAAACTTCAATGGCAGACAACTAAATAGGCATTTCAAAAAAAGGATGCAAATGCATCATAAGTGGA
The DNA here is from genome assembly GCF_964187855.1 of Myxine glutinosa. Taxonomy (NCBI): domain Eukaryota; kingdom Metazoa; phylum Chordata; class Myxini; order Myxiniformes; family Myxinidae; genus Myxine; species Myxine glutinosa. Next base: position 211,179,171 of record NC_136265.1, read on the forward strand.
AATCATCTTGGCATATTAAAGGAATAACTGTGTCTGAAGGGGCATGTAAAGGAAGCATCTGCATGAGATGTTGGTTTTGAAATATGTAGAACAAGAGGAAGCAGAAAGGCCAAAGATATTTTTATTAGAAGTATATCAAGGAAAGCATGTTCTTGCTATCGCCGGAACCCTGAACAGATCCCAAATTCCTGCCAGAACCAGCACAGGGCATTGCATCAGCGGCACAGCCCCACCCTTAGTCAATGATGCTACCCGCAGCCTTGTGCAGCATATGGAAGAAGAAGTGGAATGGTAAGGAGAAAAGGGATATGTGGTTTGGACGAAATAAGATAAGAGAGATGGGAAGAAGTGATAGTATACAAGTAAAAGGAAGGGAGAGGAAAAAGAATATATAGGCCCAGTTGCATAAAACTCCCATAACCTTAAGAAAATATTTTCCTTAAGATACACTAATTCCTTAGGTAAGGATTTCCTCAAGTGCAGTTGCAAAAACAACCCTAATTAAGGATAAGGATTTCCTTTAAAGTTAAGGAAATCCTTAGGAGCCATTGCTATTCCAGGCAACCAATCAGATTAGAGATAGGAAGAAACGACCGAAAGTATGAACACATAATTTTAAATGACGCTTGCTATATATTGCATTCACATGGGGAATATCACCACTCTTCTTGCATTCATCAACAACATGGCGGTCAAATTTGGCATAAAAATCGTTGTGTTGATCTGGCAGGTCGTATCATCCATAGGCAAAGCTTTGGTCCGTGGTTTGAACCCCGTAATCGCGTTAATATCCTGCCAAAGTAGTTTTGGATTGGAAGAATAAATATTTTTTATCATTTCTAGTTTCTCACTGGTAAGGATCATTTATGGCTTCAATTGCCTTCCGTGTCTCATATTTAGCACTTTGTACCGACCATGATCACCACTGAGGAATGCCTGTTCCCGCTGAACCAACTTTGGCCAGATAGATGATTTGTTAAACCAAGGATTTTCATTGCCAGAAATGGTCACCAATTTCTTCGGGACACAGATATGTTCACAAAATTTCAGATAACACAAGATCACATCAGTAGTTTCGTCGAAATCGTCGGTACTATCCGTGAGTACATTCCGAACACGCACAGCAGCCACGTAGGGTCTCGACAGCTGTTGGAGTCCACTGTGGGACAAGTTGTTTCACTGGCTTTTGTTGCTTCAATCTCTGATGGTACGTGGGTCATTAGGTGGATCGTATTATGATCTAATTCGCTGAGGGGCTCAACATAGTGAGGTATGTGGGAAGTTTTTTTTAGTATTAGAGAAGTGGGTAGATTAGGGAAGTGGGTAGTAGTATTTAGGAAGTCCCTTCCTTAGGTTGGCATGATTAAAGTCTCCCGCTACCACAAAAAAGTGCCCCTTAATTCACATTTTCATGTATAGTAATGATATCAGAGAGTTGTTTGATGGCAGATGTGGCATTAGCGTCATCCGGAGGGATGTATACGGCAACAAAGACCAGTGATGAAATCTCGCGAGGAAGAAAAAAAATGGACGACATTTTATGAACAATGTTTCCAGCTCCGTGGTACAGGAATGCGATAACACCTTTGTATTAGTATACCACACGTCATTGACTAGATAACACTAGATAACCTTTTATTCATGGCCTCCAAATTACGATCCGACCGGTGCAGTGTAAATCCGGGGATCCGGATAACAGCGTCAGATACAGTGGAGTCAAGCCAAATTTCGGTAAAAATGTGTGCAGAACAGTTCCGGAAATCTTGCCGAACTTGGATGTGGCAAGTCAACTTATCCATCTTGTAATGCAAAGAGCATACATTAGTCAGGAAGATGCTGGAGAGAAGTGTGTGATTACGCCGCTTCTGCAGTATTGTCAAAACATCCCCTCTTCGACCCCGCTTCCACCCTTTACGATTGGTCGAGTGACATGGCGTCAGTTCCACCTTACTGTAACACCGATGTCCACTGGAGTACTTCATAAAAGTCGATATAAAAATGAAAATAAACAGAGCACTCAAGATCATGTCACTCTTGATCGGCGCCATCTTTCCGTTCAACATGCCACGCGATCTCACAAGAACATCCGATCCTCAAGTCCTCAAATCTGTCCTTAAGAATGGTTTATGCAACGAGGCCATAGACCTTTGTGATACAAGTCATAACATTTATAGCTTCACTGAAGCAAAGGAGTAATTTCTCGACATGGTGGCATCTGTTACGGATTCGTCACTTCCGTTGTGGTGGCTTGCATCCACTGTAAATATTTCTGATTCCATGTATTATTATTGTTGTCATTTAAAGGGAATAGATATTTCTATTTTCAAAAGTTAATGTTAAAAGAAACAGGAAACCGGATCGGGAACCGGACGACGAAGAGGAAGAAGAGAGAAAGAGGGCGGAGGGAGTGAAGTAGGACAAGAAGCGAGTCGCTTCAAGGTCCGGGGCGAACGTTGTCGAACGAAAGTCGCTAGTGAACTTTCGGGGTTCCTGGGAAAGGAATTCCTGCGACAGAGTTATTATCGCTGTGACTGATCAACCTGCGTGTCAGGTTTGGCGTTGGATTCAGAGGAATCATCGTCGTGTCGTTTCGACCCGGGTATGGGCCGTCGGCCATTTTGACTCATGCGCTTCGCGCGTGGAGCAAGGTTTCGTTGCTTCGGCAGCCGTTTCCACTGCTTTCAGACATATCTGATGTGTGTGTGTGCACCGTGGCTTTTGAGGATTAATTTGCGGCTCGCCGACTGTGAGCCGTGAAAGTTCATACCTGGAGAGCGCCTTTGGATTTCACAGTCACCTTGAGTGTGCTTTTTACGCAGCTTTGGGCCACGTGACTCTTTGCACTGCTTTAACCGCGTACGCCTTTGTGCAGTTTTGGCGGCGTGACGGGGCCCGTCAGCTGAACGGGATTCTGGTTTCGATTCGACATCGCTCTGACGATCGCTGGAGGGGATCAACTTTGAGCTTGAAGACGGGAATATAGAGACATTGGGGAATGTTCTTTTTTCACTCACTTGGAGCACAGTGAGTTACCTTATACTAGCTGATAGTACCATCATAAGATGTATTGATTGTACTTTTGACTGCTATTATTGTTGTACTGTTATTCTTGTGTGATTTTTTAATACAATATTTGTTTGTGAGTAACAATTTGGGTGGCTTCTCCATTGATCTTTGACACTCAGAATAACACATTTTTCTGCCGTGACTCCTCTCGGGGCTCGGAGGTACCCTGTGACCAGGGGGTCGGGGAGGAGCACGTAACACATCATCCGATGATATTGTTACGTTTGTGGGGGGTAGGCAATACCTTAGTCCAAGTAGAATTGCATATGTCGTGTGCTCCGACTGTCGTGAAGAAGAAGAAACCTCAATGTATCATAAGTAGGAAATTTGTGTCGACCATATGTCGGGTAAGCTTCTATCTTCGTCCCCATGAGAGGGGTGGGGTATGTCAATTAGCGAGGGATTACGGGTAATTAATCCCCTGTATGTAATGGCCTCTGTTATTTTGCATTTGTTCCTTATGGCACACGCAGCACAGACATGAATGAATGAATGAATGAATGAACGAATGACACCTAGACATATTCATTCAGCACAGACACCTAGACAGAAATCGCCCATTAACCACACTAAATAAAAACCAACCGGAAACAGAACATTGAGCACTACCGTGGATAACATCGACCTGGTGAGCACAATGGCACAAAAGGTCCGTGAAGCCACACCTGGAAGAGCAGTGATTGGTCCGGGATTTTATTGGCAAAAAGACTGCCAAGATGGGACTCGCTGATAGGAGCGGACACGGAGACGTCGTGAGATGACGTCAGAGCCTTGACTATAAAGGAACGCTCGGCCGACATTTTCTCCTCTTGCGCAAGGGAGATTCGTCACGAACAGTCGTGTCCCGACATTTTGTCTCTTTCTTCTTCTCTTGCTTTCCTCGTGGCTTTCTTGTGTTGGTGGGTGCTCCGGAGCGAGGGACAGACATTCTTAAGGAACGGGTACATATACGGTGCGCTCTTGAGCGAGGGACATTCATTTGCAGCAGCCACAATTTTGTATCTCTCGGTTGCTGGATCTGGTGGTGAACGGTCATGTTCGACATCTTCATCGTGATTGTGAGGAGGAGGAGGAACTGCGGACCGAGAACTGCGGTTTCCTGTGCATGGGCGACGAAGATGAGCGTGGCTGGACGAACGAGGGTGCGCAAGGCCTAGTTTGCGCCCACGGCAGTGCAGCCTGCGGTTTTGCCGCCAAGGACACAAGGGGGTTTTGACGATTCTTGATAAGGTTCAAGAGCCGATCGGAACAAAGTGCCCACAAAATAACATTTACTTTCAGTTATTTTTTCCCATTGTTTGTATTTGAGTCTGTTGGGGGCACTCCAATTAGGAATTTAGTTTTACTGTGTTTTATTCTGTTCCCGGCCTTTCGTCAATAAAGCCGGCATTTTCTTGCACATTGTAAATCCTGTGTCGGTTGAATTAATTATTGTAGGTTTGAAGACTGCCAGTGGGATCCATGAAGGTAAGCTCTTCGGCCTCCCCCCACGAGCGTATTCTCCATCATCATTGAATTGAACGCCTCAGAGTTAAAGCTCGTTTGGTCATCTGTGTCACCCTGCGGTGTTCACTAAAGAGTAGTCACACGACAATATTAAAGCTACAGTATTACATGCAGTTCGAGTATTTCCTAAACAAATTACTGGGCCTCACCTGCGTTGTGTAAGAACATGAAGAAAAATTGTGATCAAGGCTGGACTGGGAGTTAGCATTTAGAACCTGCCCTGTGAGACAAAGAGTGGTTGGAGGGGAGATTATCAGGAAAATGACAAACGAAGTGGTTAACTGCGGTAATACATTTTTCTTTGTGAACATCTCCAATGGATTTAAAAAATAAAATCTCATTCCTAATGACAGCACAAAATTTCCAAAACACGTCACAACACGTGAATCTGACATACCTACATTGCATTCAGAAAGTATTGAGACCCCTTCACTTTTTTCACATTTTGTTATGTTGCAGCCTTTTGCTGAAATCGTTTAAATTCTTTTTTTCGCTCATCAATCTACACTCAATACCCCATAATGACAAAGAGAAAACAGGATTTTAGGAAGTTTTGCGAATTTATTAAAAAGAAAAAACTGAAATATCACATTTACATAAGTATTCAGACCCTTTGCTATGACACTTGAAATTTAGCTCAGGTGCCTCCTATTTCTTTTGATCATCTTTGAGATGTTTCTACACCTTGATTGGAGTCCACTTGTGGTAAATTTAATTGATTGAACATGATTTGGAAAGGCACACACCTGTCTATATAAGGTCTCACAGCTGACAATGCATATCAGAGCAAAAACCAAGCCATGAGGTCGAAGGAACTGCCTGCAGAGCTCAGAGACAGGATCGTGTCGAGGCACATATTTGGGGAAGCCTACAAAAACACATTTCTGCTGCACTGAAGGTTCCCAAGAGCACAGTGGCCTCCATAATTCTTAAATGGAAGAAGTTTGGAACAACCAGGACTCGTCCTAGAGCTGGCCGCCCGGTCAAACTGAGCAATCCGGGGAAAAGGTCTTTGGTAAGAGAGGTGACCAAGAACCCGATGGTCACTCTGGCTGAGCTCCATAGATCCTGTGTGGAGATGGGAGAAACTTCAAAGAAGGACAACCCTCACTGCAACACTCCATCGATCTGGGCTTTATGGCAGAGTGGCCAGACGGAAGCCAAACAGTTCAATCTTGGTTTCATCAGACCACAGAATGTTGTTTCTCACAGTCTGAGAGTCCTTTAGGTGCTTTTTTGCAAACTCCAAGCGGCCTTTCATGTGTCTTTCACTGAGGAGAGTCTTCCGGACAACCAGGACACGCTGAGGAGAGTCCTGGTTGTTCCAAACTTCTTCCATTTAAGAATTATGGAGGCCACTGTGCTCTTTGGAACCTTCAATGCAGCAGAATTTTTTTTTTGTAGGCTTCCCCAGATCTGTTCCTCGACACAATCCGGTCTCTGAGCTCTGCAGGCAGTTCCTTCGACCTCATGGCTTGGTTTTTGCTCTGATATGCATTGTCAGCTGTGAGACCTTATATAGACAGGTGTGTGCCTTTCCAAATCATGTTCAATCAATTAAATTTACCACAGGTAGATCCAATCAAGGTGTAGAAACATCTCAAAGATGATCAAAAGAAATAGGAGGCACCTGGGCTAAATTTCAAGTGTCATAGCAAAGGGTCTGAATACTGATGTAAATGTGATATTTCAGTTTTTTTTATTTATTAAATTTGCAAAACTTTCTAAAATCCTGTTTTCTCTTTGTCATTATGGGGTATTGAGTGTAGATTGATGAGGAATAAATGAATTTAAACGATTTCAGCATGAGGCTGCAACATAACAAAATGTGAAAAAAGTGAAGGGGTCTGAAGTCTTTCTGATTGCACTGTATGGTGTGCAATGCTTACCAATTATTGTGAAAAGCTTTGACGCGACATTGTCTGGCGTGGCTTCACCCACGCCTGCCTCTGCCTCCACTAAGGCCACCATTCTTTGGGCCTGTGACAGGCTTTCATCCTGGCATTCCAAATCAGAAAACTTATCGGGCAAGGCCTGTTAAAAGATGACCAATGAAGGAACCACGTTAAAACATGTGGGAGCTTGGGTTTACGCATTATATTTTGGCGATGTAGGATAAGCGACCGATAAATGCAAGTCAACTGTGGCATAGTTTTAGCGAGAGCATATCATGCCAGGGGGGTTGACTCAGCCTGTCATCCTTCCGAGGTCGGCTAATTGAGTACCAGTTCACTGGTAATTCCCTGTTTGTCGTTAAAGGTGGCAAAAAGGGTTGGCGTCAGGAAGGGCATCCGACCGTAAAACATTGCTTCAAAAAGGGGACCAAAAAACAACAACAACCACGGTTCCCGAAAAAGGCCAACCCCCGCTTTGCGGGGAAAAATGGCCTCTAAAGGTGGTTATTTATATCGTGCATCGCCATGTTGCATCATGCATTTCACCACCTTTGAAAAGGGAACCTCGAGTTGGAGTCTCATCTGCTAGTACCCACTTTTTAGGGGGGTGAAGTCTCTTCAGGACTTAAATCAAAAAGAGCAAGTCATCACGTGTTGTTGCACTTGCCAAATTCCAAATCAGCCAGGAAACGTCTTCGGCATCATCGATAGTCTCTCATTGGAAAAGGATACTTTGTGTTTTGAGATCTCTATTACTCGCAATCAATTTTATCCTAAATAAATGAACGTCGTTACACGTGAGCGACAACAACACGTCTGACTGTCAATGAAAAAAGAGCAGTCTCTGATCAAACTTACAGAGGCTGCACTGAGAGCTGTTGCTGTCTGCCAGACATCCGTCAAGGTTGAAGCTCTCAGGGAAGTTAAAACCAGGGTAATATTCCTCCGTATAGCAAATTGTATGTCAGCAGTGATTTTGCTTTCCTGCCCCTGGCTGTCCTATGAAAACAATCAGGAAGCATGTGCATTCAAACAACAAATAATTGAGACTCATAAGTCCATGTAGAAGATCGTAATACGTCCAAGGGGTCACAAGCATTCAGAGGATTGATAGTATTAACCAAAGTGTTGAAAATCATGACAAAGGAGATTGCTCTTCATTCTAGTTGCATCGTTCTTGTAGAAAGCATCACACAAGCTCACCACATTCAAGATGCTGAGGAGGGCACTTCCATAGCTCGTAATATGCTGAGGATCTCCCCTTTGGACCAGTGCCTGAAATACTCTCTCACTTTTCTGCTGCAGCCAAGTGGTCAGAAGCTCTGCATTCTCTTGTAGCTTCTTGGGAAGTGCAACAAAGATGCCCCTGCGATTATAGGGACACACCGTCTGTTTAGGCACACCAAGGCTTCCACAGCATGTACCGTTGATTACAACATGAACTTGATGGTCGTTTGAATAAATTATTAGTGAACTTAAATCAGTCAACAATATGAACCGGAAGAAGATACCGTAGATGTACAAGGACATACGAAGGAAGTCATACTGGAAAACTGCTAAAACCAACACATAAACTGCTGTGTGTCTCGTCTTGCTTGGACTGCACTCACTCTTCAAGGGCAAGTGTACGTGCTCCCAATGCATCTTCAACTATCACAGCTAAAAACTGTTGCCCAGAAGTGAGGGGCGCAAAGCCGCTGGCCTCCGAATTGATGCCGCAGTAGAGGAGCTGCTCTTCACAGCCGACGGTCTCCAACCCAGTGCAGGACCGGAGCAAAAGAGTGTAGACAAGAGGGACACCTGGATTCTCGGGATCAGTCCAGCCTGTGCACAAACAGAGGCCAAGCAGCTGAAGAAAGAAGAAAAAAGTACAGATACATTCAAAGTACACCACCCCCATGCCAAATAATTAAATAATATATCATCCAGTGCATGGAGGATATATTATTTAGACACCTTCGGCGCCCAGCAATGCGACAATCCTGCACATGCAGACAAAATTGGGAGGGAGTGCTGTACAATAATTGACTTATTTATTGTGTAATTGAAAAAATAAATAGTAATCATAAAATAATTAATTTCTTAATCAATTGGTTAATAGCATACCTAAAACACCACCGTTTCATCCGCATCTCTAACTTTTTGAAACTTAATTAATTATTGAAATTTAAAAAATAATTTATTGATTAATTGATTAATCAATAAATCAAAAATACCCATTATAGCCAAATCACTTGGTTACTGTCATCTCCAAATATTAGCTTCCGAGCTCAAAAGGTGCCTCAGATTTTGCCCAGATAAGAAATAAAATAAATAATTCAAAATTAAAATAATCATAAAAATTTAAACTATTAATCAATTGGCTAAAAGCATACCTATACCACCACCATTTCAACCGAATCTGTAACTTTTTGGAATATAAATTAATTAAATAATTAATCGAAAAATGTAACAATTAATCAATTAATTGATTAATCAATAAATCAAAAATATCCTTTACAGCCAAATCACTTTGTCATGGTTGTGTCCACATATCAGCTGCCTATCTCAAAAGGTGCCTAATGTATTGTCCAGATAAGAAAGAAAATAAATACTTAATAAATCGATAATAATGAAATAATTAATCAATTAATTGATTAATAAAAAAAATAAAAAAACTGTTTTGCCAAAGCACATGTTCACTATTGTGCTCAAATTTCAGCTTCGTAGCTCAAAGTATGGCTGAGAAATCACCCAGAAAAAAGAAAAGAAAAACAAGAAAACAAAAAAAGAGCATACACACACACATATACACACATATATACACATACACACACACACACACACATATATATACACACATACATACACACACATACATACACACACACTCGCACACACACACATATACACACACACACACACACACACACACACACACACACACACACACATATATATATATTGTTGCGAATATGGAATTTGGCCTCCATATCCGCTTGTAAATATTCCCCTATTTTCTCCAATACTCCCCAACTTTCCCCAATCCCCCATTCCCTAGTCCCATTGCATGTAAATAACAATCAGTAGAGCCGACCTTCCCCTTATTCCCCCATTAAATGTCGTGCCCAGGTCCACCGCACCACACGTAGACAACTTTCGGACATCTTCCTAGTTATTCTTATTCTATGTCAGTTAAGGCCTCGTCTCCATTAATTATGACTCTTCGTTGCACCAGAATGTGATTATATGGCATCAGTAGTGAGTTTAGGACCTTTCCCATACCTCCTCCCATCTTCTTCCCCGTCTACAACAACAGAGGGGCACGGCGCTGCGCGGGGGGGAGTGTGCGTCCTCCCACCGGCTCGGTTCGCCGCCATCGACAATGTGCTCCAGACGATGCGCTCCAGACCATGCGCTCCACGGGGTTACCATGAAGGGGCTCCTTGTCAGCTCCTCGTCAAGGGCGGAGCCTGGTAAACCCCCCGCACGCACCCAATGAGAAGCAACGTGCCGATTCCACGAGGCGGAGCTAACGAGCCGAGGGCGTGTCACTCCCCGCCGGATATACGCGGCCACGCGCCGGATGTGACGTGAGATGCGCCCCCAGCTGGAGAAAGAAGGACCTGCGAGCGCTGAAACAGATGCGCCTGAGTTTGGAGAGGCCTGAGAAAGACCCGCCTGAGAAAGAACGTCACCTCTGAGCGCTGCGACGAGACCTCCCCGCATCTCTGGACCGAACCGTGTTGATCCTGCCCCGAGCCCAGGTGCACCTGGAGCCATCGCTACCTTGCCTTTCCTAGCCATCAATCCCCGTGTGAGTCAGCTTTGTCCCGTTTATCCGTCGTCTGTTGGGAATAATATAAGATTGTGTCTAAGTGCTTGTCTTTCTATGTTGTACCTCTCGTCCCTGTAATCTGACCTTCCGTAACGAATATAATCTCCTCCGGAGGTCTTGAGAACCGTATCCCTGGTGTCGTCATTTTATAACCCAGCCGTGTGTCTTCTTTTTCCTTATTGATCCAGCGTAGCGCGGCTTCGTCAACGTTCGGGTACAATCGGGTAATTTGTGCGGACACGACGGCCATTCCGCTCGGCCCACCTTAACATCAAAGTCGTGTCTGTAACAATTGGTTGTCAGGAGTTGGATTCGAACCTGGGACTAAATTTATTTAGCCCAAATTTTGGAACACCAATTGTACTATTAGAGTAACAATTGGTGTCGAGGAGTGAGATTCGGACCCGGGACTAAATTAGTTAGGCCCAAATTTTGGGAGGGAAAATCGATTCGGAGCGCGTACTGCGCTCGACAAAATCGAGCCGGAGCGCGGTCCCGCGGTTACTGCGCTCGCCGAAATTATAACGAAAAAAAAAAAAAAATTTGGATTTGTTTTACGAAACTCGAATTTTGCAAGTCGCGCTATGGCGGATCAAGACGGCTGGGGTCCGGTAGCGGAGAGTGAAGCAGGGTCGGTCCAGGACCAAATTGAGGGACATGAGGGACATGAGGAGAGCGAAACAGCGAGGGTAGCAGGCACGCAAAATGGCGCCTCGCAAGAGCGCGCGGTAGCCGAGCCCGCTGTATCAACGGGCTTTAACATGCAGCCGATTGACATACAGGCCCTCATTGCGCAGCTACAGGCAGCTGTACAGATGAGTATGGGGAGCCAAATTGAGCGATTGGGTGAGCGATTGGAGGGCCAAATGGGGGTAATGGGGAACCGGATGGATGCTCAGAGTGAGCAAATGAGGGTTGATAGTGGGCGATTAGAGGGCCAAATGGGGGTAATGAGGGACGAAGCGAGGGGTACTGGTGAGAAGGTAGACAAAAATTTTGAGGGGTTAGACAATGGGATAAAAGAGGTGAGAAATGGGTTAGAGGGGGTAGAAAATAGAATGGCTGCCCAGGAGAATCAGATAGAGGGAGTGAAAACTGGGTTAGAGGGGGTAGAAAATAGAATGGCTGCCCAGGAGAATCAGATAAAGGGAGTGAAAAATGGGGTAGAGGGAGAGGAGATCAGAAGAGGAGTGAGTGAGGAGGTCGGAGGAGTGCGCGAGGAGGTGAGGCACTGTAAGGAGCACATGGAGAAGGAGGTGAGAAAGGGGACTGTAAAGTTACAAGGGGGCATAGAGGACCTGACGCAGGAGGTGGAGCAGCTGACGGTGGGACAGACGGAGTTAGTGGAGCAGGTTCAAAGGAACACTGCGGTATTAGGAGGGTTGAAAGCGACACAGAAAGAAGTGGAAGAGGGGGTGAGCGAAATTAAGAAGCGACGGAGAGGGGATAACAAAGAGATAAAAGAGGAGATGAAAGAATTGGTCCAAAGTCTGTGTTTGGATCGTGATGTGCTCGTTAACCGGATGAGGGATTCGCAGGTGATGGAGGAGAAGCGAAGAGGAAGAGGACCCGGTGTAAGTGGTGACCAATATGGTCGTGCGTATGATGCGCCAGGGGATTTAATAAGCTTGGGGGTCGAGATGGACCCGGGTGTTCGTGAGAGGCCATTGGTGAAGTGTGCGACAGGTCTGGTGTGCGAAAAAGGAGGTGTGCAAGAAAGTCCGACTCTGGGGTGTGTGAGGAAAAAGTGCGTGCCAAGGAGTAGTGAGGGTGCTGGCGAGAATGAGTCGGTCGTAGCGCGTGTGCGAGGAAGCACGTGGAAGCGCGGTGTGGTGAGTGTTACAGGGGGTGTAACGGGAGTGTGCGCGAGGAAGGTGTGTGACGGACAGGTGCATGGGGAAAGAGTGCGCTGTCAAAGGCAAGGAAGAATGCACACCTGTGGTGAGTGTTACAGAGGGTGTGACGGGAGAGTGTGCGCGAGAAAGGTGTGTGACGGACAGGTGCACGAGGAAAGAGTGCGCTGTCAAGAGTAAGGGTGAGTGCGCTGTCAGGAATGGAGGTGAAAGTAGTGAGAGTGACATGGAGCGTGAGTTAGTTGTGACAGGTGAGCGAGGATGTACACCTGGAATAGAAGGATGCACACCTGGAATGGTAGAGCGTGAGTGGGAATGCACGCTGGAATTAGTGGTGAGGCACGTGGTTGGGTGTGCGAATGAGGGCACACCTGTGATTGTCACAGAGGAGGTGACCGAGGAGGGGGCGCGAAGCGGTGTATTGGTGAGGTGTGCGAGCAACGAATGTGTGCCACAGTGTTCGGTGGTCAGGTGTGTGACCAAGGCTGTGAGTGGAATGAGTGTACCGAGGTGTGTAAGGAAAGGTACGAGGAGAATGGGAACGGCTGGATGTGTGAGCAAGGAACGGGCTGCGGGGTGTAAGCGTCCAGGTGAAGCATCGACGTTAGACGGGGTAGAGTGTAGAACGACTTATGGCCGAATCGGGCCCTCGGTGCGTGCCGGGCCTCGCTTTGAACGGCCGCGTCCGTGCTCCACTAGGCGGAGCTGGCAGCCCGATAGAAAGGGTCGTCATGGCGACCACTTTTTGGTGAGGCATTCCGGCAGGCCGAGATCGAGCCATGGGATGGCTCCGTGCCGAGATGGTGCGTGGGATCTCGGCACGGGTAAGCCCCCGTCCCTGCCCCGAATGCCGGACGCATCCAGCCGCCGGCACAAAACAACCAGTATCCATTGCTTGGCTTTACGAAGCCGGGCTTTGGACAGGAATTGGCGCACCGAGAGGCAGTAGTGAGTAGACTGGGTGATGAGGTTAGTGTTTTGGCCCCGCAATTAGAGAAAAACAAAATTTGATGATTGGCAAGGGATTGGCAGTAGTGATTGGCAGATGATGGGCAGTGATTGGCAAATTTTTGATTTGTTGAAATTTGATGTGCAGAATTGGTAGCGAGAGACCCCCGATGTGGTGGGATGGCATCCCTGCCACCCTTCCCATGCGGGGGGCAAAGGAGCAATAGCTTATGGGGTGTATGGCAGTGAAAACTAGCCCGGGTGGGTTAGGATATGGTGTGTAGGGATCTAGAGAAGATGACCTTAGGTAACGTTAAGGTTAGTTAGTGACTGATACCTGTAGTGGGGACGCAGGTAGATTAGTGTGGATGATAATGACGAGGGAGCGCAATAGTTTAAAGGGACGACTGGGAAGCGCAAGTTTCAGAAGGGAGTAGTTAGCTGAGATGATGCCGTGTGTGTGAGAATTGAACAGGTGTGATTGCACAGGTGTGCAACTGGACAGGTGTGTGGAGCAGTGTGTGAGTAGTGAGTGTGTGGATCAGCGCGAATGCGCTTGGGGAGAGAAGGGTGCAGGTGGCACCAGGTGTGAGAGCACAGGTGTGCAAATACAGGTGTGTGGAGAGAGTTGGAGTAAGTGGTACGGAGTGGTGTGCATGGTGCGAAGGTGTGGATGGGGGAAGAGTGGACCCCTTTCACGAGTACCCGGGGCGGGTAGTGTAAGTGTTAGGTAGAGGGTACAGGTAAATTGTGGTTGGATATTGGCATCTGTGGTGCGGTTGCAGAATGGTGTTGTGGATGGGTGCATTAGTGTTGTGGAAATGGCTGGGCGTGTAGCCTGTTAGTGTGTGTAGTTGGTTGGGCACTCCACCACTGTGAGGATGTCGGCCAGGTGAGGCCGCAGGTGGGCTCTGGGAGCCGGTAGTTGTGAGTGGGTGCCTGAGGATCCCGGGTGTGGATCGGGTAGCCCAGTGCCAGAGAGGGCACCGAGTGGGGAGAGCGCCAGAGGGCCTGCCCCAGTTAGTTAGGTTAGGGTGAGGAGCTAGGTAAGCTCGGGTGGCAACTGCAGTGGTGGAGGTGTGCAGGTGGGTAGACCCGCTGGGAGAGGTACACGCCACAGCCCAGAAATTGTGCGAGGGCACCGGGAGATGAATCGGGGGAGTGAGACCCCAAATTGAAGAGCACCACAGTTTGGCCAATGGGAATTGGTTTTTAGAACCCATAGTGTAAGAGGGCCAATGGTTTGGCCGGAGAAAGACCCCGGGTAGTGTAAAGTTGTTAAAGTCATTTAGGAAATAGTTAGGATTGATGAACCTGTCGCACCATACGCAGCCACTTACCTGTGGTGATGATGATGACTCCACACCTGTGTTTTCTTGGTTTGTAGCAGGAAATGAGATTGCTGTGGATTTGTGAGACGCATCACGACGTGGATGAGACATTGGAGTGATTCCATCTCTCCCTCCCTAGGAGGGACTGATGATGAATTGGTGATGGCAAATTTTGATGTTCAGTTGGAGATGGCAAATTTTGATGAGAGTTGAAAATGGCAAATTTGATTGGTTAGGAGGGAGAGAAGACGAATTTGGTTTATGGGAGGAACGGGGAAGACAGTAGGGATGTTTGTTGATTTGTAAAGTAGATGTTTATGGGTAGTGTTGTGTTTTGTGGATACAGTAAGGGGTAAGGGAGGGGCCATGTAGGTTACCTGGTGGGGGGGGGGGGCGTACGATAGGAACGTACCTGTCTCACCTGGTTCCCATGTGCCCCCAGTTTGCATCACCTTACATTGCGTGCACTTTTGCGCCCTTACCACCTTACTCACTTGTCTGCTTCTTTTGTCTCCCACCTCCGAGGATCTGGCTTTGGGGTAGAGAGAGAGGAGAGAGAGGTGCTGGCTGCGCAGTTGTGGGCCTGCACTTTCGCTGTTTGCTGCCGGGATCGATACACCATATGGACCGCAATGTTTGTGGCCACCCACAATGGACCGCAGTTCGTTTGCGGCCAAGCACCACCCGGGGATGGACCTATGGGTCAACGTGGCACCTATGCCATACAGGTGAACCACTTTTAGTTAACACCAAGTGCACCACAAGAAGAGCAAGAGACACCTGCAGGGTTAGGGGTTGTCGAATTTATTTTTATTCCAATGAACAATGGTGACTGCACCGATTGGTGGTGGGGTGGTGCTTTTGATGCTGGGAAAGGGTGCTCTGCACGTTATTAAAGGCCGTCGGCCACAGAGCACTCGTGGGTTGGTGTATCGATGCTGGCAAGCGCGCTCTCTCTATGCATAACATCTGCATGTGTCCCTCCAAAAACAGGTCCTGGATCGTAGTGTAAATAGCAGCGTAGTCGTGTAAATAATGCTCCCTACCGGCTGTATGTGTAGTTTGAGAATTCTTTCCGGATTCGGTTATCCTGTGGGTGTGTTTCTGTGAGGAGAAGGGTGCAACGTCGCAGGGGGACATATTTACTCATTCGTGAATATCTGTAAAACTGTCGCACTCAGGGTAGAGTTAATAGTAGAGGGAACTACATTGCGTGCCACACTAAAGTAGGTAAAAATTTATCGGGTCGGGACGCCCCGAGGGTAGAGAAGGGTGCAATGTTGCGAATATGGAATTTGGCCTCCATATCCGCTTGTAAATATTCCCCTATTTTCTCCAATACTCCCCAACTTTCCCCAATCCCCCATTCCCTAGTCCCATTGCATGTAAATAACAATCAGTAGAGCCGACCTTCCCCTTATTCCCCCATTAAATGTCGTGCCCAGGTCCACCGCACCACACGTAGACAACTTTCGGACATCTTCCTAGTTATTCTTATTCTATGTCAGTTAAGGCCTCGTCTCCATTAATTATGACTCTTCGTTGCACCAGAATGTGATTATATGGCATCAGTAGTGAGTTTAGGACCTTTCCCATACCTCCTCCCATCTTCTTCCCCGTCTACAACAACAGAGGGGCACGGCGCTGCGCAGGGGGGAGTGTGCGTCCTCCCACCGGCTCGGTTCGCCGCCATCGACAATGCGCTCCAGACGATGCGCTCCAGACCATGCGCTCCACGGGGTTACCACGAAGGGGCTCCTTGTCAGCTCCTCGTCAAGGGCGGAGCCTGGTAAACCCCCCGCACGCACCCAATGAGAAGCAACGTGCCGATTCCACGAGGCGGAGCTAACGAGCCGAGGGCGTGTCACTCCCCGCCGGATATACGCGGCCACGCGCCGGATGTGACGTGAGATGCGCCCCCAGCTGGAGAAAGAAGGACCTGCGAGCGCTGAAACAGATGCGCCTGAGTTTGGAGAGGCCTGAGAAAGACCCGCCTGAGAAAGAACCGTGTTGATCCTGCCCCGAGCCCAGGTGCACCTGGAGCCATCGCTACCTTGCCTTTCCTAGCCATCAATCCCCGTGTGAGTCAGCTTTGTCCCGTTTATCCGTCGTCTGTTGGGAATAATATAAGATTGTGTCTAAGTGCTTGTCTTTCTATGTTGTACCTCTCGTCCCTGTAATCTGACCTTCCGTAACGAATATAATCTCCTCCGGAGGTCTTGAGAACCGTATCCCTGGTGTCGTCATTTTATAACCCAGCCGTGTGTCTTCTTTTTCCTTATTGATCCAGCGTAGCGCGGCTTCGTCAACGTTCGGGTACAATCGGGTAATTTGTGCGGACACGACGGCCATTCCGCTCGGCCCACCTTAACATCAAAGTCGTGTCTGTAACAATATGTACACACACACACACACACACACATATACACACACACACACACACACACACACACACACACACACACACACATATATACTTACACACACACGCACACACACACACTTACATACACATACACACACACACATAGACATGCACACACAGACACATACACACACAGACACATACACACACATACATACACATACATACACACACACACACACACACACACACACACACACACACACACACACATACATACACATACACACACACACACACACACACACACACACACACACACACACACACATACACATACACGATTGCAAAACCCTGTCTCCCGTTGCGTGGGGTGATGGGCTAAAACGAACAAGTAAATATAGATATATATTAACACATCATAGATAATGTGATGATCAAAGGGTTATGTTTGCCTCTTTAACCACCATATAGAAGCCTGGTGATGGCTTAACGGATAAGGTGGCTTGAGATTTTGTGGTCCTGAGTTTGAGCCCCTGGTAAACAGGGGCACTACATGAGCGGCACAGCCACACTTCCAGAAATGATTCAACCAGCAGCCACAGGCTGCGTATGAAAGAACAACGACAACCATATATATGCACACACAAAGTGAAAATGGCTAACCATGGCATGCGTAGCCAATTGGGCTTTCCAAGACAGTGAGACTTAAGGGCCTGTGAAGCTCGCAGAAACCACCCCCTGGGGGTTCATTTGGAGGGAGAACAAGAGACGAGCTTCCTGGTTCAACCCCAAGCCCAGACACGGTGAGCGTGAAAACGTAAGACGGTCCATTTGACAGGACTCCTTTCCGAACGACCAGTGCAGCACCAGAGGCTCCGGTTGATGTCGTGGTAATGTTGAGTGGAAATGGCTTCCCATCCTCACTCCACGCTGTCCAGCTGTACACGACCTGCGACCATCATTCAAAAAATAAAAATAAAAGGTCACAAACTAGAACGCCACTCAGTAGAGCGCATACTCCCGCCGTGGGTTTAGTTGGCATAATATGTTTTGTTTAACATCCCCTCTCCCCAAAACAATAAATGGAAAAGAAAGTAAGCTCTAACTGTCAGATAATTAATTTTGATATATCTCGGAATTAGAGGAGAAAAGCATCATTTAAGAATAAGAATAATAGCTTTAATACAGTAAAACAGAAAAAATATTTCCCCAAAAAAATCCCCAAAACAATTCCTGGATCCGGAATAATATCCTGAACTTCGCCAAAAACTAATCAATTCTTCCTTATCCCAAGGGAAATCATCCCACCAACTTTCATCCAAATCCGTGAAGAACTTTTCCAGATATCTTGTTCACAAACACACGAACACACACACACACACACACACACACACACACACACACACACACACACACACACACACACACACACACACACACACACACACACACGGATTGACACGATCGAATGCGTTACTCCCTGGTGGGAGTAATAAACCTGAAAATCGCAGAGCCAGAACCAGAATTATTTATTTGGTCTGGGAAGCCCATGCGAGGTTTCTTCTTCTTCAGCCTCTCACAACTCTGGGTGAATATGCGATCTTTTTAAAAAAAAGTTGGAATTTTGCCAAATCTGTTTTTTTCGTTTTTTAATAGACGGCGAAGCCGGTGTTGTGAATGAACGCGTACGTATTATGTTGAAAAGCCAGATTTTGCTGAATCCTTTGAGAATTTCGAAGCTTTGACGCATCAAATCGCTCCATGGAGGCCACCATCTTGTGGATGTGGAAGTATGCATAAAAAAATTGCGAAAAAGTTCAATAGGAGTTTGTTTCACCCGTCTTTGTTTGACTCACAATCTTATGCACCTCTAATTTGTAATTAAAATATTTTAAGACCAACCTCGTTCCCCGGACCCACACGGGCCCTGGTTATCTTCAACGAAAATCGTCACCAAACACCGGAACCAATGAGATTCGAGCATTTGAAAAAATATTTCAAAAACCAAATCGCTCCATGGAGGCCGCCATCTTGCCTATGCGGAAGTATGCATAAAACATTGAGAAAACGTTCAACAGAAAAAGTTCAATAGGAGTTTGTTTCACCCGTATTTTTTTGATTCACATTCTGATGCACCTCTAATTTGTAATTAAAATACTTTAAGACCAACCTCGTTCCCTGGGCTCGCACGAGCCCTGGTTATCTTCAACGAAAATCGTCACCAAACACCGGAACCAATGAGATTCGAGCATTTGAAAGCATATTTCAAAAAAGCTTATGACGCGTTTCGGAGGCTGAAAATGGCGTCAAATATTCTAAAATTGACGAAGAATTGTTTTGTAGAAATCTCGCGGCCAAAGGGGATAGTTTTTCACGGCCGGAAATATCCGAAGTTGAGACGGAATTCACCGAATTAATCAAGAAATAAATTTTATAAATTTTAATCTCATCCAGAATGCAAATGGTGTCATTTTGAACTAAGTACGGTACCTACTACACCTACCTACTACCAACTACCTAACTTACTGATGCCATAGTGATGGGTAAAATAGTGGCAAGAGGCTTTGGCTTCGCCGGCTCATTGTGGCTTTGCAGTCGGGTACTAGTATACCTGAGCCATTGACAAATCTGGAACTAAGTCTTCATAATTTCATCAAATACTGACACCGCGAATGACATTCGCTGAGCTAAATGGTGATATCTCTTCTGAGGTAAAAACAAACAAAAACAAAAACAGTTTTAAAGCATTATACGTATCAAACGATACATTTTATGAAACGGGGAAACCTAATACACACTTTGGTGGTTTTAAAATGACAAAATATGTCTTTATTAGAAGAAAAAAAAATGAACATTGAAGACGACGCTGCTAAAAAAAAAATACACCGCTCTAACGCATAACCACGAGTTTAAACTACATTTACAACAAATATGAAAACTATTTTCATATCACAATGTTAAATATAGAAAATATAGAAGATAAAGAAGATAATGTAAAAAAAAAATGAGCCCTATCTTCCAATGGTAAAAACATCCTTCAAAAAATTCCTGGATCGGGAATAATATCCTGAGCTTCACCAAAAACTAATCAATTCTTCCTTATCCCAAGGGCAATCATCCCACCAACTTTCATCCAAATCCGTTCAGAACTTTTCCAGATATCTTGTTCACAAACACACGAACACACACACACACACACACGGACACGAGTGAATGCATTACTCGCTTGCGGGAGTAAATATATTGTCCCAGGACTTCTCCATAATCACAAGAAGATTTAGAAGGACGAAACTGTTCATCGTCAAGGCAGTATGAACTAGATCAGGTACTCGGTAAAGCGGATAACTCCGCCAGGTTGAACAGTTTATGGTTTGTATGCCACTGATAGGCCGAGATCTGGATCCGGACCTGAACCAAAATCGAATGGGCTTGTTCTCGTCACCAAACCAACTCATCCACCATGTTTTGTCATAATCTGTCCACAGCTTTTTGAGATATCTCGTTAAATATCGTTTTTGGCCGATCCCTCAATGGTGAGAAATGACTAAGAATTCTAGTATCTGGATCCGGATAAAGATCGTCATCAAAATCTAAACAATTAGTCCTTCTCATACACTCAATCTGTCCACCAAGCTTCATCTGAATCCATCCACAACTTTTTGAGATATCCTGTTGACAGACAGACAAACAGACAGAGCGACAGGGGTGAAAACATATCCTCCATACACCTTCGGTGGCGCAGGTAAAAACGTTAAATTTTTTGAAAACAAGCTATTGTGGTTGAAACCAACCCTTTGCATTGCAAGCACCTACCTGGTTAAAATACTGAGCAGCACAACCTGCACAGGATCCAAGCAGTGTAACATGATGACTGCGCCCGGTAACAAAGCTTCCCAGGGTCTCGCATGAGGCACACTCGACCAAGACCGATGGAACACTCGCATTGGCAACAGTCACCTCAGGAACAAATGGCAGCATAATAAGATGTCTTTATTCAATCTTCTCGATAATTTTTAATGAACAGCATGTTTTTAATGGCAAATAGCATCAGCCCATTATCTGGTGAAAGATTATTATTATTATTATTATTATTATTATTTTTTGGATACAGAATCGAGGCTCGTGAAAGAGCTAACATTTATTTCACAAACAAATAAAACAGACAAACAAAATATATAAAAAGAGGGAGCGGTAGACAAGATGGGGAGAGAAGGGGAAGCACACAAACACAACATTTGAGAGCAGGGACATCGGGAGATGTGTGGGAGGGAGAGGGCTTGGGGGGAGGAGGCGTGGGAAGAGGGGGGGGGGGGTGGGTGGGAGAAGTATAAAACACAAGGACACCAAGGACTTCCAGGACAGAAGTTGGTATTTCAAAAAAGTGGATTTGGGGTGAAATTAGCGGGGGCAGAAAGATCAAGGTTTTGGATGGGGGAAGATAAGAGATGGTGGTGAACAGCTGTTTTAAAGACCTGGAGGGAGGAGTGGGATTGAAGAGAGTGAGGGAGTTTGTTCCAGAGGCGGGAGAAAAGAGGAATGAAGGAGTGAAGGTGAGCAGAGTCTTGATTTTGGCAGTTTAACCATAAGAGGGATGCAGGCAGATCTTGTGCGACCTGTAGGAATATTTGGGAGACAGAGCCCAGAGAGAGCTGGGGGGCAAGGCCGGAAAGGAGTCGGTAGAAGACGGAAAGACCACCAACCTGCCTGCGGTGAGTGAGTGAAAGGCCCTTGGAGTTAGCTTCATCGCGGGAGATTCCAATGATTCTGAACGCTTTGGTTTCAACAGCGTGAAGACGAGCTAGGTGTGAGGCAGGAGCACCAGCCCAGAGGGGAGAGCAGTATTCCATTGAGCTGCGGATGAAAGCCTTGTATGAGGTGAGGAGCTCCGGTGTGCAAAGGAAGGACTTCGCACGACGGAGGATGCACAGTCGGCGACTGGCTTTGGAGGCCAGATTTGAAATGTGGTTTTCCCAGGAAAGATCATGGCAGATAGTGAGACCCAAAACCTTGAGTGACAGAACTTCTTGGAGAGGATTATTCAGAAAGTGGATGGGAGGGTTGTCCAGTCGGTCTTTTCGGAGAGACATCCTAAGATTGTGAGATTTGTCAGGATTGAAAGACATGTTCCACTTGTTTGCCCAGTCTGTGATTTTGTCCAGGTCTGCAGAGAGTGAGGATGCTGCAGAATGCCGATCTGAGGGATGAGGAATGGAGAGACAGAGAGTAGAGTCATCAGCAAAGAGATAAAGAGGATTTTCAAGAGAGTCAGAGAGATCATTGATGAAGACCAGAAAAAGCACAGGGCCCAGAACACTGCCTTGGGGAACTCCCGCCTGAACAGGAAGAGGAGATGAGAGAAACCCATTCAAGGCCACACGTTGACTACGACTAGAGAGGAAGTCCACCAGCCATGCGTGGAGATTTCCATGGATACCAAAGGAGGAGAGTTTGGTGAGCAGAGCGGGGTGCCAGACCGTATCAAAGGCATGTGATATGTCGAGGGAGACAGCTCTAATTTCCTGTTTGGCATTGAGGACCTCCATCCATTGTTGAGACAGCAGAAGCAGCATGTCCAGAGTAGAGTGACCTCGTCTGAAACCAAATTGATGATCAGAGATCAAGCCATTGGAGAAGATGAAAGATTTCATATCCGAAGCAATGATGGATTCCATGACTTTGCTGATAATTGGGAGAAGGCTGATTGGGCTGTAGTTGCTAGGATCTGTTTTTGCACATTTTTTGTGCAAAGCGGTGATGTTGGCTGATTTCCAAGCAGATGGCAGATGACCTTGAGCAAAAGAGAGGGTGAAGAGAACAGAGAGAGGGAGTGAAAGAGTGGAAGAACAGGATTTTAGGACCCGCAGGCTGATGCCGTCAGGTCCAGTTGCAGAATCAGAGTCGAGGGTTGACAGAAACTTTTCCACCTTGTCAGGAGGAAAGGACACAGAGTCCAGGAGCAGCTGGGTACGACTGGGTACGGGGGGTACAGATAGGGATGGGTTTGGGACACAAGATTTAGAGGCAAACACAGAGTTGAGGCATTCAGCTTTTTCATGTGCGGAGTCAGCCGTGTAGCCATTTGAGGTGAGGGAGGGGATGGAGGGGGAACAAACACCAGAAACAGGTTTGACCAGATGCCACCAGGATTTGGAAGAGGGAGACAAATAAGAGAGTTTGGTCTTGAGAACGGAGAGATATTGTTTCCTGGCTCTCCTGAGGGTGGACACACACTTGTTTGGGCTTTGTGAAAGGAAATGAGATTTCTTTCCGTTGGATTTGCTTTCCAGGAGACGAAGGCAAGTTATTTCTGGGCAACAGCCTCACCACAAGATTCCGTGTACGATGGACGGGAGGAAGGGTATGACAATTTAAGACGTGATGGGATAAATCTGTGCATGAGAAAGAGCAATTTACTTTGGAAGAATTCCCAGGATGAGTTGATGTCAGAGGCGGTAGAGATGGGAGACCAGTCCAGATGGTTGATGGCTGCTTGAAGACCGTGCCAGTTGGCCTGATTGAAATGCCAGACTCGTCGACGCTGAGGAGGCTCTCTGAGAATGGTCAGAGAGATGTCCACTTGAACAAGCACATGATCAGATGAGCCGATTGGAGCAGAAGAAGAGCAGCAGACATTTTCATTGAAGTTAGTCATAACCAAGTCCAGAAGAGAAGATGCTCCGTTGACTGAGATCCGGGTCGGGAAATTGACAGATTGTGTCAGTCCCAGTGAGTCGCAGAAGTCCTTTGCTGAGGAGCCATGGCTGGTGAGAGAGGTAACCACACCCAGCCAACTGGCATGGTGACAATTGAAATCACCACATATGAGGAAGAGAGAGTTGGGATGGGTCGATAGAAGTTGGTCCATATTATCAGACAGCGAGATGTAGATGGAGTCATCACTGTTTGGTGGATGGTACAACACACATATGAACAAAAGGTGGGAGCGAAGGGGAAGCCGTAGCCAAAGGTATTCCTGGGGGTGAGGTGGAGAGAGGGCAGTGCAGTGCGAGTGAGGAAGACAGTTTTTTATAAAGATAGCAACCCCACCTCCAGGACGAGGCTCAGGTCTATCATACCGGAGGAGGGAGTAACCTGGGAGAGATACCAAGGAATCAGAGACAACATGAAGGAGGAAAGTTTCTGTTCAGCAGATCATGTCTGGTTTGTCAGAAGCAACCTGTATGGAGAGATCAGTCAAGTTTGAGCGAAGGCCCCGAATGTTTGAGGTCCATACCGTTAATGAAGAGGAAGGGGGAGCATCGGATACAGAACAAGGGGGGGGGGGTAGGGTAAGATGTGGAAGAGGAGGGAGAGGTAGGGAGAGCTGTTGAAGGTGTGTCAGAGATTTCAGAATAGCTTGGAGAAAAGGTAGAATGGGGCAGCCAAAAGGTTTGATGGTGATTGGGTGATGCACAGTGAGGTGTTATTTGAGGAGGGGGAAGAGCGAGGCAGAAGGTTGGGTGAGATGAAGGTGAAAGTTGGAAGGGGGAAGAAGTGGGGAGGACGCTTTGAGGAGGAGGGGTGAGAGTGGAGTCTAGGAGGGAAGGAGCGAGGGAGAGTCTCGGAGGGGAGGGATGTGGGGGGAGTTTAGGAGGGAATGGGCAAGGGCGGAGATTTGAAAGGGATGGGTGATGGGGAATATTTGGAGGGGAGGGGCAAGGGGGAAGATTTGAAAGAGATGGGTGATGGGGCATATTTGGAGGGGAGGGGCAAGGGGGAAGATTTGGAGGGGAGGGGTGATGGGGAAGTTTTGGAGGGGAGGGGTGATGGGGAAGTTTTGGAGTGAAGTGGTGATGGGGAAGATTTGGAGGGGAGGGGCAAAGGGGAAGATTTGAAAGAGATGGGCGATGGGGAAGATTTGGAGGGGAGGGGAAAGGGGGTAGATTTGGATGGGAGGGGTGATGGGGAAGTTTTGGAGGGGAGGGGTGATGGGGAAGTTTTAGAGGGAAGGGGTGATGGGGAAGATTTGGAGGGGAGGGGTTATGGGGAAGATTTGGAGGGGAGGGGTGAGATTGGATTTTAGAAAGTGTACGATTAATGGGAAACGAACGTTTATTGCAAAATGAGTGTCTTGTGACCTTCGAGTCAAAAATACGTTTGAGGACGCTGAATGAGGGGTGGAGTACAACAACAACAACAACATGCATTTTAAGGCCATGTTCCCTGCTAGAGCCGGGGTTAGCCTTGCGGTCCCCATGACAATCGTCTCCATTTTGCCCTATTTTCTGCATCTCTCCTTGTTAACCCCCTTGCCCGCATTTCTTCTTCCACCATCTTTAGCCAAGTCTTTCTCGGTCTTCCCCGTCCTCTACTTCCTTCTACATTAACTTCCATCACTCTTCTCAACCAGTCACTTTCATCCTTCCTCAATACATGACCAAACCATCTCAACCTGTTCCTCTTCACAGCATCAATCACAGGCAATATTCCCATCATCTTTCGCAATTCATCATTTGTCTTCCTCTCTCTCAACGATACTCCGCACATCCATCGAACCATTCGCATTTCCACCCTTTCCAGCCTTCGTTGCTGCTCTACGTTCATTACCCATGTCTCGCTCCCATAAATCATAACACTTCTCACACATACAGCATACACCTTTCCCTTCAGCTTCAGCGACACTCTCCTCCTCATCAGCACGCCACTCAGTTCCCGAAACTTCTTCCATGCACATCTCACTCGAGCAACCGTTGCCGAGTCTGATCCACCTTCTCCATTCAGCATGTCTCCGAGGTAGCAAAATGTTTTCACACCTTCCAGCTTCACGCCGTCTCCAAGATCCAACTCAACATTTCCTCCATCTGCAGCTCCCTCTGTGCACACCTTACATTTGAATGTAGCTGCCACACTGGTTAATGACCCTCTCAGACCACTACATTTTTGATGAACCCACTCAGCGCACATTGTACACTGAATGGAGTTCACTCCGACACCCTTCCTACACACAGCACAGGGCCACTTCCCAGTTCTTTCCACCTCACCACATGCTTTACCACTTGCCATCACCTTTGTCTTTCCGATATTCACCTTCAGACCTTTTGTCTCCATACATTCCTTCCACTTGTTCATCTTTTCCTTCAGTCCATCCATACTTTCCGCAATCAACACCAGATCATCTGCATACAACAACTCCCACGGTAAACCCTCCTTTACGGTCTGAGCCAGCACCTCCATCACAGCTACAAATAGTAGTGGACTTAGTACCGACCCCTGATGCACTCCCACCTTCACCTCAAACTCACCACTTTTCCCGTCCTTCGTCCTTACAGCTGTGCGTGCTCTTTTGTACATTGCCATCACTACTCTGATCAACCATTCCTCCACTCCTAACTTCCTCAATGCCCATGTCAATACTTTGCGTGGAACCCTATCGAATGCTTTCTCCAGATCAACAAACCCAAAAAACAACTTCTTCCTCTTATCCATGTACTTCTCCTGCAACTGTCTCACAATGAAAAGCGCATCTGTCGTTCCTCTTCCTGGCATAAATCCAAACTGCATTTCGTCGATCTTCACTTTCTTCCTTATCCTCCTCTCCAACACCCTTTCCAATACCTTCATTCCATGCTCCAATAACTTTATCGCTCGGTACGAGCCACACTCCAGAGGGTCACCTTTCCCCTTGTATAGAGGGACGAGGGTACTCAGTTCCCAATCCACTGGAATGCGGCCTTCTTTCACCACCAAATTACAGATCTCTGTCATTCTCTTCACACCCCAACTTCCTGCTGCCTTCAACATATCTCCCACAACTCCCGTCGGCCCTCCCGCTTTTCCACTCTTCATTGCTTTTATCGCTTCCTCAACTTCCTTCTCAGTTATCTTCTCTGCCGGTCCTAAAACTGGGTTACTCTCTATGTTGCCATCCCATTCATTCTCTGTATTCAACAGCATTTCCATATATCTTTTCCATCTTCCTTTAATTCCATCTGGGTCGCCAACGATTTGTCCCACTTCATCCTTCAAGCAACTCACCCCCATCACATCACACCTCTCTTTCGCTCTCTGCTTTGCAATCCTGAATACTGCTTTCTGACCCTCTTCCGAATCCAAGCGTTCTCCGAACATTTTCCTACATGCCTCCTGCGCCTTTGCTACCTCTTTCTTTGCAGCCTTCCTGGCTGCCTTATAACTTTCATGCTCTGCTGTTTCTGCTCCCGTACCCTTCGCCTTCTGCCACTCTTTGAACTTCTTCCTCTTCTCGTCAATCCTCTTTCCAACTTCATCATCCCACCACCATGTTTCCGAGTGCTTCGGTGGTCCTTTTGTCCATCCACATACCTCACCAACGGCTCCCAACAGACTAGCTTTCATTGACATCCAACCACTTTCAAGCTCAACCACATCATCCTCTACCCTACTCAGCCTCTCTTTTAATGCCTCCCTTACTGTCACCTCTTTCAACCTCCACACCTTCATTCTCGGTTGGTACTTCACCCGCCGGGTGGAGTGCAGGAGAGTTTCTGTTTTACTTTAAACTTAAATGATTATAACTTTAAACTCGATATTTTCCTGACTTTCATGAACTCTTCTGTTGGGCTTAAGATATTGGGGTGTTGACTTCAAGCCCCTGCCATTCTATTGAAATAACACCAGGTGCGTTGACTCAGCCTGTCATCCTTCCAATGTCAGCAAAATGAATACCAACTTACTGGAAATAGGGGGAACTACATCAGTCGCACAGCCGCACTCCCAGCAAGGACGCAACCGGCAGGCACAGGCTGCATACAAACAAATAAGAAAACCACTCGGAGGAGCGCATACCTCTACCAGGCTGAATGGTTCACATTTTGTATCCCACTGACAGGCCGGATCTAGATCCGGACCTGAACCAAAATCGAATCAGTTTGTTCTTGTCACCTAACCAACTCATCAACCTAGTTTTGCCATAATTCCTCCACAACTTTCTGAAATATGGTACTGTCGGACCCTGATATTCGCAAGGGATACATTCCTGATAAATGTCGCAAATGTTGAATCCGCAAATGTGGGGGCATTGTTTCATTGGAAAAAGGGGGAATATGTTCCAGGCGGTTCGAGATCCATAAGGGAAAAATCAAAATGTGAATGATAGGGTCACAAATGTCAAACCCACAAATGTGGGGGCATTGCTACTTTGGGAAAAGGGGGCATAGGTTCCAGGCGGTTCGAGATTCATAAGGGAAAAATTTAAAAATCACATGAAAAACCACGAATATGTGAATGATAGGGTCACGAATGTCGAACCCACAAATGTGGGGGCATTGCTCCTTTGGGAAAAGGGGACATAGGTTCCAGGCGGTTCGAGATTCATAAGGGAAAAATAAAACATCCCATGAAAAACAACGAATACGTGAATGATAAGGCCACGAATGTCGAATCAGGTCAGAAAAACCACAAATATGCCCGCAAAAAGAATATCAAATCATGTGGTAGGGATGCTTTATGCGCATGTACAGCTACTTTATGCGTGACAAATGGAACTTGCCTTTAGAACTGTGATGTGCGTGGCTGGTGGGAAATGGTTTATGCAAGAATTGGCATGTGCTGTTCTTTTTTTGTTCTTTTTGGGAAATGTTCTCTTTTGTGCTTGCGAAAAACCACGAATACGTGAAGCACAGGGCTGCGAATGTTGGGAACACGAATGTCAAGGTCCGACAGTAGAAATCGTTTTTGGCCACATCTCGCAATGGCTAAAAATCACATAGAAATAAAAAAACATCTCTTATCTGGATTCGGATCTTCACCAAAATCTTTTTTTTATCTTTCAAATTTACGGATTCGGATTTAATCAAAATAGAAAAATTTTTTTTGTGTGTGATTAATGTTAGCTCTTACACGAGCCTCGATCTTGTATCCAAAAAAAAAAAACCTAACCATTTAGTCTTTGCCAAACACCCAACCTCTACCAAATTTCGTCCAAATTTGTCCACAATCTTTTGAGATATCCTGTTCACAAACTAACTAACAAACAGACGGGTGAAAACATAAGTTACATCCACCTTCGGTGGTGGAAGTGATAATCAGTAAGGTTATGACGTGCTACGAAAGGATGTACCATTTGGAAAGTACCGCTGGACTCTTTCCCATCCTTGCTGACCGTCAACGAGAAGTTGTAATGGGAGGATGGCTTCAGGCACCGGACCGATAACACGACCAAGCTGCTGTTCAAACTCCAGTCGAAGCAGGTCTTGTGAAGCTGTACAAAGTTCATCCCAACAATGTATTTACATCATTTCCACATACACTAATTGCAACAGTTTGTGTCCTGCATAGCTCATATGAAAGCACAAAGCGTTCACACCTGACCTGATGTTGCACGATGAGATAATCATCCGAAAATACACAATTTGCTGTCTGTCTGTCTGACGAATTTTGACCCCGCTACATTCCGTCCTTACTTATCCAATCTCAACCAAACCTGACAGGATGACGAAGGGTTACATAATGAAGGTTGTAGCGCATTCATTTGCCCCACTACCTAAGGGGGTTTACTCCCCCAAGCGGCTTTTCCCCGCCATTGCCACCAATGGGTTGCGTGTTGAGGTGTATAGCCATATTTAGTTAGCTTTATCATGGCGTTTTTCCAAGGCCACTTCCAATAGTAAAACTAATGATAATAGCATAATATTATTGTTATTACAAAACAATATTTGCATAATATTATTGTTATTACAAAACAATATTAATACTAATAATGTCCCATCTCCCCAAGGTGTTTTTCCACCTTGAACAAATGTCGAGTCAACGTTTATAAATAGCTTAGCATGGCGTTTTCATGGCAGCAACGGCCCAATGGCCTCCACCAGAAGTAAAAATATTATAAACCACAAACATGTATGATTAGCTTTTTAAACATTCGTTAATGCTGTTTATAATAATAAACAAAGAAATTTGGAGGAATCCCAACATCCGTGAGGTAAGTTTAACTTACAGAACTGAGCAAAGATCTACTGTGCTCTATATACCCCATAAAGGTTGGGTAAATAACATGACCTTTCCTGCCGCTAAAGTGGCGCAATTCGCGGCGGCCTTTTGAAAATCGTGCTTGCTGTTTAACACGAAACTGAAAGGGAGGAAGCCCGGGGTGTGCTCATTTACCAAGCTGCTAGCTAGTGCTTGCCACACCGGCCGTTCCTTAATGGTTTTGAATGGAGTGCTTTCTCGAATGCCTAAACCACTTGCCAATCTCTCCACAAGAAACTTGATAAATGAACACACACCCAATGTTCTTGAGAACTGACCATCGATCGACTGTAATCTATATACCCCAAAGAGGATTGACCCTTCCTGCCGCTCCTGTAGTGGGCGGGTGTACTAGACATACTAAAATACGCAATATGGTGTCCGTCTGTCTGTCTGACGATTTTTGACCACAATGCATTTGGTCGTTACTAACCCAATCTCAGCCGAAACACGTGACCAATGACATAATCGTTATTTTTATTTTCTCCACCAATTTATCCCTCGATGACGCTCAAGAAATTTCATCTTGATCGGATGAAGTTTTGTACTTGTCAAATTATGATGTCATAATGGAGGAACCTATGACATCATCATTAACATATTTTATTCCCCATGGAGAGTTCTTTACAATGAGCCATGTCTCAATTTTTCCTATTCAGCGCTTTCAGAGATATAGAGGTGCAATTTTTTGGTTTTTCCAAGATGGCGCCCATACCACGTGACCTATGGCGTCATAATTATCATTAAAAATATATACAGATGGATATACAGGTGGTGAAAATTTCCTGTCAATCGGACCAACGGTTGCAGAGAAAATCATATTTATTCTGTGCGGACAATCAAACAAACAAACAAACCGACTCAAATGCAATAATACTCTCCCCTCTGGCGAGGGTAAACATAATTTGTGCCAAATTTGGTCACAATCCCATCAGCGGTTTTGCTGAAGCGGAAAAAGTTGCAAGTATTTAAGGACGGACAGACTGACGGACGGACGAACTGACGGGTGCACGTCATTCCAAATAGGAAAAACGTCTTCCCAAGTCCTCCAAAGAGAGTACTCTCGACTTTCTCACAAGTCGACCTACTGGCTACTTCCTTCTCTTCGGTGAGCGTGTCCATCTCGAACTGACTGCAACATTCTGCTGGACTCCAAAGGCGCACGAGCGTCCAGGTTTTCTCCCAAAACTGCCCACCTTGAACGCTTCTAGCGTGGCGCGACCGGGTATTCAGACTCTCAAAGCCTGAATGCCCGCACAGGTGTCTCTACCCATGCTCCGCAAACCGTTAGCTCTAAGGGGAGCCCTTCTCTGGCCTTCCCCGCTAACGGATGACCTCCCCGACGATACCTTTGTGTCGCCGGGCTAGGCCCTCCAAGGGAGTATTCCGACTTCCTCTCAGGTCGGCCTCCTTCCCCTTGTACCATGGACGAGGTGTTTTGGGGCGCGCGCCCGTGTACGCCACCACCCAACACTCCCGCTGGGCCTACCCATGTCCAAACGTGAGCCACGTCCAGCCACTTTCCAACGCTTGCGACACGTCGTGTGTCCAAGCCGCTCGGCCTCCTGGTACACTCTCCCCCTGCTCAGGCCTAAGCATCTTTTACCTCCTATAACAAACCACTGCACACAGTTCATTCCCCTTTACCTCTTTGTTCTTGGATCTGTGCCGGAGATCAGCCAAGACAGGCCCCTTTGCTCAGTGGTGGCAAAAAAGTCACTGATATTCTGAGAAAGATCTCACCTGTTACTGGGGCCCTGGACTTTGCCGCCACCGAGTCAAAGAACCGTCCCTCTCCCCTCCGGACAAGATCCTGTCCATGACGCCAGCTGTGGTGGCAGCAGTCAGCCCCCCGTTCCCTCTTAACCCCAGGAAGAACCCCAGGAGGCACTGGAACTGGGGTACATGAGGTTTATTATAGAAATTATTAATTAACGTGCTTGGAATATTTCAGAGATACCAAGTGGGCAGTCCCTTACATAAACAAGTGGCTGCCTCGATCGGCACACACTGAAACATTAGAGTTCTCACCGTCAAGGCGGTCATTATACATGGTTCACACCCTCCCCCCCTCCCCTCATCCCATACTGAGAAATCAAAGAGGTGGTCCAGACAGTGAGGAGCCTCAGGGGGGGGGGGGGCAAGGCCACAGGGAGACCATAACACGGCTGGGGAGCGGAGTGACAATACACAGTCTGCTTCCCGCCTCGCTCGGATCTCCCAGGTGGACATCGTCTAGCAGAGAGTGGAAATGTCATTTATGGTCTTAGACTGCCCCCCAGAGGATTGGGAGGGTATCGCGGGGGAAAAATACTCATTATTCTGGCATACTTAGAATCACTGCCATGACACGCACAGACATCGCATAAGCCCACTGAATTTCGTTCCAGGTGAGCTAAAATTAGACAGGAGGAGGTGAAAATTTGCTGTTAATTGGACCAACGTTTGCAAAGAAAATCATATTTATTCTGTGTGGACAAAGACAGGAAAACAAACAAACAGACAAACAGACTCAAATGCAATACCCTCCGCCTCTGGCGAGAGTAATAACAACACTTGTGATCAGAGCACCATATTAATGATATTACAAAACAATATCTTACGGATGTAAATTTTATTATCGGGAATCTAGAAAGGTGAGGCCTGGTCTGATATTTTAAATGACCTGATCTAACTTAAGTAACAGGAATAATAATTGGCAATAATAATAAGGATAATAACATGACCCCCTGCCGCTTCCGCAGTGAGCATAAAACAAACAATTGGAATCTTCAAGACAACAACACCACCTGAAGATTTACAGCCATTTTCAGTGAAACATCATTTCTGTGAATCTTCATCATTCAAACCTGTCTGTCTGTCAACACAATGACTGAAAATCGTTCAGCCTAAAGGAAGTGGAATTTTACAATTTAGGATGGCATGAACTAATATAACAAGAATTATAAATAAACATCACCGGAACCACCTTTAGAGGCCATCCCTGGTTAGCCCCAGCACATGTGCAAAATTTGGCAGTGATCGGACAAGCAGTTTTAAATTCTACAAGGTTCAGACAAACATACCCACAGAGAAATGGCAAATTTTAGTATGTTAGAAAAGATTTTTGTGTGGATACGTTAACCCCTTAAGCAAGGCTCAACATTAACGACTGCCTGGTTACCCGGGGCAACCAATATTTGCGGGGCAACCCGCCAAGAAGTTGGTGTCGAGCATTGCTGTTAAAATTAATAGTCTCCCACCCACCAACCCCAGCACTCCTGCACATTCCGGGTATGCATTGGTCTGAAACACTCACCTGCTCCCCCCACCTTCGCCATCTCAGCCCTCACCCCTTCTCCCTTCCATTCCTTCTCCAGTACCCCTACACCTTCCCTGTATACATCGGTCTGAATAGATCCTTAAACTCCTCAACAATGAAACTTCCATGGGTTTAATTCAAAACAACACACGAAATCAGTAAACACAGACTAATACCTTCACAGAAGTAGTCCAGATGAATTGCATACCACTTAGGCTGGGCGTCTTGGCACTGCTTACATCTGGATCATAGGATTTACGTGCATCCAGTTGTAGTGGTTCGTGCAGTCCCAAAGTGCGGTAACTGCCACCAGCAATGACTGCCACCAACTGGCTCGCTTTGACTGTAACATTGAGGTATAACGTCTGTATGAGGAGAGTGTCCTTCAATGCAGATGTAAACGCCAAGCAGATATCACCAACGGGCAGGGCACGAGCTGGCAGCCACAGCTGAGGCCGGCGAACATCCACTGACACTGGCAGTGACCAAAGGGTCGCAGCATTCATCCCAATACAATTTGGTGCTTCCCACACCTGCCAAAGGTAAGTGGCGTGGTACCGTGCCTCACAACCACCAAAGTCCACCAGTGCTTCAAAGACGCTTGGCAAAGCAGTGGGCACGTAGGAGCGCGGGGCAACAAACTGTACAATGGGGGCACGACAACCCCCCAACGTCACAGAAAGCAACATTTCTTCCGTGGCACAACTTAAGGCATTGCAAATCTGCACAAGCACTTTGTAGTCACCAACAGCGGTATACGTGTGTACAGCAAATGGCAAGCTTTGTGCGATCATGGTGCTGTTGTCACCGAAATACCAATCATATTGGATATCACTTCCAGACTGCAGCAGGACTTGAAACTTGATGGACTCGCCAACAAAGGCTGGAGATGTGACGTTGCAATCGAGTGATGCTCCTGAGATGTCCTGCTGAACAATCAGCAATTCATTTATTTGAACATGTCCTAAAATATTTGAGGCATTAAGGATAATGGTGAGGTTTCCATGAGTTTCTGTAGTGAAAACTACAGAGGAGCCCTCAAGTACCTTGGCAAGGTGGCCTGGAAATGTGAAGGTCCAGCAAAAGGTAACATTGGAACCAGCAGCAACCAACGCTATAAATTCCTTTGCAGTGCCGCTTTGCAGGACCTCAGAACAACAGTTGAAGATCTCCAACCCAACTATCTTTCTGAGGACCTTCACTGAAGTTGCATTTGTATCGCTGCTCACCATGTTGCTTGCAACAGCCAACACATCATGGATGCCAACTTGAGAAAACCTGTGCGTGTAGTTCGTTCCCGAGACCTTTACAGTTGTAAACTCCGACAAATAAATTGTGTATTCTACCGAAGAACCCCCAGCAACTGTCATTACAAATGTGACCTCTTCCTGTGGTTCAGCTACCAATTTATCAGCAAGCAATTGAAAACCTCGTACTTCATCCTGCACGATAATGTCGCAGACGTCCATTTGTGTACTCACGGGGTTTGAGGCATTGAGCATGACTCGGTAAACCGCAGCTGAAGCAAATCGATGGAAGATCTCTTTTTCATAGTACAATTGGTTTCCTGGGAATGTTGGAATGACCCAGACCCACATGATGGATGAACCATGTTTGACGCACCCTTGCAGCTTTGTGTAGTTCCCAGTAGCAACAAAAGACAGTGTTACGATTTGAAGACCCTCCACTGCCTCATAAATGGTGACATTTTTTGCGTCACTTACATTTCCTAAGATATTCGAAGCCACCACAGAAGCAACTTCCTCTCTAGGCATTGCATACACATGCATAAAAGTAGGGAGAGACGTTTCAATTGGTACTTCATGCTTTGCCACTTGCCATGTGTAGACAACATCAGTTCCAGAAGAGTGTTTCGCTTGAAATGTGACATTCTTTCCTAATGTAATGGGGTCTGGAGAAATTACCAGGTTTATTTCATCGACGCGATCTAAAGCTTCGACAGATTTGTTTGTGAACGCCTCTCCCAGCCCATTCCTTGCAAGCACCACAATTATGTAACTACGTGACTCTCGCAGATATATGTTCACCTCTGGTCCTTCGAGGACCTCAAGAACACTGAATTCTTGGAAAACAGTCCAAATATACTCAACATTGCTTCCTTTGGCAACGCTTGCAGATGCTGTAAGGGGTATAGCAGTCTCGCAATATCGATGGTCAGTGAGGTTGAAGATTTTGAGCTGCAGCCCAGCAATCTTCTCAGCTACAGTTAAGTTCATCTTTGCCTTGGCAGTGCTGATGGCATTGTCTGCGAGACACGTCACAGCATAGGTCTCTGACAGCAGGAACGTATGGGTGTAAATAGCACTTCCAGGCAGGAAAGGGCAACCTTCACACATTGCCCATTGATAGGAGGCGCTTTCTTTGTTTGGAAGAGATGCATAGAAAGTCACAGCAACATTCACCTCTGCAATGAGCACGTTGGCACTGATCTCCAGATTGGTCAAATGCGCAAGAACTGTCACTTCTAGAATAGTCCATGCGGAGCTCACAGCGTTGGCTGCACTGCAATTGATGGTAAAGACGCCTGATAAACTGAAATTGTAATGAACATCCTGGCTCTGCATCACCTCCGAGCCATCACCAAAGTCCCAGGCGTATGCAACATCCGTTCCCGAAGCTTTCGCCATAAACAAGCAACTTTTGTTGATAGATAGTTGCGTAGCACTGCAATTGGCAATACTAAGGTCCAACATTTCAACTTTATCTTGAATGAAAACAGGCACTGATGCATTTTTCCTGTCCAAATTGTTGGATACACTAACAACAACCATAAAGGTACCTGAATCATTGTAACTATAGGAGGCTTTTGGACCTAAGCATGACCTTGGCCGTTCTACACCAAAATCCCACACGTACTTGTACTGCTGTGTCTCCGATGCAGGTGGATATGCCTGAACCACAAATTCTACATCGACTGCAACCGCTGCAACAGTGCTTCTTGGAGTTAGTAAAATGTAATTGATCATTTCTTCTACGCACACTAAGAAACTAAAAAATACGTCTGAATAGTTGCTGGACACTTTCAATGTGCTGGAGAAGTTGCCTCCTGTTGTGAACAGGTGCTCAATTAATGGGGAGCCGTGTACCGATACTGGTGATGTGCCATCATTGAAGTGCCACAGGTACACCAGTTGTCTTGCATCCCCTGAGGTTTTGACATGCAGGGAGATGGTATGCTTTGTTGGCACACACTCAACAAGCGAGATGCCAATTACCCGCAGCTCAAAAACATGGACTATCTGACTTGTGTTCTGCGAGCTCACGGGATTCACTGTGACAACAGTTACTGTGTAGTTACCTTCAGTCTCGTAAATGTGTGCCACTTTGGAGCTAGATCGATTGGCGTACACCCAGCCATCACCCATTATGAATGTCCAATTGACAGGTTCACCCCTCTGTACTGTAGCGGATAGATAGCTTGGCGTACCGAGCTCGTCAGGTCCTGCGTAGTCCAACACGAGGCCACAAATGCCCTCGGAGACTAAAACGGAGACACCTGCCTCTGCGCTGCTTATTCCATTCTGGGCTAGCACACTAACGGTGTACTGTCCGGGAGATGGAAAAATGTACTCCACCGACTGTGAAGTGACATTGACCTCACGATGAATGCCGGTATTAAAGTTCCAGGTGTACACCACGGGCGATGACGATGGTATAACCACAGCTGTGAAAACTTCAGGCTTTCCAACCATAACAGCATTCGATGGTCCATGGATATTCACAATGCCAATGGGTACTTGAACACTGATTCCTGTCGTCTTGGTGAGCTTTCCGTGCCCATCGGAAACATTCACGGTGATGTTTATCTCCGCTGTAAAAAGACAACAATGCAGTGACTGTAAAACGACTCTTGCAATAACTGTTTAAAATAAAATCTTCAATTATTATTATATATATGGCTGTAATTACATCACCTGTACTCTGATTGGGCTGCGGGGGGGGGGGGGGGTGAGGGGGGGGGGGGGGAGGATCGCAATCGATTTTAAGTTTTCTTGCCAGTTTACAATGCACTAGCAATTATTAATAATCATCCAAGCCTCTTTACTTTGGTTGGCTTTAACCACACGTGGCATTTTCATGATTTTGCGCCCTTCCGCTGCCTGCAATGGATGTTGCAGCGAATGGAGATGTTAATTTTGTCAGGTATATTTTTAAGATCTACATTAGCCATAAAATATCAGCAAACCTGCTGGTAAGATCTCTGGGGCTCTAGTAGTTGTTGTTTTTTCATTGCTCTGAGCATTGGGAACCCAAGATGCTCTGCAGGATGATGATCGATGATTTGACACTGCCAGGAAGTTTGTTCTCAGGCTATTCGCTTTGTATGTTTGTCGAAGCACAAAATCAGGGGGAAATCAAGTTGTATTCAATGATGATCATATATATATATATATATATATATATATATATATATATATATATATATATATATATATATATATATATATATATTATAGTAGAATGAGCATAAGAAATGTTAAAATCTATATATGCAAGATCAACCATTGTTCAAAGGTCACCTCTCTTGAAAAGGGGTTTAACAGGTAGAAATGTCCTTGTTGAAAAATCTTACAGCCATTGTGACAAAATGCTAAAATTCCTCATATCGAGGCTTTATCGGCCCTTTCATGCTCTGTTATGATGTGTCCAGGGCTGAAAGCAGCACTATTGTTCAGAGAACAAACTTTGCAGAGCCTCAGCTGAAACTGAGGATGGATAATTGCACTCCGACCCTCGCTATTATGACGAGACGTCATCGTCGCGTGCCAAAAGGGGATCGGTGATGATGCTCTCTGAAAGGGAGTACTCAGTTTTCACTCCGTTTGTTTTCTTGTTTGTTTGTCCGGGCGATATCTCAGCCATCCCTTGAGCTGGGAAGCTGAAATTTTGGCACAATAGTGAACAAGTGCTTTCGCAAAAAAATGCTTTTTTATTTTTTGATTAATCAATTAATTGATTAATTACTTAATTATTACCGATTTATTAAGTACTTATTTATTTTCTTTCTTATGTAGGAAATATCTCAGGCACCTTTTGAGGTCGGAAGCTGATATTTGGACATGACAATGACCAAGTAATTTGGCTATATAAAGGGTATTTTTGATTTATTGATTAATCAATGAATCGATCAATTTTATTTATTAGTCAATTAATCCATTAATTCTTTACGTTTTTCGATTAATTATTATTTAATCAATTTTCAAAAAGTTACAGCTTCAGAAGGAAGACTGTTGGTTGAATATGGTGTTAGTCAATTGATTAAGAAATAATATTTGACAGCAATTGACAGCCCCGGCAATGTCGCTCGCTGGCGGATATATTATTTCTTTATTTGGCATGGGAGCGTTGTACTTTAAATGTAGCTCTACTTGTTAAATTACTTTACTAAGTCGTTTGCAAACATTGCATATTAACTCACCAGGTGTGGTGTACACGTGTCTCACATTGTCTTCTATGTAAGTTTGTTCTGTCTCTGGATGAAGCCAAATCAAAGACAAGGTATATACAGGCTCTTGCAGATTCAAAACTTCTGGACTTCCATCACCAAACCACCAACTATGTCATCAAAGAGCAATGATTGGTCAGTGTTAGATGCAACGGCAGGTGTAATTGGAAGAGTGGTGCGTTGAGACATAGGAGAACTGATCACTCACGAAAATGCAACACCGACCCGAACATCGGCTTTCACCCTCGCACGCAAGAAGAGTGTGCCATTGACTGGTATCACTGATGGAGCAGAAACAAACTGCAGGTTCTCCAGAGGGTTGAGAGAGTCCACGACAATGATGCGCTCACACCACTGCAGGCTCACAGCATTCTTTGCCATCACCTGGCGGTACATGAGCAAACAACACGTTCAGATGTGGTGAAGGCAACTGAACGTTTTGAACCTGAAATGCAGATGAATGATATGCTTACACACCGTACAGCATATTCTCAAAAGTACTGGGACCACATGCCCATTGCAGTGAACCCTCCCAACCTGTATGTCCATACGTTTCCCACACTACAAAGCAGCATGAGCATTATAAAGTTGTCTTCATGTGGCTTTTAGACAATGCTGTGCTATCAGCTTTGATAGAATACTGTGGTGTGGACCTTTATATCTCCCAACATTACAATGCACTGTGCTATAACGTACTGTTGTCTGTTAAGAATTGGTTCAAGGGCAACAAGACTTCAAGGATTGCTTCAAGGCTCTATATACACCACACACTCATACATAACAGTGGCGAATGAAGGAGCCTTTAGGTAACCCATAATACTATATGTATTTCTCTTTTTAAAATCTCAGAACTGCCTTTCAGAGTCGAGAATGCTTCTGGTTCAAATGGCCAAAAATGTTCGCAGATCCAACACGCCAATCCCCACATGTTTAACACTTTCAAATATATGCAATCTGGGACTGTCAGGTGGAGGGAATTTTAAAAACAGATGGTTCAAATCTTGACATTTCCAACAGGTATTGCAAGTCCCAGTAAAGCATCACTCCATGTTATTGAGGTATGAATTAAGATGACAGAGCAAGAGGGATGACAGCCTTCCTTAAATAAATACGCTTATGCGCTTTGTCATAAGAATCGTTAGTTTCTTCAAATTTACAGATTTCACTCCAAATTTCACAGTTTTCACAGTTTTTAGTCCACCAGCTCCGATCATCAAATCAGAACACGTATTTCGAATATAAATTTCAATTAGTCTGTGAGAGACCATCGTGGAAAAGCACATCATATAATGAATAAAATTGCTCCTAGTTCCTGATTTGAAAACTATGGCACATACAAAGGAGAGTATAGAGCGATTTGTAGGGATGAAGATCAGACATTTGATGTGAGTGAGGAAAGTTATATGGTGTGTGCCATGTAAAAAACTATCGAAAAGGCTCCTTTATATGGTACTAGCTGAGGTACCCGGCTTCGCCCTGGTTGAATAAGAATAATACAAATATATGATGAAAAGAACATGTATATTTTAGAGCAATATCACAGTACATTTCCTACATGACGTTTTGTCAATTTTCAATTTCTCAAAACCTCTTGGTATACAACATTTCTGGTTTTCTTACTTGGTGCCAAGACATAAAGATTGCTTGGTTTTCCAACCCTCGAGCAGCCCACGTACAGCTGGCCATGGGAAGTACCCGGCATTGCCGGGAGGGGAGGAGGAAGGGGAGGAGGAAGGGGAGGAGGAAGGGGAGGGGAGGGGAACGGGGGGGAGGGGAGAAGAGGGGGGGAGGGGAGAAGAGGGGGGGAGGGGAGGCGAGGAGGGAGGGGGAGGAGGAGAGGGGAGAAGAGGATGGAGGAGGAGAGGGGAGGGGGGAGGGGGTGGAGGTGAGGGGAGGGGGGGAGGTGAGGGGGGAGGGGGGAGGGGGAGGGGGAGGGGGGAGGGGGAGGAGGGAGGGGGGAGGAGGGAGGGGGGAGGGGGAGGGGGGGAGGGGAAGGGGGGAGGAAGTGGGGAGGGGGGAGGAAGTGGGGAGGGGGGGAGGGGGAGGGGAGGGGAGGGGGGAGGGGGAGGGGGAGGGGAGGGGGAGGGGGAGGGGAGGGGGAGGGGGGAGGGGGAGGGGAGGGGAAGGGGAGTGGGAGGGGGAGGGGAGGGGGAGGGGAGGGGAGGGGGAGGTGAGGGGGGAGGGGGAGGGGAGGGGGGAGGGGGAGGGGAGGGGGGAGGGGGAGGGGGGAGTGGAGGGGGAGGGGGAGAGTGGAGGGGGAGGGGGAGGGGGGAGTGGAGGGGAAAGGGGAGTGGAGGGGAAGGGGGAGTGGAGGGGAAGGGGGAGGGGGAGGGGGGAGTGGAGGGGAAGGGGGAGGGAGGGGGAGTGGGATGAGGGGGGAGGG
Source organism: Myxine glutinosa (assembly GCF_964187855.1). Classification (NCBI taxonomy): domain Eukaryota; kingdom Metazoa; phylum Chordata; class Myxini; order Myxiniformes; family Myxinidae; genus Myxine; species Myxine glutinosa. The sequence continues at coordinate 211,220,051 of NC_136265.1, forward strand.
GGAGGGGGAGGGGTGAGGGGGGAGGGGTAGGGGGAGGGTGAGGGGGGAGGGAAGGGGTGAGGGGGGAGGGGAGGGGAAGGGGGAGGGGAGGGGAGGGGAAGGGGGAGGGGAGGGGAGTGGGAGGGGGGAGGGGAGGCAGAGGGGGGAGGGGAGGGGGAGGGGAGGGAGAGGGGGGGGAGGGGGGAGGAAGTGGGGAGGGGGAGGGGGAGTGGAGAGGGAGGGGGGAACGGCTAGCTTGGCAAGCGATAGTAGGCTTTTATTTTTACCTCAATGAGGGCTATATATAGAGTCCGTGCTTGGAGCCTTCAAGTTCAAAATAAAGTTTTTTATGAAAAATAATGGGGAGGGAGGGGGGGAGGGGGAGGGGGAGGGGGAGGGGGGGAGGGGAGGGGGGAGGGGAGGGGGGAGGGGGAGGGGAGGGGGGAGGGGAGGGGGAGTGGAGGGGGAGGGGGAGTGGAGGGGGAGGGGGAACGGCTTGCTTGGCAAGCGATAGCAGGCTTTTATTTTTACCTCAATGAGGGCTATATATATAGTCCATGCTTGGAGCCTTAAAGTTCAACATAAAGTTTTTTTATGAAAAATAATGCAGATGTATAACAATCCACCAATGCAAGTTCAGAAATGAATGCAGATCCTTTACTTTGCGATACAAACGCAATTCCCGCCATTTCCACTCACGATCGAGGCTCCACAGTGACCGCGCCTCTTCTTCCTCCTACAACTTCGTCTCACTTCTTTCACTCAAAATGCACGAAATTCTGCCGCATGAAATTATGTACAGGCCTCATCGGGGGGATATAAGGTAGATAAGGAAGGCGTTGTAACAGAAGAATCAAAATAAAAGTGGAAGAACATAAGGAAATAGGAGCTATTCTGGACCCACAGCCAAACCCGACAAACCATTGCAATACACCCCGAACGTCTAGCGCCGCCACAAACTACACCATGGAATTGCAGCTTGCGCGGTTTTTTTAAACCATTGATATTAAAATAAAACGGAGCCTAAAACCACCGGGATTTTATGCTGATTCCGAATCTGTGTCTAAAACGTTTCTCCGATGTGTAGTTCTTGAGTTATAAGCGGACATCCAGACAGACACACACACACACACACACACACACACACACACACACACACACACACACACACAGACACACACACACAGACACTCCTCCTTTATATATAGAGATGTGCCATGTAACAAACGATCGAAAAGGCTCCTTTATATGGTGTGTGCCATGTGACAATCTATCGAAAAGGCTCCTTTATATGGTATGTGCCATGTGACAAACTATCAAAAAGGCTCCTTTATATGGTATGTGCCATGTAACAAACTATCGAAAAGGCTCCTTTATATGGTATGTGCCATGTAACAAACTATCGAAAAGGCTCCTTTATATGGTGTGTGCCATGTGACAATCTATCGAAAAGGCTCCTTTATATGGTATGCGCCTTGTGACAAACTATCAAAAAGGCTCCTTTATATGGTATGTGCCATGTGGCCAACTATAGAAAAGACCCCTTTATATGATGTGTGCCATGTGACAAACAAAAGATAAGGCCCCTATATATGGTGTGTGCCATGTGACAAACTATCGAAAAGGCTCCTTTATATGGTGTGTGCCATGTGGCCAACTATAGAAAAGGCCCCTTTTTTGGTGTGTGCCATGTGACAAATGAAAGAAAAGATAGGGGGGGGGGCTGGGTGGGATAGGAGGGGAAGAGGGTCGGAAATGGGGGGGGGGGGAGGAGGGGATATGGGGGAAGGCAGGAGAGGAAGGGGAGGAAGGGGGTTCATCATCTTTCCGTTGAATATATGATGGTGAATGTGGTGTTTATACCATTTCTTCGATAAGTGTGATGCGGAACAGGAAGAAGAAGAAGCCGTACTACCAACTTCGTATACTTCCGGAATTGTTTGATTTATTTGTGTTCAAATGTCTGGTGATTGTTTTGTATTTATTTATGTGAATGTGTACTTGTATATAACTGTCATTAATATAAAAAAGCTTGGGCACTATCGAGCGATTATATATATTTTAAAACTCCAAAAAAACCGATTTTTTTTTGCCGAAAGCACTCCCAGGCACTCACTGATGAAGCTCTGAAAGTTTGACGAAGATCCGTTCAGCCATCTCTGAGAAAAATGGCGACACACAGACAGACAGACACACACACACACACACACAGACAGATATCTCTCTTATATAGTAGATGATATATTTTATCCTCCAGTAACTTTGCAGTCACTACGAAGGGATTAGTGTTACGATTAGATTTACTAATATTATCATTACGTTATTATCGTTACGTTATTATCGTTACGCTAACCCCCGCTCTAGCAGGGAAAATGGCCTTTAAAATGCATGTTGTGTGTTGTTGTATCGTTACGTTACCATTATTATGAAAATGATATTACTATCGAAAAACCGAGGCTAATTCCTTACTTCCGCGGTTATTCGTACCTTACACCACTTATCATTGATTCATGAAGCATACACCGCTTCAATCTAGAAACTTTGCATTCACGACATTGGGAAAAAAGTGTGATGGTTATATTTACTATTGTGGCGGACACAAAAGCCCACTGGCGTGGTGACATCATTCCACGCACCAAGTGGGCGGTGGCCACGCCCGAGGGGTAGGCGTGGCCTCATGATATACACCGGGCGGCCAGCCCGGAGGAGTTCAGTGTTACAGTGCAGTCTTACAATAAAGACGTTTATACCTTCAATTTATACCTTCAAAGAAAAGTACCTTCAATGTGATGTTCCCTTTTGATTCCAACTCCATGTTGAATGCATGCCCGGTGGCAAGAAGACCTCCATCTCGCCACCAGCTGTATCTTACAGAACTTCCAGTTGACACTTTTGCCTTTAGCTCCTGGTTGAAAAGGACACAACTTGTAAGTTAATTGGTGCGTAGCTTCATTAGCCAAGATTCAAGTCATCTGGTGCACCAAAATGCAGGTGCACTGTGCAGCTGTCAGGAATTCAAGAGATCTCTAAAAGGCAAAATATATACAGCAACCTAGCTTGTCCTCATCAAATACTATACTCCTCAATGGAGCCTCAATGGTCCCAAAGTAGATTCAAGGCAGGGAATACAGGAAGTGATTCGTCATTACCTTTCCAATGGGAATCAGGGAAATAATTTAAAATTCGCAATACAATTGCCTAATATTTTCGAAAGGTAAGAGTCATGTAGTCTTTAACGTCCAACAGACAAATGCTGCCCAAATGCTGTGCAAAAGGATGGCATACTCCATGATGCAGCACCCTGCTTCTGGAGTATCAATGTCAGTTTTTAACAGTCAGGGAGTAGATTGATGAATTCGATTCACAAATTGTGACCAAAATCGAATATTGATTTCAAACTTTCAGCTTAAAATTTCATTAAAACTTTTTCTTTTTTTCCGCAATAATTATGCGAGTTGCAGAAGGTGCTGAAGGAGACGGTGAAATAATCAGGTGTGTTTCAGAATGGCAACCAGCAGGATTTTTTAAACAAGTTGCCATTTAAATACAAGTGCAAATATAATTATCAGGCGATGCGACATAGCATTGGAGAGATCATGTAATCCAGGGGATTAATTTATTAATAGCAGAGGGCATTGATGGCATGTGTAGAGGGTCAGAGGTCCACAGATCCAGTTTCCCCTTTTCCCCACATCCCAGAGTGTGTGTAATATTCTGTAATGTGCACATTTCATGTTACAACACATATAAAGGAGCTTATTCTTCGGTTGTAATTGTTTTTCAAAAATGACGCACGTCATCAATCAAGCTGACCTTATTTTATGGCCTATCTAGGCAAAGTTAGACCGAAACAATGAAACTAAATAATCCAAGTGTGGTGGAAAAACGAAAAAAATTAAAGCAGAGAATAAATTACATGAAAGTTTACAAAACGTTGCTCATTTCTTAAAAAGTAAAACGGAGAATGAAGCAGCAGCACCGTCAGTGGCTGCGGTAACATTATGGCTAACAGGTAGATGTATCTCTGCCTTACTAACCCCATTTTTTCCTAGTAATAGCTGCACTATGTGGTTTTCGAGCCCAATACAATGCATTCACACTGAGATGTCAAATAAATCTAGTCATTACATTCCAATTACAATATCAATTACCCCCCGTTGGACTTGGTCTGAAACTGGGGCTTCAGGATTTTGTCTCGTTCAGCCGTCCGTGCGTGCGTCCACAATCATATCTCGGAGATGTATAGACCGATTTTGTTCATACTTGGAAAAAGATAATACATGACGGTATGCACATGCACATCATTTTGTTTCGCGATGCGATCAAAGATTGCTGATAGGCAGCCATTTTAGTTGTAAAAAACCCGATATTGAGCATGTCCTCAAACTTTTCTTGGACATGCATTTAACGATCTTTTTCAATCTTTGCACAGAGATAAGGAATGATGGGTTACATATGCACATCATTTCTTTTGAAGAGCAGATCCAAGATGGCCGACTGGCAGCCATTTTGTTACTTAAACGTGTCCCTAACAATTTATTGAACATGCATGGTCCCATTTTGTTCAAACTTTGCACAAGCACAGCACATGACGGCATACACGTGCACCGAACTTTCTTTTGCGATTGATCAAAGATGGCCAACCGGGAGACTGGCGGCCATTTTAGTTGTAAAAAACCTGATATTAACCACGTCCTCAACAATTTCTCGGACATGCATTTACCTATCTTGTTCAAATTTGGCACACAGATAAAGAATGATGGGTTACATATGCACGCCATTGTTTTTCGAGATCAGATCCAAGATGGCCGACTGTCGGCCATTTTGTTAATTAAATGTATCCCCATCCATTTCTCGGACATACATGGACCGATTTTCTTCAAACTTGGCACAAAGTCAATACATGAGTATACAACTATACATATGCAGAAGATTTTGTTTTTTCATCCAACCAAATATGGCCGACTCACAGCCTTTAACTCCGTACAGAAAAATTACTAAAACCAGTGCGGGGGCTATGACATTGTATGTCTTTTTCTTCTTGTTTTCTTTCTTATAGAAATAGCTCTTCATTTTCTGTATTGTTTTGGTGAATGTTGGAAAATGGAGTAAAGTTTAATAGAAAATGCCGTGCATTATTGAAGGGACATGCATTGTGAAAAATGTGTGCTTTATTATTAGTCAGAGTGGTTTGGGTGGGACTAAAGGGTGTATGAGGCCCCATCCTTGACTTTTGTCCAGGCCCCAGAATCACCAAGTCCGCCCCTGGATATATAACAACCTTGCAATGGAGATCACAGAAAAATGCAGCATGTCAAATGATTGGACTAATATCTGAAGAATGAAGCAAAGTTACGAAACAAGTATCTCACCAACCGCATGCCGACTACATATCGTGTCTGCCTGGTGTCCATGATCGCAAGGCCTTCGATCGCGTCTTGTCCGTGAATAACCACACTGGTGACCTGCTGGCTTATGTTATTGCTGGCAATAATGGACAGAGTCAGGCTTCCCAAAGATGAAAGTTTAAAAGTGAATATGGAAAACCACGTATCTTCAGTTTCTCGAGCACAGGCATCGATCCACGTGTGGTCGTCAAGCAGTGTCGTTGGGCACGAGGCCTGAAATGAAAGTCGTCGTTCAATGCCATCACGATGAAATGACCAGGTGGCCAGAGCACCACTTCCGGCTGTAATTTTTGCCAGTACTGTGATGTTCCGGCCTGTAGCTACAGTTAAAGTGTTTTTGGTGGAGTCATTTTTAGAAGGGTGGATGACGGTCAGACCATCAATGGCAGAATGGAGCGTCAGGTGACAATGAGACAATATACGACCAGCAGGATTCCCTAAAGAAACTGAAAATGTATACAGTCCAGGTGTAGGTGCATGCTCTGTAGAGGCAGAACTGAGGAGACGTTTTCTTGCAGAATAGAGTGCACGAATGTCACATACATTGCCATCAACCCATGTCCACCCGTTGTCGTCTTCAGGGCTGCTCCCTTGCTTCAAGCTTGAGAGAGACCAGTTTGAAATCACGCGGTGGAGGTAGCTTTGACGCCAGCGTAATGACGTACCATTACTCCAGCAATTCAGCAAAGATCCAGGCTTTGTGTTGTGCTGAAGACCCAAAACATCATCTGGGAAAACCTTTATGCCATGAGCACCAGCGAGAGGAACCTGTTAGGCAAATACAACAAAACACAAGCCTAGTGAACCATCAAACGGAGTAGTCATTAGCTCAATGGGCCAAAAGGGCCGAGACAGCCGACTCCACAGATGCAGGGAGAGAAATGGAGTCTTTGGCACAACCATCCCCACTAATATTGAGCCAATTATGGAACAATCTTTCATCCAAGCACAGTCTTTCCAAACATCCTTCCTCAGCTTTCAATTTATGAAATACGAATGAACACCATTTTAGTTTTCGTGAATTCAGTCACCCTAACTCGAATAACCTTAACCCTTCAACTTGCAGGGAAAGTAGTCACGACCATAAAAATGGCTTTCAGGTAGGACCCTTCCTAATTGCATTTTGATTCGAATGTAGTTAAACTTTCTTGACATTTGGTCCTTGGACATTTCTGCTTGGAAATAGTCTTTGGAGAAACTTCAATGAGCCTCAATTCTGCAAAGAAAAACGTAAAACCACCTTTCTCCCTCACCCTTTGTACCTGAATTCAGCCATTTTCTTATCTTAACCAAACTCACATTCACAAGAAAAGGTGGTCCAGCTGGTAGGCACAGAAGGACCTCACCGACAAGACCATAAGCCGGCCGAGTGCCGTTGTAGCGTGGGGGGACATAATCGCTCCACGGATCATAAGTGCTACAGGGTTCTCCAACAGGCAAACAAATTCCCTTGAGGTTGCACCACTGGAAGCTCGTGTTACACATTCCAGTGCCATTGCACTGCAGCTGAGGAACGCAGGTAGCAAATGGGCTTGGTGACCTATCACAGCCTTTGGCGAGGCAGGAACGGAGACAAGACATCGGCAAGTATCAATACGTGAGCTTATTCATTCAAACAACCCTTGAATAGTCAAGTTCGCTGTGTTAACAAATATAACTTCGTTCAAAATTTTGGGAGATTAGCAAACCTGTACATTTTTGGAATCATCAGAGCATGGAGAATCCGAAAATCAATGTTGGCATTTGCACAGACACCTGCGTGGCCGCCATTTTGGATTTTCAAAATGGCCGCCATAAAATACATATTTTGCGCTATCTCGGCTTCTAGTCAACGAAGAAAGTTAATTAAATATGCTAATCCTATGTTTTCTGGGTCAAGGAATCCAATAAAGGCCTCAAAATAGTGCTCAGGATCATAGAAAAGCAACAAACAAAGGTAATTGAAAACCATTGTGTTTATATTTGTGATATAACTGTATTACATAATACATGATATTGCAAGTCCTTTGAAGTTATAGGTTTGGGTTTATAAAGCAAGAAAGCAGCCTTGTTAGTATCAGATTGAACTACAAGTCCTATACACAGGATCTACGAGGTCTATACCGTTCAGGAATATGCTTTTACAGATTTTCATCACTGTCCTGAGGGTCATTTTCACAAAGGTGTCTACGCAAATGTAAACATTAATTTTTGGATTCCCCATGCTCTGAATATTCCAAAAATGTATCGTTTTGCTAATCTACCAAAATTTTTGAACGAAAAAAACAACGTGAACCTGACTAGAAGACGCATCATAGAAGTTAACCCTCTCTGACCCTGTGGGAACTAGTGGCCTCTGACCTGGTGCAACCAAGTGCGTGTTTCCTGTGCAGTAGGGTCTGTACAGCTGCACGCGTACAGCGACGGTGTTGTCCCGGTGCTGCACGGCGAGACTCAGCTCTGTAAGTTTCCCAGCATGGGAAAACCATAAACCAGGAAATAGCATCAGCTGGAAGGAAACAGCCATGAAGAGCACATGAGGAAACGAAAAACAATCTTCTTCTTCTCTCGGATGCTTGATGTGAAAATATAAAACCCTCCCTCTGAGTTTGTTCGGTTATCATATTTTCCTTTATTTTTTGATGTACATTCAAAATGGTTTAGTGTAGAATTAGCATTATTTAACTTTTTCAACACGCCTCTTATACCTAAAAAGCTTTCAGAGCAAGCGAGCAAATACTCCTATGACTCCAGAGCACCATTTGGCAATGCATCACATAAACAGTGAGTGCCACCTGGTGGTGTAAAGCGAAGTAAGCAGAGTATTGAAGTGTGGCACGTCGGGGTCACCAGTGAAGTGTGGTGCTACGCACACAACTTGCTTGCCAAAGAGGTAGGCCACAACGCGTTTGATAACCAAAAGAGTCTTTATTAAGAAAGCTCAAACTGCAGCACTGGGCGGGCTCGAGCTTGGAACCCGCATATATGTGCCGGGGCCACGCCTAGTCCCCGGGCGTGGCCGATCGGTCGATAGGCGGGGCATGCCTTCCAGTTCCCCGCCTGGACGTTCGCGCCACCTGCTGGTGCGTTGAATTCGTGTCCTCTTGCTTGTGTCCGCCACAGTATCATGTAATTACGCCAAATGAAAAGAGGGGTGAAGCAATTGGTTCACTTCCGTCCGTCACTCTACAAACGTCAGTTTATGATCGAGCAATAACTTAATATCAACTGAATGTTGTATTTGAACATGAATCGGAAAACAAAGATGTGCTTTAGTCAGTCGTACTTTGGCCCTAAAGTCACCCGAACACGCATGCGCAGACAGGAGCAAGGTCGAGCAGTCTTCATTTGGGTTTTGTTTTTGAATCAGCAAACATTCTAAAAATTCCATCACAAGTCTTATACACTGATACAAAATAACGTCATACGGATTTCTTCAGGCCTTGTTCGGCCTCTCCTGGGAGATTGAAATAATGCTGAGAGCTTTAGATGCCAATGAATCCAGGAAAGATGGGTGGATGAGGCGTTAGGGAGAGCGGGGAGAGCAGCACTCCACTGAACTATAGACAAGGGCCTTGTATACTGTGTAGTTCCAATGTTTCAATAAAAGACTTTGAACGACAGCTGAATGAGTGAACTAACACATAGAACATATAAAAAGGGGAGTGGAAGACAGGAGGGGGAGAAGGGGGAGTACAACAATATTAGGGAACAGGGAAATCTGAGGGAGAGAGAGGGCTGGGGCACTGGGGCAGGGTACACAAGATAAACAAGATGGATACTGCAGGGGCTTTCAGGAAAGAAAACGGAATTTGGAGGAGGTGCGTTTGTGGTGGGTTAACGGGGGTAGAAAAGATCAAGGTTTTGGATGAGGGGGTGAGGGGAAGATATGCGATGGTAGTGAACAGCTGTTTTAAAGACCTGGAGGGAGGAGTGGGATTGAAGAGAGTGAGGGAGTTTGTTCCAGAGGCGGGAGAAAAGAGGAATGAAGGAGTGAAGGTGAGAAGAGAGTGTTGATTTTGGCAGTTTAACCATAAGAGGGTTGCAGGCAGATCTTGTGCGACCTGTAGGAATATTTGGGGGACAGAGCCCAGAGAGAGCTGGGGGGAAGACCAGAGAGGAGTCGGTAGAAGACGGAAAGACCACCAACCTGCCTGCGGTGAGTGAGTGAGAGGCCCTTGGAGTTAGCTTAATCGCAGGAGATTCCAATGATTCTGAAAGCTTTGGTTTCAACAGCGTGAAGCCGAGCTAGGTGTGAGGCAGGAGCACCAGCCCAGAGGGGAGAGCAGTATTCCATTGAGCTGTGGATGAAAGCCTTGTATGAGGTGAGGAGCTCAGGTGTGCCAAGGAAGGACTTCGCACGACGGAGGATGCCCAATCGGCGACTGGCTTTGGAGGCCAGCTTGGAAATGTGGTTTTCCCAGGAAAGATCATGGCAGATTGTGAGACTCAAAAGCTTGAGTGACAGAACTTCTTGGAGAGGATTGTTCAGAAAGTGGATGGGAGGGTTGTCCAGTCGGTCTTTTCGGAGAGACATCGTAAGAGTGTGAGATTTGTCAGGATTGAAAGACATGTTCCACTTATTTGCCCAGTCTGTGATTTTGTCCAGGTCTGCAGAGAGTGAGGAGGCTGCAGACTGCCGATCTGAGGGATGAGGAATGGAGCGGCAGAGAGTGAAGTCCTCGGCAAAGAGATAGAGAGGATTTTCCAGAGAGTCAGAGAGATCATTCTAGTTGAGGAAGCTTTGATCTAGTTATCACTTCTTTGTTCGTATGTGGCACAAGGCTGCGGGGTAGCATCATTGGATGAGGATGCGGCTGTGCCGCTGATACAATGCCCTCTGCTGGTTAGAGCAGGAATGTCGAATTTGGTCAGGGTGCTGGCAATAGCTCGCCGACTCTTCACAAATGACACCATGAGATTGTTAACTCCCACCAACAAATGCTATCAGACAGGACATCGAGTTTAACGTCCATCCGAGGAATGGCACAGACATTGATGAATCACCCTGCCTGTAAAACACCTCGATGACAGTTTATAGCAGGGTGTACCTCGAGGCCATTCATTAATTCCAAATTAATGAATTACAAAAATAAAGGTAAACATTGTTAATCAGGCTTTGTGACGACTGCAGTTGTAACATTTTTTTACCTCGACATCACCACCAGCAGTTGGGAGCTTTTGGAGTCGAGTGAGATTCCTGACTTTATAGGCACCACTGAACGCCACCGTTCCCACCAAGAAGTAGAACGCATCTCCAAGAAACACTGCAAATACAGCTCGTTTTATTAAATTCATTTTGCATGTGACAGACACGAGGCCATTTATTGGTTCGGTTTCCATGGAAACCGGAGTTCAAAAGCGCATTTGTCAAGTTCCACAAATGTCAACCCACTGCAGTGCCAATGCATCAACAGATGAAATGATCTACGAGGGCCTTGTGAAAAGTATTTTTGTGTGTGTGTGTGTGTGTGTGTGTGTGTGTGTGTGTGTGTGTGTGTGTGTGTGTGTGTGTGTGTGTGTGTGTGTGTGTGTGTGTGTGTGTGTGTGTGTACAAGACCGAGGCTTGTGTAAGAGCTAACATTAATCACAAAAAGACAAACTGACACATAAAACATAAGATAAAGGGAGTGGGACACAAGATGGGGAGAGAGAGGGAAGCACACAAACACAACATTTGAGAACAGGGACAACGGGAGATCTGTGGGAGGGAGAGGGCTTGGGGGGAGGAGGCACGGGAAGGGGGTGGGGGTGGGAGTTGTAAAAAAAAACATGGACACTGCTAGGACTTCCAGGACAGAAGTCGGAATTAGTTTTGTTTAGTTAGTTTTGGTTTGTTTTGGTTTGTTTTGGTGTAGTTAGTTTTGGTTTGAATTTCCTGTAACTCGTAATTAATTAATCGTTTTCTGCCCTTGTGTGTGGCCTTGTAGTTGTACCCCCGTCGGTGTTTTGTTAACTTAAGTGTGTTTTGCTTGGCTCTTGGTTTTTTCCCTTCTACCCCGAACATAATACTGTCTAACGTTCTAATTCCCCACCCCCCCCCCCCCCCCAAAAAAACAAAAAAAAACAAAAACATTTATTTTATTTTCTCCACGTGTACTGTTGTCTCATCCTGTATTTTCTGTCCAGGTGTGCTGTTCGCCCCACCCCCATTATCTCCTTGCCATCCACCGTTTGCCCTGTTCACGTGACTCGTGGTGGTCCCTCTCGGCTCTCCCCCCGTTGGTATTTTTGTGCATATAAGATTGTTCATAGTTCTGTTTAAATATTTTAAAATATGTTTAACCTTTCCCCTTCTGTTTTTTATTCAGTGGTATATTACAACACGCTGTTTTTCTTCCTATTTAAAAGGCTTTTCTCAATTTCCTCTCCAACTCATTCCACTTCAAAAAAAAGAAATTCAATATCTTATACGTCTCCCTCACTACATGGTCTAAATTCACATTCATTCCATCCCTCCTCCATCATCCTGAACCGGATTGCTAACTTGAAAATCACAACAAACCCAATTTGTTATCAATGTTCGTCTTTCATTAATCATCCACTTTCTAAACTCCCCTCTTGCCCCTCCCATCCAAATCCCCCCCCTTGCACCTACACTCCGAAACTTCCCCCTTGCCCCTCCACTCTTAAACTCCCCCCTTGCCCCTCCACTCCTGAACTCCCCCCTTGCCCTTCCCCTCCTAAACTTCCCCTTTGCCCCTCCCCTCCTAATCCCCCCCCTTGCCCCTCCACTCCTGATCTCCCCCCTTTCCCCTTCCCTCCAAAACTCCCCCCTTGCCCCTCCCCTCCTAAACTCCCCCCTCACTCCTCCCCTTCAAAACTCCCCCCCAATCCCTCCCATTCAATTCTCCCCCCATACCATTCCTCTCCAATTCTCTCTCCTCCACCCTCCTCCTCCAAGCTGCCTCCTCCCCACTTCGTCTCCCTTCTATCTCATACCTCCACCCCCCCAAACCTTCTACTTTCCTCTGCCCCCCCTCAAACAACCCCTCACTGTGCCGCATCCCTTCACCAGCAAACCTTTCATCCTCCTCATCCTTCCCTTTCTTGGAACTCTTCTGCAACATCTGAAACACTATCAACTGCTCTCCCTACCTCCCCTCTCATCCTTCATCTTACCCTACTCCTCCCCTCCCCTGTCCTGTACCCGATGCTCCCCCTCTCTCTTCATTAACGGTATGGACCTCAAACATCCGGGGCCTTCGCTCAAACCTGACTGATCTCTCCATACAGGTTGCTTCTGACAATCCAGACTTGATCTGCTTAACAGAGACTTTCCTCCTTCAAGATGTCTCTGATTCCTTAATATCTCTTCCTGGTTACTCCCTCCTCCGGTATGATAGACCTGAGCCTCGGCCTGGTGGTGGGGTGGCTATCTTTGTCAAAAACTCTCTTCCTCACTCTCCTTGCACTGCTCTCTTTCCTCCTCACCCGCAGGAGTACCTCTGGTTACGGCTTCCTCTCCGCTCCCACCTTTTGTTCATATGTGTTCTGTACCGTCCCCCAAACAGTGATGACTCCATCTACATTTCAATGTCTGACAACATGGACCAACTTCTATCCACTCATCCCAACTCTCTCTTCCTCATATGTGGTGACTTCAACTGTCATCATGCCACCTGGTTGGGTGTGGGTTCCTCTCTCACTAGTCATGGCACCTCAGCAAAGGACTTCTGTGACTCACTGGGATTGACACAATCTGTCAATTTCCCGACCCGGATCTCAGCCAATGGAGTATCTTCTCTTCTAGACTTGGTTATGACAAACTTCCCTGCTAATGTCTGCTGCTCTTCTTCTGCTCCAATCGGTTCTTCTGATCATGTGCTTGTCAAAGTGGACATCTCTCTGGCCATTCTCAGAGAGCCTCCTCAGCGTCGACGAGTCTGGCATTTCACTCAGGCCGACTGGGACGGTCTTCAAGCAGCCATCAATCGTCTGGATTGGTCTCCCATCTCCACTGCCTCTGACATCAATTCTTCCTGGGAATTCTTCCAAAGCAAACTGATCTCTCTCATGCACAGATTTATCCCATCTCGCCTTCAATTGTCTTACCCTTCCTCCCGTCCATGGTACACTGAATCTTGTGGTGAGGCAGTTGCCCTGAAACAACTTGCCTTTGCCTCTTGGAAGGCTAATCCAACTGAAGGAAATCTCAGTTCCTTCCACCAAGCTCGGAACAAGTGTGTGTCTACCCTCAGGAGTGCCAGGAAGCACTATCTCTCCTCACTCAAGAATGAACTCTCAAACCTGTCTCCTTCCTCCAAATCCTGGTGGCGTCTGGTCAAATCCGTTTCTGGTGTTTGTTCCCCCTCCATCCCCTCCCTTACCTCAAATGGCCACACAGTTGACATCGCACGTGACAAAGCCGAATGCCTCAACTCTGTGTTCGCCTCGAAATCCTTAGTCCCAAACCCATCTCTCTCTGTTCCCACCTTTCCCAGTCGAACCCAAATGCTCCTGGACTCTGTGTCCTTCTCTCCTGACAAGGTGGAGGAGTTTTTGTCAAACCTCGACTCTGATTCTGCAACTGGACCAGACGGCATCAGCCCACGGGTCCTAAAATCCTGCTCTGCCGCTCTATCTCACCCTCTCTCTGTTCTTTTCACCCTATCTTTTGCTCAAGGTCATCTGCCAGCATCCTGGAAATCAGCTAACATTACCGCTTTACACAAAAAAGGTGCAAAAACAGATCCTTGCAACTACAGACCAATCAGCCTGCTCCCAATTATCAGCAAAGTCATGGAATCCATCATTGCTTCGGATATGAAATCTTTCCTCTTCTCCAATGGCTTGATCTCTGATCATCAATTTGGTTTCAGACCAGGTCACTCTACTCTGGACATGCTGCTTCTGCTGTCTCAACAATGGATGGAGGTCCTGAATGCCAAACAGGAAATCAGAGCTGTCTCCCTTGACATATCAAGGGCCTTTGATACGGTCTGGCACCCAGCTCTGCTCACCAAACTCTCCTCCTATGGTATCCATGGAAATCTCCATGCATGGCTTGCGGACTTCCTCTCTGGTCGTAGTCAACGTGTGGCCCTGAATGGATTTCTCTCATCTCCCCTTCCTGTTCAGGCTGGAGTTCCCCAAGGAAGTGTGCTGGGCCCTGTGCTTTTTCTGGTCTTTATCAATGATCTCTCTGACTCTCTGGAAAATCCTCTCTATCTCTTTGCTGATGACTCCACTCTCTGCCGCTCCATTCCTCTTCCCTCAGATAGGCAGTCTGCAGCCTCCTCACTCTCTGAAGACCTGGACAAAATCACAGACTGGTCAAACAAGTGGAACATGTCTTTCAATCCTGCCAAATCTCACTCTCTTACTATGTCTCTCCGAAAAGATCGACTGGACAACCCTCCCATCTACTTTCTCAACAATCCTCTCCAAGAAGTTCTGTCACTCAAGCTTTTGGGTCTCACTATCTGCCATGATCTTTCTTGGGAAAACCACATTTCCAAGCTGGCCTCCAAAGCCAGTCGCCGACTGGGCATCCTCCGTCGTGCGAAGTCCTTCCTCGGCACACCTGAGCTCCTCACCACATACAAGGCTTTCATCCGCAGCTCAATGGAATACTGTTCTCCCCTATGGGCTGGTGCTCCTGCCTCACACCTGGCTCGGCTTCACGCTGTTGAATCCAAAGCTTTCAAAATCATTGGAATCTCCCGCGATGAAGCTATCTCTGAGGGCCTTTCACTCACTCACCGCAGGCAGGTAGGTGGTCTTTCTGTCTTCTACCGACTCCTCTCCGGCCTTGCTCCCCCAGCTCTCTCTGTGCTCTGTCCCCCAAATATTCCTACAGGTCGCACAAGATCTGCCAGCAACCCTCTGATGGTTAAACTGCCGAAATCTCGGCTCTCTGCTCACCTTCACTCTTTCATTCCTCTTTTCTCCCGCCTGTGGAACAAACTCCCACACTCCCTTCAATCCCTCTCCTCCCTCCAGGTCTTTAAAACAGCTGTTCACCACCATCTCTTATCTTCCCCCATCCATAACCTTGATCTTTTCTACCCCCACTAATTCACCCCAGATCCACCTTGTTTGAAATTCCAACTTATTTCCTGGAAATCCTGGCAGTGTCCATATGTTTATACCTCTCCCACCCCCCCCCCCTTCACATGCCTCCCCCCCTTCACATGCCTCCCCCCTTCACATGCCTCCCCCCCAAAGCCCTCTCCCTCCCACAGATCTCTCGATGTCTCCATGTCTCTCGGTCCCTGCTCTCAAATGTTGTGTTTGTGTCCTTCCCCCTCTCTCCCCATCTTGTCTACCGCTCCCGATGTTATTTGTTTTATGTGTCTGTTTGTCTTTCTGTGTGATTAATTTTCGCTCTTTCACGAGCCTCGATCTTGTATACAAAAAAAACAAAAAAAACAAACAAAAAAAAAATTTCAAAAAAGTGGATCTGGGGTGAATCAACGGGGTAGAAAAGATCAAGGTTGAATGGGGGAAGACAAGAGATGGTGGTGAACAGCTGTTTTAAAGACCTGGAGGGAGGAGTGGGATTGAAGAGAGTGAGTCTTCACCTAACTGAGAAATAGAACAATTAAATAACTGCAATTTATCAATTTCGATTTTAAAATGCAAAGAGTAATTATTGCGCCATGAACGGACAGATTAGGGAAACGATTAGGGAATGATTTGACAGATTAGACAGATTAATAGCATTGTCATATTGGGACACAGGCATTAGTATTACTGAATGTGATTAACACACTGAGATAACAAGGTGATCTCACTGCTGGGCTGCGCCTCGCAGATGAAGGGTGCTGGCTGAGTGCAAGGAGCGACACGCCATGCCCCTCTATTGGTGGCATCAAACTGGACACAGCCACCATGTTGAGGGTCCCATTCGGGATTGCCAGATGACCATGCTCCAAATTCATCTGCACTGTGACCAGTGACCCAGCACATGGTGCCAGGTGTTTCAATGGTGCTCAGCCCAAGCCAGGCTGACATGCTAGATCTGAAATTAAAATGGAGGACAGTATGAGGGCAAAATCCATGAGGACAAGTAGCTGATACACGAGGTTCCCCCGTCTTTTGGGTGGTATGAGTAACAGATCTCTGTAATATGAAAACTAAATCTTGAACGGTTTTTTAAATGTTACGTACACAAACCAAGTTATCGAAATGGTTGCCATAGCAACAGAATTCAGCCAATCACCGCCATGATCTGATCAGGTTGAGATAACGTCATGACAAATAGATAACTGCAATTGAAAGCTAAATCTTCAACTGTTTTTGAAATGCCGCGTACACAAAAGTAAAGTACATGGACGAATCATAGTTCATGGACATGTGACCGTTAGTCGGATGGACAGAGCTCAATTTTAATGTCCCCCATCTCCAACCTTGACGGAGGAGCCGAGGACAAAAACGTGTTCTATGGGAGATGCAAGGAAGTATGTACTTTTTCATCTTCTTATGAGAACCGGACCATGAGTGAACATAAATCCGTTATTGAAACCCACATGTTTTGGCACCATCAAACCCCTATAAGAAAGGTCATAGTGCAGTGTTACAGGTTCTGTCGGAGAACATTGCATGCACAATTTCACAGGCAATCTTGGCCGTGTGACGCATCATCCACAAAAACTCGTGTTTCTATGTAATGTAATGCTATGTTCCTGCTCCATGCTTGTGTTTGGTTCCATGTTTTGTGAATTACCATATGCCCTTCCAACTCAAACGGGATGATGTGAAATCTCGCGAGAGCTCGCCATGCTGCTAGTGGCCTGACAATAAAGCAGTTCTCTTATTGGTGTCAGAAGTGGGATTCAACATATTGTTATGCATTTTGGGGTAGAGTGATAGATCAGGCAGATCAGGTAGATCTGTGTAGTATCATGCTCCGACTGTCATGAAGAAGAAGAACCATCTCAATATACATAAGTAGGCACCTGTCTAGCCCGGATGTCGGATTAGGTGTATATTTGTCCCGATTACGAGGAATGGGGCATGTTAACTAGTGTAGGAATTATGTTAATTACCCTGTGTGTGAAACCTCTCTAGTTATCCCTACTGTTTTTACCATCACCAGTGCCCACTAGTTACCCTAATTAAATCCCCCCCACAACAAAACTCAATAAAAGAACTGGCTGGCCGGCATTTTGCCCTTCTCGTGTTGGACCCCTTCTCGTTCTGGATCCTTCTCGTTGTGGATACCCTTCTTGTTATGGACCCTTCTCGTTTGGACTTTATTCTCGTTTTGGATCCCTTCGTGCCTGGACCTCTTCCCTCTGCTGCCTCTTGGATTCCTTTGCTCTCGACCTCTTGCTCCTCTCACCCACCTCTGCCCTCGGCTCTTGCTCTGGTGCCTGCCTGCGAGTGTGTGTTGACGATCTGCTACTCTTGGTGTTTTGGACCCATCTCCAAGTGGTTGTGTGCCGACATATGGGATTGAAACAGCTGACAGGAGAGGCGGCGCGTGGACGAGAGTATGAGCGCTGCGGCGTGTGAGGACTTCGAGGCCTGGTTCCCGCCAACGCGCATGCTTCGCGCCAACGACCGGAGGTTCACACCAACACACCGGACGACTCTAGGCGACCCTGACAAGACCCCACAAGTTGCTCACAGCGAAGTCACACATAAAATCCTAACCCCTATTTATTTCATTAGTTCATCCCCTGTGCATGTGTGTGTCTGTAATAGGAGCGCTCCAGTTAGAGGGATTAGTCCACCGTGTTTGCCTCGTTGCTACCGGCCTTCTGTTTCAATAAATCCGGCGTTTATTTTTGTACATAAAATCCGGTTGGTTTGAGTTTATTTCCTGCAGGCTTTGAAGACTGCCCGGCGAGATCGCGACAGGAAAAGGCTTCCAGCTTCTTCTTCCTCTCTCTTCCTCTCGCGCATATATAGTGGAATCCGTATTTGAACCGAACGCCTAAAATTAACGCTCGATTTTCTATCCGTAATTTCCCCTGTATTAACCAAGGGGGAGTCACGCGACAATACAGCTGACTGACTTTTCATGATCAACATAGAGCAGATGCCCCCATGCCCCCCTTGAGGCATTGTATTTAGTACAAGAGTCAAGACCCCTTCAGTGTTGCTGAATGAGGAATCACGTTCCAACGGGACATGTCTGCCACATAACATTCTGTGGGTGGTCCATACAGGCATATCAAGCCTGGTATTGACATAACGGTTAAGGTTGTGGGCTGTCGATCTTAGGGTCTCGAGACCGAGCCCCTGCCTGGCTGTTGAATTAACACCAGGTGAGTTAACTCAGCCTGTCATTCTTCTGAGGTCGACAAAATGAGTACTGTACCAGTTTACTGGAAAGAGGAGGTACTGCATCAGTCGCACAGCTGCGCTCAAAGCAATGATGCAACCATTAGTCACAGGCTGCATACGAAATGATGACAGGTATATCGGGTGGGGCAGCTGGGACAATTTCATCACTGTGTTGACATAATAGATGCAAAAGACAATTTGCTATGTCAATGTATGAAATCACAATCCACTTCAGCGATAACTGCCATTAAATGGATTATTAAAGGAAAATAGCATCCTTAATAGAAAAATATTAAAATTAATTACAGTTAGAACTATAACGATTATTGTAATCATAACAATAATACTGTAATTGATTTATATAGAACTTGTATATTCATAGTGATTTGTACAATGATGACAGTCACAGGTGGAATGGCTCTTTTGGAATCAATATTGATTGATGTATTGATCACGATATTGATTGTGGTAACCTGTTAAGATGGCTCATAAGAAAGTTCTGCTCGTTCTCTCCATCAACGGAGGTCAAATCAGCCAGCGGTGTCTGTCTGCACGTTGCCCGTGCCTCTTCCCAGGTGAGATGCTTGAGGACAGGCCAGTAGCAATGACCATTCTCGTGAAAAATCCAACCACCAGCTGGGCAGAATGCATTGGCTGTGGTAGTCAGTGAAATGGACAAATATCACAAAAATGGAGGCTTGAATGGTGACTTAAACACAATAGCCCTACTTAGTACTAGAATGAACATTTAACATTAAAAATAGGAGTAATGTCCCTGCGCTCACCTGATAGGTAGACCCACTAAAAGTGTAATTTAGCTGATGGTTTGAGCAAACTTGTGAAAGTACCATGCAAAGATGATTCCTACCAAGTTATATCCAAATCAGGTAAAAAAAAAAAATTGGGAATAAGTCAAAACCCAACGAACACAACATCGAGCCAACGTCAGAAAATAGACGTTCACAACCAATAAACAACGTTGGACCAACATCGGAAAATGAACGTCACGTTTACCACCAAAATACAATGTTGGACCGACGTCTGAAAATAAGCGTCATGTTTACAACCAATAAACAACGTTGGGCCGACGTCGAAAAATAAACATCGCGTTTACCACCAATAAACAAAGTTGGACCGACGTCGGAAAATAAACGTGACATTTACCACCAATAAACAACGTTGGGCCAACGTCGGAAAATGGACATCGCATTTACAAGCAATAAACAATGTTGGGCAAATGTCGGAAAATAGACGTCGCGTTTACAACCAATAAACAACGTTGGGCCGACGTCGGAAAATAAACATCGCGTTTACAAGCAATAAACAACGTTGGACAGAAGTTGGAAAATAGACATCGCGTTTACTACCTATAAACAACGTTGGACTGCGTCGGAAAATAGACATCACGTTTACTACCAATAAACAACGTTGGACTGCGTCGGAAAATAGACGTCGCGTTTACAACCAATAAACAACGTTGGACTGCGTCAGAAAATAGACATCGCGTTTACTACCAATAAACAACGTTGGACTGCGTCGGAAAATAGACATCGCGTTTACAACCAATAAACAACGTTGGACTGCGTCGGAAAATAGACATCGCGTTTACTACCTATAAACAACGTTGGACTGCGTCGGAAAATAGACGTCGCGTTTACAACCAATAAACAACGTTGGACTGTGTCGGAAAATAGACATCGCGTTTACAACCAATAAACAATGTTGGACTGCGTCGGAAAATAGACATCGCGTTTACTACCAATAAACAACGTTGGACTGCGTCGGAAAATAGACGTCGCGTTTACAACCAATAAACAACGTTGGACTGCGTCGGAAAATAGACATCGCGTTTACTACCTATAAACAACGTTGGACTGCGTCGGAAAATAGACATCACGTTTACTACCTATAAACAACGTTGGACTGCGTCGGAAAATAGACATCGCGTTTACTACCTATAAACAACGTTGGACTGCGTCGGAAAATAGACATCGCGTTTACTACCTATAAACAACGTTGGACTGCGTCGGAAAATAGACATCACGTTTACTACCTATAAACAACGCTGGACTGCGTCGGAAAATAGACATCGCGTTTACTACTTATAAACAACGTTGGACTGCGTCGGAAAATAGACATCGCGTTTAATACCTATAAACAACGTTGGACTGCGTCGGAAAATAGACATCGCGTTTACTACCTATAAACAACGTTGGACTGCGTCGGAAAATAGACATCGCGTTTACTACCTATAAACAACGTTGGACTGCGTCGGAAAATAGACATCGCGTTTACTACCTATAAACAACGTTGGACTGCGTCGGAAAATAGACATCGCGTTTACTACCAATAAACAAAGTCACCCTGACGTCATCAATTCACTTGTGACCAATCGACCAAAAGTCAACGTTGGCCTAATATTGTTGTGTTAGCTGTGAAGTAACGATCCTGGTAATGACGTTTAACCTATATATTAGGGTGGTCCAAAAATTTGAAAATTGGACTTTCAATTCTCCACAAGCCTGCCCCTATTCCTATTGCCGAATGTAGTTTGAGGTGAAACTTTGATCTTGATTGGACAATATTTAGAGGTTGCTCAAAATGTTGACAAATTTTAATGAATAATAAGATACATATATTTTAGCATCATACATCAATTCATAGATAATTATCTATTTTCAATTACTCAAATTATTTATCATTGTTGGCTTGCACTTGGCTTCAATGGTATGACCAAGAGATTGTGCAAAAGCACTGGCCACAAACATAGCACGCCGATCTGAGAGATTTACTCTGTCCAGAGTTGCCACTATTGCTGGAGTGATCACCTTGGTGAGAGCCTTTTTCACCTGTTTGGCAGAAGATGGACTTTAGAGTTTGAATTCATTGTCCCCTGAATCGGAGATTTCAATCTCAGATTCATCATCATCATCAACCACAGCCGATGTTGATGGAACAGATTGCATTGCTGTTAGAGTCTCAGCAGCATGTTTCTTCTTTCTTTTATCTTCATTCTCAAGCCTGATACGCTTTCTGTTCTCCTTCACTGCCAGAGAGTTGTCCACAGATCCCATACGTGAACTTGAGGGATCCTCACGCTGCATGATAAGGAATGCTTTGTCTTCTTCATTCGTCATTTTCTCAAGCGCATCATTTGGTGAGATATCGAAGAGGGATTGAAGATCATCTTTGAACATCTGCTCCTTCGCTCTATAGTTTTCGAATGTCTTGGTTCTATTTTCCTTTACCAGTTTGTAGGCATCATACAACTTCAAAAGTTGGCGCTCACAGGAATCTACTCTCTGCACTGGAATTCGTGCTTTCCCCCAGTATGCACACACAGCTTGTACACTAAGTTTGGCACTTTCATCAACTGTATGGTGTTCTTGTATGTGATGGTACACCATTTTCTGCAATGTGTGTCCTTTGGTTGGTAGTCCCCCACATATTATTTCCTTTTCAGACTTGCCCAGCAACCAAACTGTGGAAGAGCTGCGAGTTTCTGCCATCTGAAAAAAACAGGATAAATTTAAAATGTTATTTTTTGAGCAACCTCTAAATAAGTTCCAATTGACCTCAGATTTGGTTCCTATGATCCTTATAAACATAGGAACAAGGGCAGCCTTGTGGAGCATGGGTTTGTAATAGTATTAAATATTACATATATCTGTGGACCACCCTACTATATATTGATCTACACTATATGCAATTTTAAATGAGATTTGCAAGGCATCAGGAGGCCTTGGACCTCAGAAGTTCTAGAAAGTTTGGTGAAAATAGGACAAGCAGTTTTCGCATCACGGGTGATGAAGGTTGTGGTCAAGTTTCTTCGAAATTGTGTGTCTGGTTTCGGAGAAGATCCGAGTGTTTTTCATACTGACTCACTCACTCACTCACTACAATTGATTTATCTCCTTGTCTTCAGGCAATTAACTCTCAAGAATACCAAAAAAAACCCCACAAGATTAAGCTGTTGGAACAACCGATTGTACAAAAATGTGTTTCTCAATTCATAACTTAATTTTTTTAAATTGTAATCAATACATTTGTTCCTTCTGCACAGACATTGTTAAATCAATATATTTTGAACAAGGTTGTCAAATATATACCTGACAAATATGGCAGAAATTTTATTTAATTCATTGCAAAATGTTTGCTTCATTCAGAAATGTCAGAGATTCAGCAATAAAGTAATATTTAATAATTCATTGCTCTAAAGTCTAAAAGTGAAACAGCAGGGGCAAAATGGACATCACAAAGCTTGAGAATGCAATTAGGTAACAAAATAATGCCACTACTTAGAGATTGATGAAGTTTTAAAATGAAAAGTGGGAATTAAATAATAGGGAATAGCACCTGTGGTGATGATGCCTACATTTTACACAAGACATCAAAAGGTGGGAGATTATTCACCACCCAACTATGTTTTCACAATCACGTGATGGGTGTGAACGAATCACAGGCGAGAATGGAAAAAATTCCAATTCACCCACACAAACGTATCCACGGAAACATGAAAAAGGACATTCACTGTGATCTCATGACAACGAAAACATCAGATCCCGTGACCTGGAAGTGTATTCCTACATACTCTTTTTTTAGGAAAAAAACACCCTTTAAAAAAATAATACTGTCGTGTCACCAGCGATTAACACCACAGGATGACGGATAGCCGATGATGAATTAAGATGATTAACACCTTAATTATAAAGCTATATTGCATAGTTCATTCTTACTTGATAATCATTTTGCATGTAAAAACTACGGGTGTGACAAAAATGCTTGCGATTAGCTCAGAGCAAAAAAAGAAACCTTCAAAGCATTAAGCAAGATCAAAGTTCAAATGATGTCCGTACCATAGATCCATGATCCATTGCTGCGACGAAAGCTCCACTGTGCTTCCAGGTTGTTTCCTTGCTCCACATCGACCCAAAAATGCAGGTGTTGCCCGAGACGGCCACTGGCCGGGCACTCCAGCTGAGCATGATCTCCAGGAACCAACAATATTGTCACGTTTGCTTTTCTTTTAACCTTCTCAGTGCCGGCAGTTACCTGCAGCGTCACAGTGTACCTGCCAGGAAGACCATATTTATGATGGGCCCACTGCTCCCGTACCGGAGGAGAACCATCTCCGAAATCCCATTCATAAAGATGGACGATGTGACTCCAGGAGAGCGCTGTGATTGTTACCACCTCGTGAATGCTGAAAGGTCGTAGACCTTTTAAAGTCACCACCAGGCGTACAGGGTAAATATTACCACAGTGTTGATTAGACCAAAAAAGGTCACAAGTAGGTTTGCAAGAAAGCTCTGAGACATTAGCTGGATCTACTAGAAGCTTATTGTAGCAACGACAATGCCGAGAGGCATCCAACGAGTAGAATGTTCGACCTTTGCTATAACAGATGGCATTGCAGCTTCTCTGGCCATAAACCCCAAGTTCCTGAGCAGATGAATGAAAAATCCAGGATTTATTTAAACTTGAGATGTTAGCACATGCCACGGTCATTGAATCTGCAAACAATACAGGGAGAGACAAAATCGAAGAAATCACAATCATGAGCAAAGACTGGTGATTCAGCTGAAGGAAAACAATGAAAAATCATTGGGGTTAAAAATAAAGGAGACAAGTCAGGAGACGACGATGGTTCACGAGCGAGCGGTATTCAATGACAAAGGACGGACTGTAACCGAAACAGGCCCGGACAGGCCAAGCCTGGAAATGTCAAAACGAAGGTTACTGGTCTTGAAATGAGATAGAAAATAATGTATAATCAATTATGAGGTTAGTTTGCTACACAATACCGAAAATTCGGTGAAAAGTGAAATGAAAAATAAATAAATAAATAAATAAAATAAAATGAAAAAAATAAAAATGAAAACTCGAGCTCCTTGGGGCTAGACACATGGCATTGGCCTAACCAAATACCGAAACCCCTGTCAGATTCCACCAAACCCCTCGGAGAAGATGTAGCTTGAACTCGATTACCCCCTAAAAATACATCTTTTTCGGGCGTTGCTCCGCCCACAATGGGCGCAATACGCCCACTCTAGGCAGGACACAACTAGATCATGATATCAACCTCCCACCCAAGTTTCATCAAGATCGGATGATATCATCGGCTAGTTATGCTGCGGAGAAACAGACACACACACACAGACTGACAGACACACACACGACGAACATAGTAGTCACTTGATAACTCGTGAACCAACAAGGACCCGATACTCTACGACGTCTACATCTCCTGCCTTTTGGATGGTTTGAGTAACAGATCTGTATAATATGAAAGATAAATCTCAAACGGTTTTTAAAATATCTCGTACACAACCCAAATTACGGAGATGGTTGCCATGACGACATATAATTCAGCCAATCACTGCCGTGATCTAATCGGGTTGAGATATTGTCATGAGGAATATATATCTGCAATATGAAAGCTAAATGTTCAATGGTTTTTGAAATATCGCGTACACCAAAGGACATGGACGGATGATCGGATGATCATAGACGGATGATCGGTCGGTGAGTCGGTGAGACGGAGCTCATTTTAATTTTCCCCGTCTCCGACCTTGCCGGAGGGGTGCCCCCACAAAAGTAAAACAGTAGAATATATGAATGAGAAAAAAAATTGAATTAAAGGAATATCCTGGAATCTATGGAATTTAAAGCTTGTATGGAAACATTATTGGAATCTCCAACAATGAGGCCGAAGCACAAGGCCTGTTTCTCTTGCATCACGGAAAGGTTGGTGACCTCTCTGAAAAGCAACTGTTGCAAGACTCTCCTCTGGTCTTTCTCTCTCTGCTTTCACAGTCCTCCAAACCTCCTCAGAAAGTCCAGGATGTACGCATTCTTCCAGTGGCTCCTTCTGTATTAAACCCCCAAAATCCAGGTTTATTGCACACCTCAACTCTTTTGTCACATTTATGGACCACATTCCTGAGGGTGTTCAATCCCATTCTTCCTTCCTGGGCTCATATTCAAGACAGCTGTTCACCACCACCGCAGATCACTCCCCTGCCCCCCGTCTCCATCCAAAACCATGACCTTTTCTACCCCCATTAACTTTCCCCAAACCCACCCCTTTAAAAGTTTCCAGTTTTCCCTTTTTTTTTTTTCTTTTTCTTTTTGTATACAAGATCGAGGTTCGTGAAAGAGCGAACATTCATCACACAGAAAGACAAACAGACACATAAAACAAATAACATCGGGAGCGGTAGACAAGATGGGGAGAGAGGGGGAAGGACACAAACACAACATTTGAGAGCAGGGACCGAGAGACATGGAGACATCGAGAGAACTGTGGGAGGGAGAGGGCTTTGGGGGGGAGGCATGGAAGGGGGGGGGGGTGGAAGGGGGGGGGTGGAAGGGGGGGTGGGAGAGGTATAAAACATATGGACACTGCCAGGACTTCCAGGAAAGAAGTTGGAATTTCAAACAAGGTGGATCTGGGGTGAATTAGTGGGGGTAGAAAAGATCAAGGTTTTGGATGGGGGAAGATAAGAGATGGTGGTGAACAGCTGTTTTAAAGACCTGGAGGGAGGAGTGTGATTGAAGTGAGTGTGGGAGTTTGTTCCAGAGGCGGGAGAAAAGAGGAATGAAAGAGTGAAGGTGAGCAGAGAGCCGAGATTTCGGCAGTTTAACCATCAGAGGGTGGCTGGCAGATCTTGTGCGACCTGTAGGAATATTTGGGGGACAGAGCACAGAGAGAGCTGGGGGAGCAAGGCCGGAGAGGAGTCGGTAGAAGACAGAAAGACCACCTACCTGCCTGTGGTGAGTGAGTGAAAGGCCCTCAGAGATAGCTTCATCGCGGGAGATTCCAATGATTCTGAAAGCTTTGGATTCAACAGCGTGAAGCCGAGCCAGGTGTGAGGCAGGAGCACCAGCCCATAGGGGAGAACAGTATTCCATTGAGCTGCGGATGAAAGCCTTGTATGTGGTGAGGAGCTCAGGTGTGCCTAGGAAGGACTTCGCACGACGGAGGATGCCCAGTCGGCGACTGGCTTTGGAGGCCAGCTTGGAAATGTGGTTTTCCCAAGAAAGATCATGGCAGATAGTGAGACCCAAAAGCTTGAGCGACAGAACTTCTTGGAGAGGATTGTTGAGAAAGTAGATGGGAGGGTTGTCCAGTCGATCTTTTCGGAGAGACATAGTAAGAGTGTGAGATTTGTCAGGATTGAAAGACATGTTCCACTTGTTTGACCAGTCTGTGATTTTGTCCAGGTCTTCAGAGAGTGAGGAGGCTGCAGACTGCCGATCTGAGGGAAGAGGAATGGAGCGGCAGAGAGTGGAGTCATCAGCAAAGAGATAGAGAGGATTTTCCAGAGAGTCGGAGAGATCATTGATAAAGATCAGAAAAAGCACAGGGCCCAGCACACTGCCTTGGGGAACTCCAGCCAGAACAGAAAGGGGAGATGAGAGAAATCCATTCAGGGCCACACCTTGACTACGACCAGAGAGGAAGTCCGCAAGCCATGCATGGAGATTTCCATGGATACCATAGGAGGAGAGTTTGGTGAGCAGAGCTGGGTGCCAGACCGTATCGAAGGCACGTGATATGTCAAGGGAGACAGCTCTGATTTCCTGTTTGGCATTGAGGACCTCCATCCATTGTTGAGACAGCAGAAGCAGCATGTCCAGAGTAGAGTGACCTGGTCTGAAACCAAATTGATGATCAGAGATCAAGCCATTGGAGAAGAGGAAAGATTTCATATCCGAAGCAATGATGGATTCCATGACTTTGCTGATAATTGGGAGCAGGCTGATTGGTCTGTAGTTGCAAGGATCTGTTTTTGCACCTTTTTTGTGTAAAGCGGTAATGTTTGCTGATTTCCAGGATGCTGGCAGATGACCTTGAGCAAAAGATAGGGTGAAAAGAACAGAGAGAGGGTGAGTTAGAGTGGCAGAGCAGGATTTTAGGACCCGTGGGCTGATGCCGTCTGGTCCAGTTGCAGAATCAGAGTCGAGGTTTGACACAAACTCCTCCACCTTGTCAGGAGAGAAGGACACAGAGTCCAGGAGCAGTTGGGTTCGACTGGGAAAGGTGGGAACAGAGAGAGATGGGTTTGGGACTATGGGTTTTGAGGCAAACACAGAGTTGAGGCATTCGGCTTTGTCACGTGCGATGTCAACTGTGTGGCCATTTGAGGTAAGGGAGGGGATGGAGGGGGAACAAACACCAGAAACGGATTTGACCAGACGCCACCAGGATTTGGAGGAATGAGACAGGTTTGAGAGTTCAATCTTGAGTGTGGAGAGATAGTGCTTCCTGGCACTCCTGAGGGTAGAAACACACTTGTTTCGAGCTTGGTGGAAAGAACTGAGATTGCCTTCAGTTGGATTTGCCTTCCAAGAGGCAAAGGCAAGTTGTTTCAGGGCAACTGCCTCACCACAAGATTCAGTGTACCATGGACGGGAGGAAGGGTAAGACAACTGAAGGCGAGATGGGATAAATCTGTGCATGAGAGAGATCAGTTTGCTTTGGAAGAATTCCCAGGAAGAATTGATGTCAGAGGCAGTGGAGATGGGAGACCAATCCAGACGATTGATGGCTGCTTGAAGACCGTCCCAGTCGGCCTGAGTGAAATGCCAGACTCGTCAACGCTGAGGAGGCTCTCTGAGAATGGCCAGAGAGATGTCCACTTTGACAAGCACATGATCAGAAGAACCGATTGGAGCAGAGGAAGAGCAGCAGACATTAGCAGGGAGGTTTGTCATAACCAAGTCTAGAAGAGAAGATACTCCATTGGCTGAGATCCGGGTCAGGAAATTGACAGATTGTGTCAATCCCAGTGAGTCACAGAAGTCCTTTGCTGAGGTGCCATGGCTGGTGAGGGAGGAACCCACACCCAACCAGGTGGCATGATGACAGTTGAAGTCACCACATATGAGGAAGAGAGAGTTGGGATGAGTGGATAGAAGTTGGTCCATGTTGTCAGACAGTGAAATGTAGATGGAGTCATCACTGTTTGGGGGACGGTACAGAACACTATATGAACAAAAGGTGGGAGCGGAGAGGAAGCCGTAGCCAAAGGTACTCCTGGGGGTGAGGAGGAGAGAGGGCAGTGCAAGGAGAGTGAGGAAGAGAGTTTTTGATAAAGATAGCCACCCCACCACCAGGCCGAGGCTCAGGTCTATCATACCGGAGGAGGGAGTAACCAGGAAGAGATATTAAGGAATCAGAGACATCTTGAAGGAGGAAAGTCTCTGTTAAGCAGATCAAGTCTGGATTGTCAGAAGCAACCTGTATGGAGAGATCAGTCATGTTTGAGCGAAGGCCCCGGATGTTTGAGGTCCATACCGTTAATGCAGAGAGAGGGGGAGCATCGGGTACAGGACAGGGGAGGGGAGGAGTAGGGTAAGATGAAGGATGAGAGGGGGAGGTAGGGAGAGCCGTTGATAGTGTGTCAGAGATTGCAGAAGAGTTCCAAGAAAGGGAAGGATGAGGAGGATGAAAGGTTTGATGGTGAAGGGATGAGGCACAGTGAGGGGTTGTTTGAGGGGGGGCAGAGGAAAGTAGAAGGTTGGGGGGGGTGGAGGTATGAGATAGAAGGGAGACGAAGTGGGGAGGAGGCAGCTTTGAGGAGGAGGGGGGAGGAGGGAGAATTGGAGAGGAATGGTATGGGGGGAGATTTGAATGGGAGGGGTTGGGGGAGAGTTTTGAAGGGGAGGAGTGAGGGGGGAGTTTAGGAGGGGAGGGGCAAGGGGGGAGTTTAGGAGGGAAGGGGCAAGGGGGAAGTTTAGAAGTGGAGGGGCAAGGGGGGATTTGGAGGGGAGGGGCAAGGGGGGAGTTTAGGAGGGGAAGGGCAAGGGGGGAGTTCAGGAGTGGAGGGGCAAGGGGGGGGATTTGGATGGGAGGGGCAAGAGGGGAGTTTAGAAAGTGGATGATTAATGAAAGACGAACATTGAAAACAAATTGGGTTTGTTGTGATTTTCAAGTTAGCAATCCGATTCAGAACGATGGAGGAGGGATGGAATGAATGTGAATTTAGACCATGTAGTGAGGGAGACGTATAAGATATTGAATTTCTTTTTTTTGAAGTGGAATGAGTTGGAGAGGAAATTGAGAAAAGCCTTTTAAATAGGAAGAAAAACAGCATGTTGTAAAATACCACTGAGTAAAACACTGAAGGGGAAAGGTTAAACATATTTAAATAATATTTAAACAGAACCGTGAACAATCTTATGTGCACAAAAATACCAACGGGGGGAGAGCCGAGAGGGACCACCACGAGTCACGTGAACAGGGCAAACAGTGGATGGCAAGGAGATAATGGGGGCAGGGCGAACAGCTCACCTGGACAGAAAATACAGGATGAGAAAACAGCACACGTGGAGAAAGGAAAATAAATGTTTTTAGTTTGTTTTTTTTGGGGGGGGGGGTTGGGGGTGGGTGGGGATTTAGAACGTTAGACAGAGTATTATGTTCGGGGTAGAAGGGGAAAAAACTAAGAGCCAAGCAAAACACGCTTAAGTTAACAAACACCGACGGGGGTACATCTACAAGGCCGCACACAAGGAGCAGACCAGAACACGATTAATTAATTACAAGTTACAGGAAATTCAAACCAAAACTAACTATAATCAAACAATAACACATGGACGATAAAATAACGAGTTGCAATTTGACAATCTATCTGGGGAAATGGGGAAGAAACACGTGGTCGAAGAACAAACGAACGAATAAGAATGAATAAACGAATGAGAAGAGAGAAGGAAATGTTTTTTTTTTGTTTTTTTTTAGTTGAGATTTACACAAGGAAGTAGGCTATGGGGTGAAAAGACTGGGAAAACAGAGAACGAAAGTTATTGGATCACAAACGACGGACCGCTGAGAGAATAACAAAGCCTCAAGGTTGGACAGTGTACACTGTACAAGGCCTCAAGACACGGCACGAATTAACACGATTTTCAATACAGGTATGAAAGATTTGCACCGAAAATCTTCGTCGGGAGACAATATATACACCATAAAATAAATACAGTTATAACGAAAATACAAATGGGAACAATTACTTAACTTCGATTTCGATGGATAGCATGGAGAGCTGAGAATAAACGAACCCTCGCCAGCAAGACCGGAAACGGAAGTCAACCGGAAACGGAACCCTTCCTGAAAGTTTGTGGAGGTATCCATCTTGTTCACCCCCTGTGTCTTCCCCATGCTTTCATTCTTCCCCCACATCCATTATTTTTCTAAGTCTCTCACTATTTTGTCCCTCACCCCATTGTTGGTTTGTTTCCCCCCTCTCTTTCGACTGTTCCTGTTTGTTCTGTTACATCTTGATCCGTTATATGTTCTCACTCCTCCATGAGCCTCGACATTGTATAAAAAAAGAAACTGTACACCCACTGGCTCATCTGCAGTTCATTACCTTTTACCCTCTGTCGCCTCACTCTTCCTTGAACCTCAATGTTGTGTAAAAAAAAGAAGTAGCAGAGCAAAGTATTTGGGTAGAGGTTCTCACTTACCAAGTAGGCTCTGCTGCCAACACGCGTGATAATGGTGGGCGTCTCTGGCAATTATTAGAGAACCGCCCCCACCAAACCCCCCCTTCCCAATCCCACCAACCCGCAAGGTGCAAACGTGGATGTCAATTTGGGAAAGGCGATTGCTCTGGCCTAAAATCCACAATCTCCAGTGAAAACGTGTCAATCACCACGTCAACTTCCAACATTGACTGTTCCTGGAATTTCTTCTCCAAATGTACCAATTTCTCTTCTTCGCAAGTTCATCCCATTCCAAGTTAAACCTTTTGTCCATAATCGTGACCCCGGCACAGTGATGTGTGTTGTCCTCGAGCCGGTTTATGCGTCTGGTTTATTGTAGATGTGCAGAGGTCTATGGTTTAATGGAAATGTATCATAAATGCATTCAAATGTAAAAATTAACATTTATGCTGAAAGTATTTGAAAAATTACTCCATGGTGGCAAAAAGCTTTGGGGGCGGTAATTGAATATTTAGCGTTAATTTGTAAGTCTTTATTTTATTTGAATGACGTGTTGGACTTGTCGGCCAATAACCATTCAACGTTGATTGAAGTTCCGTTCTCAATTTTGTGGCGTCTTGATTACAAATCAGTTTCAATAGGCGCCCGCGGAACTACGTCACTTCCGGTTAGTGCACCCTCCGGGACAAGTCACGTGATTGGATACGTTGAAAACAAACCACAAAAGGGCACGTGTTACAGCTTACTTCCGGTAGTCTCGCCCTCACCTATACCCGCTGCACAGCTTTGCAAAACTTATGTCGCTTTGCATTATGGGAAAAATGTGCACACGCAGGTCGAGAGGGTTCATTTAGATTTTGGAATGTTTTTGATATGTCGTGCATGTTGCTTCCATTTTGTGTGTTATTTAAAGTTATGGCCTTTCCATTTGTGCCTCAGCAAAGTATATAAAACAACAGAGGTCAATGGGGGAAAAAAGCTCACTTGGTTTATATGAAGTACAAATATTGATGCAGTAATGACAGGTAACTTACCGCAATGCATGCTGGTAAATGTCACATTCATCAGAGATGAATTCAGGTGGCTGATGGGAAATGCGCATGTGGTATCTGCCTTGTTGACGAAATTGATTGTTGGATTCAAATGCAGCCATGCCAGGTCACAATCACATGACAGAAGGTTTCCGCTGAGATGGCTTATTGGTGGGAGAATGCAAATGAAATAAAAGAGTAACTCATCCAATTAAACAAACAACTTACAAAACAGAGGATAACTTGCGGTCAAAGATATCTGGTGACAAAAAGATGCCCATCAAAAGTGTCATGTACGAAGCTGCAAATATTCACCGTTGTATCCCTACACCGGGACCGCATTGTATCCCTACGCCCCAGCTCGGATGGCGCAGCAGTTAATCGGGCCTGTATCGGCAGAGTGAATAAACGTGTGGTACAATCGATCGTAGTTTGTCGAGATACCTTTCATGGCGACGAGGATGGGATATCTAGACCATGACTTCTTTCGGCTATATCGATGAATTCGACCCTCATGAGGGGGATTTTGACACGTATTCTGAGCAGTTGTCTTTCTACTTCGAGGCGAACGGCATCGCGACCGAAGCCCGGATGAAGGCCGTCTTCCTGTCCGTTTGTGGAGGTGAGACGTTCACACTCGTTAAAAACCCGATTCGGCCTCGGACAATCCAGGAGCTCACGTATGCAGAGCTCAAGGCCGCTTTGAAGGAACATTGTAATCCATCTCCTTCAGTCATCCTGTGTCGGTTTAATTTTTACATGTGCAGACAGCAGCAAGGTCAGTCGATCGCAGACTTCATTGCACACCTCAAAAAACCGTCACATCTGTGTGAGTTTGGGGACACGATTGCTGACATGCTCCGTGATTTGCTGGTGGTTGGCATGTCCGATGACCGCACTCGTAGACGCCTGCTTGCTGAGAGAAGACTGACGTTCCAAAATGCCAGAGACACCGCCATTTCCATGGAAAGTGCTGAACGCAACGCTACAAGCATCGGTGCCACTCGCTCGTCTGGTACCAGCGCTGCTGTGAATCGGTTGGATCATGTTCAGCCAAAACGTTGGAACAAGGCTCCTCGTCAGAAGCCAGTGCAGTCTCAAACCCACAACAAATGTTTATCAGAGCCAGCTTAATCAAAAGTTGGTGCACGATAAGTCGTCCAACAGTCGCTGTATCAACATTGGAGATCCAGTGTTTGCCCGAAATTTTGGTGCAGGTGCGACGTGGCTACCGGGGGACATCATTAAGAAGCCAGGTCCACTGTCCTGCGTGATTTGCCTGCAGGACGGCCGCGAAATTCGTCGACATCAGGACCACATAACCTACCGTCACTGTGAGTCGATAGAGCCTGCAGCATCGTCACAGTCAGAACAACAGTTCGACCCGCCACTGCCGGAGATCGTCGTGGCCGCTCCAGCCGGCTCGGATGCCCCGAAAACCTCTGCGAACGCTACACCCTTCGTGGAGACCAAAGGAATCACCTCGGACTCTGTATCCACTGGTACACCGCGACCCAAAGGGATCACCTCGGACTCTGTATCCACTGGTACACCGCGACCCAAAGGGATCACCTCGGACTCTGTATCCACTGGTACACCGCGACCCAAAGGGATCACCTCGGACTCTGTATCCACTGGTACACCGCGACCCAAAGAGATCACCTCGGACTCTGTATCCACTGGTACACCGCGACCCAAAGGAATCACCTCGGACTCTGTATCCACTGGTACACCGCGACCCAAAGGAATCACCTCGGACTCTGTATCCACTGGTACACTGCGACCCAAAGGGATCACCTCGGACTCTGTATCCACTGGTACACCGCGACCCAAAGGGATCACCTCGGACTCTGTATCCACTGGTACACCGCGACCCAAAGGGATCACCTCGGACTCTGTATCCACTGGTACACCGCGACCCAAAGAGATCACCTCGGACTCTGTATCCACTGGTACACCGCGACCCAAAGGAATCACCTCGGACTCTGTATCCACTGGTACACCGCGACCCAAGGGAATCACCTCGGACTCTGTATCCACTGGTACACTGCGACGCTCAATGCGTGAGAGAAAAGCACCCGACCGGTTGAATCTTTGAAGATGTTTTTTTTCACGGTGACACATGTTCTATTTTCACGTATTTTCATTATTCTCATAATCGTTTGCACACATATTTTCACATGTTTTGGAAATGTTGCTTTTGAAATGTCAATTCTTGATATCCAGCACGTATTGTTCTTGGTAATTTTGGACTTAAAGGGGAGGATGTCATGTATGAAGTGCAAATATTCACCGTTTAGTTAGGTCCAAAACTTCAATTCCGTGACCATTTTCTGGCTAGTAAGGTTTGACGATTGATTTGACTTCTATTGACATTTTATAACAAAAATAGCCTCTATGTCCCTCCCAAAAATCCCGGCATTTTTCGCCAGAGGCCCGAATCCAAGATGACCGCCGGCACTATCTTGAAAAATTAAGTTTTGAACCAGAACACCTAGAATCACGTACAAAGACACTTTTTTGGGTATTTTGACCACGAGGATTCCGAATCTGACATTAGTTTGACGTTATGACATTATTTTGACCCAGAAATCCAAGATGGCCACCATCCAGTAGAGCGAAAATGCAACTTTTGTACTTAAACATCTTAAAGAAACTACCTCCATAAGGATATCTTGCAGTAAAGTAATTGATGATTGCATGACAAGTAAACTCATTACACTTCAAAATAAGCTATTTTTAATAGCTGTGACTTGAACAGTTTTCAAATGAAGTAATTAATCAATATGACCTTTAATTATATGATTAGTCCGAATCAGAGCATTCTGCTTCACTAGAATCTGAATCATCAGATTCCGATGAATCTCCACGCCTTTGTACATCATCATCTCGCTCCTCATTCCCCTCCTGGCTCTCATCTTCCTCACTCTCTTCAGCTGACCCTGGTGCAGGTAGATGTGTCGGGAGAGCAGGTTGCGTGTGGCGGACAGGGCGACAGCGACCACCCACCAGCTCCCAGCCATGTCCGAGTGGCGAGGGGTGGTGTTTCTTGGAGGGATGACGCACAAGATATGCCAAGTAGTTTGCTCGGAGGCAGTGTTGGCATAGGCTGTCTGCATCTGGAGGGAGATGGATAAATGATTTGTTTTTCAGTGTCTTCCACTTTGCTGCACAGGCCTCAGCCATGGTGCTACTCTTTTCGTCGCCATAGATGACATGTCGTGTGAACTGGAAGAGCTCCTCTAGCACCTCCTCCTCAAGGTCAAGGCTATCTCCACACAGCGAGAGCTGCCGTCGAGCCACAGGAGTTGAATAAAGCCACACACTCCTCAACAACACGATGTTCCAGCAACTCAGTGAGGTCCACAAGATGACTGACCTCAACCAGGTTGATCACTGCCTTGAGAGCATTCTGCTCCATTTCAGCAGGTCTCGTTTTGAGTTCCTCCCTGGGCTTCTCCGGGGGTGACGGTCGTGACACCATGAAGGGTGACGGTGGCATTGATGGCGGTAGTGGTGGGTCGCTTTGTAATGTACTGCGTGATGAGAGAGGTGAGAGAGAGTGTGCTGGGAGACAGATCTACCTCCTTCTTCCCCTGCAAAGCAGATAGCTGCTGCACCATGAGAGGCGAGAGCTCTTCCTCCTCTTCTAGCTCCTCGACTCTTGGCGGCCATGGGATGGGTTTGATTGACTTGACATCATCCTTGAGCCGCTTAGCCACATTGTGCACCAGTTGTTCACTGCCAACACTGATGGCGGAGAGTGCTGCTTCAACATATGAACCACCCCCAGACGTGTCATAGACTAGGTCGCTCTGGTTTCTCTGAGGGCAGGAGTGGAAGCCGATCTTGCCCTCAAACTCCCGGGTCAGGATATCTTTGATAAAGGATGACTTGATGCTGGATGTTGAGAAGCCATACCGAGATATGATAGAGCTGTAGTCTTTGAGGAGGCTCTGTAGTGACCTTAGCTCACGTTCCTCAAAGATAACTGTTCTGATGTGGTCAAAGAAGATAGTCTGAGCCTCACGGAGATTGACATTGTGCATGCGTGGGAGTTTGTCATCTTCACTCATTTTCTGGTAACTACGCACATATTTCAACCAGCATTTGTTGTGATATCTGATCTCAATCGCATATGGGTCATCAGCTGCATAATCGATCACACAGTTGATTCTGTCTCGCATGCTCTGATCTTCGAGGACCACCGTGTGACTCTTGAACGTTGCCCATGCATTTATCATACGAAATCAGGGACAGCTTTGATTCTGGGTGCTTTGCCGACTCTGGTTTACAGCACCAGACACATTTTGTTTTTTAATGTATCAGCCCTTCTACACTTGATCGCAGCCGCTTGGCAGGTGGAGAAGCAGCCGGGGGGAAAGCCTCAGACATGGACGAAGACTGAGATTGGCATTCCTTGACTTCTCGTTTTTTCTGTCTTGTCTTGGCCTGCTCCAGTTTATTAGCATTCCATAAGGTCAGCCTACATGATTTATGGACACATTGTCTGCCGGGACCATTATCCCAATTGACTGTTGCATAAACGTCTCTGAACTTGTCAAGACCGCTCCATAACAGGGCTTTTTTCTTGAGATTTTCCCAACTCTCAACGGAGGTAACGACATCAGTGGCTTCATTGCAAAGCCCACCACACTGGAGGACACACGGAATGGTGGACATTCTCTTGACAGCTATCTTCTGAATACCGCGCTTCTCAGTGCCGTCTCATTCGCTCGTATACTCCCTGGAAAGACAGAAATAAGTATATGACATTACACACACAGACAAATAAAAAACAAGAAAATAGCAATTCACTAATCAGGACCTAAATTCCGTGACCAGTATAGATTTAGCCAAAATAATGTGTTAATTCATGATCATATGTTCTCCCATTTAAAAGTTGCATTTTCGCTCTACTGGATGGTGGCCATCTTGGATTTCTGGGTCAAAATAATGTCATAACGTCAAACTAATGTCAGATTCGGAATCCTTGTGGTCCCTATTCATTCAGTTCGTTTATTAGTCCCCTAACGGTGTACACCGGAGGGGACTATAGGTTTGCACGCCGTCCCTCCGTCTGTCAGTCTGTCCGTCTGTCAGTCTGTCAGTCTGTCAGTCTGTCAGTCTGTCCGTCTGTCAGTCTGTCCGTCTGTCCATCTGTCCGTCTGTCAGTCAGTCCGTCAGTCCGTCACGCAAAGAACAGTTTTCTGGACCTTTTTTTCTAAACTCTTAATGCTAATGATTTCAAACTTGGCACATGGTTTCCTCATGATAAGTTGCAGATCAAGTTCGAACTTCACGACGTTTCGATCATTTTTGACAAAGTTATGGCACTTTGAACTTTGGGAATTTCCCCAACAGTTTTCCGGACGACAGACTGCCGGTGGGGGACATGTATTGCAGTGCAATACTCAGAATGCTTGTTTTAATATACCTTTTACTCTGGTGGTTGTGGAATTGATCATTTGTCAGTGCGTAAATACATTTCCAGTGGACACGCACGAGTTGTGTTCTCGATGTCTGCAACTAAATGGAGAATGAACATTTCTCGAGCCACCATTTGGCGCATTCCAGTTGAAATTAAAATCTCCAGCTCAGGCCATCTTGCAGAATGCTAACTTTGGCGTCATCGTTCGTTACCATATATTATCTTATGAAGCCATGTCTTTGATATGTACATTATTTCAAAATGAAAAGGGGGGATTTTAGGAAAGAGAAAGTTAGGGAGTAGAGGACAGCAGGATTGCGGAGAGAAGAGAAAGAAGGTTGGTATGAGATGGGATTAATGGAACGAGCGTTCCATATGGAACACATGGGAACACTGGAGGGAGTAAATTCCACCAACATTTGCATAAGAAATTAATTAATACCTATAGGTAGCATTTAATATCCACTTGGTATTAATATGTACAGTGAGTATTAATTGTAATAATTGTTGATTGTTCATGGTTTATAAAATTTATTGAAGGCTACCGACTTACATGGATATGGGATGACGAAAGAATGAAAATGTTTCAGTCTCCAAGGTCACTAGGAGATTTCCTGTAAGGTCCCTGGAATGAAACAAACAAAGCAAACAAAACTTCAATGATCGGACAAAAATAAAGGCCGAATGAAAA
Source organism: Myxine glutinosa (assembly GCF_964187855.1). NCBI lineage: Eukaryota > Metazoa > Chordata > Myxini > Myxiniformes > Myxinidae > Myxine > Myxine glutinosa. The sequence continues at coordinate 211,258,262 of NC_136265.1, forward strand.
CAGAGGTGCCATTTTGTTTTTAACCTTCGCTCGATCTCCTGTGAATGTAAACTCTCATCCAAAAGGATGTATTATTATTATTATTATTATTATTATTATTATTTTTTTTTTGTATACAAGATTGAGGCTCGTGTAAGAGCTAACATTAATCACAAAAAAAAACCGACACATAAAACATATAATAAAAGCAGCGAGAGACAAGATGAGGAGAGAGAGGGTAGCATGCAAGTACAACAGCAGAGAACAGAAACATCGGGAGATCTGTGGGAGTGAGAGGGCTTGGGGGTATTAGCGATGCAAAAGACAGCCGCACCATCTTGGAATTGCAAAACTATGCTTTACTTTGGGTGATACTGAGGTTTCAGATGAGATGAGGATAAAGTGGTCGATAAAAGGTGCAAAGGAACGTGAACTGACACGTCTTTAGCCCCACACCACAACCGTATTTTACCACGGTTGGGTATGGTGCTGTGACCACCAAAGCAGTTGCTTCGAGGATAGCCGAATTAGAGGTTTCCAGGCGGAACAATCCGGTTATCTTTAATGTTAAACAAATTTGGGCTACCCAGGGATTTATCAATACTCCGAGCAGGTGCGGCAAGATGCACAATGAGGCGGACACGAGTTCTTAAGAAATAGAAAAAGTTTATTAAATAGAAAAAGTTGCTAAACTTTGCTAAACCTTATTTTTTACCATCATCTCCCATCCTCATCAACGTAACATCAAAAGGTACAAAGGAGTGTATATACTTACAGCTCTCGTAAAGAAGTCGAGTTTGCGAACACCTTCTTTTTGATTGTGGAGATGTGATTATAAGACACGTTTCTCATTGAAATGAAAGAAAGAAAGAAAAGGATAAAGGTTAACGCCAGACATATACACCACTAAACCTATAATCATTTGTTTATTACCAAAGATGACATGAAACAAAGTTTTGGGACGCAACTTTGAGCCACTTGATATGCAACTAAACATTTGATTCACACAAACAAAAATACACACAAGCCATATTATGAGACATTCATTACTTTTATATACAGATTAGTCATAAAAAATACATCGACACATGTAATACTGCATTAATTATTTTTAAACATCATCTACACGTGCAAATTCCGAAACTCATTAACCTTAGAATATAAATGTTTTCATCTATAACTAAAAATGTCTATCTGTCTGTCTGTCTGTTACATGTACACTCTAACACCTCTGGATGGATTTGGACCAAATTTGTCACAGAGGTAAAAGGTTGTACCAGCCAGGTTTTAGCATAGATATCAGCTCCTTTCGGCCACCAGGAAAAACGATGGGGTATACTTCCTCGCTGTTGCAGTTGGTTTGAATAGCGCCACCTTTGGTGAAGTTGAGCACTACATGATGGACTTAATTTCCCCAGACAAGTGCCTGACTGACATCTTCTGCGGTTATTGTCGCCACCACCATGGCGAGCTTTTAACATCAATGGGGACGGGTACTTTTGCTAGTCATCAACAAATGTAACATGACAATGTGAGAAAACTGTCCAACCGAATGCAAGAATATTTCACCACTGTCACATATGTATCACCAAAGAAAACCAATCAAATTCATTAGGGGGATTGAAAGGTAATCTTTGTAGAAGACTTCAGTCTGTCTGAGTCATCTGAGATGAGTGACATCATCAAAGCGATATTTATCTCTCCCTAAGAAGGGCTCATGCTGCAAACACCTTTACCTTCCTACCCGCTGCAGTTAGCATACCCCACTCAACATTGTGTGAGAACTGAGAAGATTAATTTCCATTAACTGAACTAGCAAGGTACCCGCCCTATGGGCGGGGCTTCAATTGGGAGGCCCAAATGAAAAGGCAAAATATCAGATATTGAAGGCTTTTTTTATTTTAAACGATTTATATAAACATCCGTTAAATCATATCACATGCAAATCATCAAAATCTAAACTGTATTTGTAGAATTTCAATAAAAGCCACATCACTGTTCACATCAGAAAATATTATTCCATTGTGTTTGGGAAAATTGGAAAAATTGGAAAAATTGGGGGAAACAAATTGAGAAACAATTTCGCCTATTTTACTCCAGGGGGTCCCAGGACTACCCACCCAAAATATTGTTGCGATCGGTTCAGCCGTTTTTGCGGTACCTGGGAACAGACGGACAGACGGACATTTGGTGAATTATAGTAAGATTACTTCGTGTCTTCATTTTTTCTAATGTTGAGGCTTGAAAAAAATTGACACTGAGAAGTGTGAAATGAAACAGCTAAGGTTCCACCAGCAAAATGGAAGTCAATCACATCAGGAGATACTTACAATGCTGCTAGTGATGGCAATCCATAAAAGTCGTTATCACGAAGAATTGTCAGAAGATTAAATGAGAGATCCCTGAAAAATAAAACAATTCCACCATTAGTCAAATATAAAATACATCCATTAATAGTGTGCTCAATGTACAGGGATTATAGGGCTGGCAGGATGGCTTTGAGATATGCACATTCACGTCTGAGCTGTCTAACCTAGGTTTGAATCTCGACCCAGCCATAAACTGTCAATCTTGGTGTTTCGCATACAGGTCGAGGCATCAATTGTGCCATCCATTGGAAGGAGGCTAGACCGGAGGACCACCCTGCCAGTACGGTCACTGGGATTTTAAGATCCCTTCATGCCCTTCGTGATGTGTAGTTGAGTTATCGACGATCTTAACGATTCTCTTGAATAAGTTCAATCACCCAAATATTTGTGTCTCACCATCAGCCATGATCTTTCTTCATCAAACCGCACTTCCAAGTTGGCCTCCAAAGCCATTCCACCGACTGCATGGGCATCCTCCATCGTGCCAAGTCCTTCCTTGGCACACCTGAACTCCTATCCACCTATAAGGCCCTCATCCACAGCTTGATGGAGTACGGCTGGTTCTCTGGGTACTCTGATGAGTACCTCATCCACACTCTGGGCTGGTGCTCCAACCTCACTTATTGACGCTCTGGAAACCAAGGCCTTCAAGATCATTGGAATCTCCAATGAGGAAAAATGAGTCTACCACTTCCTCATCAACGACAGGTTGTTGGTCTCTCTGTCTTCTTCTGCATCCTATTTTATCTTGCACACTCTGCTCTTTCTGTAGTTTGGGGTTTGTATACCACCCTAATCCCAGGTTTCCCACCACCCCATCCAGGTTTCTGCACACAAACTCTGCCAACAACCTCATTCTGGTGAAACTCCCAAAATCCAGGATCACTGCTCACATCCCCTCATTCTTTTCTATATTTTCTCCCACCTGTGGAATCAACTCCCTGCCACATTCTCTTCAAACCCATTCTTCTCTCCAGGTTTTCAAGACAAATGTCACAATCTCAGATCACCCCCCATCCAAAACCATATTTTCCATCTCCATTAACTCTCTCCAAACCCACCTTTTTCCAACATTCCTGATTTTCTTTCCAAGTTTGCTTCTGTATCAATCTTGTTCACTCCTGTGTCCTCCACTCATCCTCACATCCCTCCTCTTCAAAGTCTCTTTCTACTTTGACCCTCAACCCCACAGGTGTGTTTTCCCCTTCTCCTTCTGCTGTTCGTTCTGTTATGTTGTGACCTGATCCGTTCTAGCTCCTCCACGAGCCTCGACTCTGTAAGTTTAAAATAAAATAGCAATGGAGAAAATATTTTATTGCACGTTGTTTCAGAGATCAAAAGGAAGACTGAAATAGTCTGAACCCAAGGTCTTCTATTTGATGGGAGGGGGAAGAGGAGAGGGGTATAACTTATCTTAAGTAAAGTAGTCGTGTCAACTAGTGGTCTCGCCGACTCTAGTCGTAGTCAACGTGTGGCCCTGGATGGGTTTCTCTCATCTCCTCTTCCTGTTCGGGCTGGAGTTCCCCAAGGTAGTGTTCTGGGCCCTGTGCTTTTTCTGGTTTTCATCAATGATCTCTCCGACTCTCTTGAAAATCCTCTCTATCTCTTTGCTGATGAATCCACTCTCTGCCACTCCATTCCTCATTCCTCAGATCGGCAGTCTGCAGCCTCCTCACTCTCTGCAGACCTGGACAACATCACAGACTGGGCAAACAAGTGGAACATGTCTTTCAATCCTGACAAATCTCACACTCTCACTATGTCTCTCCGAAAAGACCGACTGGACAACCCTCCCATCCACTTTCGGAACAATCCTCTCCAAGAAGTTCTGTCACTCAAGCTTTTGGGTCTCACTATCTGCCATGATCTTTCCTGGGAAAACCACATTTCAAATCTGGCCTCCAAAGCCAGTCGCCGACTGGGCATCCTCCGTCGTGCGAAGTCCTTCCTTGGCACACCTGAGCTCCTCACCACATACAAGGCTTTCATCCGCAGCTCAATGGAATACTGCTCTCCCCTCTGGGCTGGTGCTCCTGCCCCACACCTAGCTCGTCTTCACGCTGTTGAAACCAACGCGTTCAGAATCATTGGATTCTCCCGTGATGAAGCTACCTCCGAGGGCCTTTCACTTACTCACCGCAGGCAAGTTGGTGGTCTTTCTGTCTTCTACCGACTCCTCTCCGGCCTTGCTCCTCCAGCTCTCTCTGGGCTCTGTCCCCCAAATATTCCTAAAGGTCGCACAAGATCTGCCTGCAACCCTCTTATGGTTAAACTGCCAAAATGAGGACTCTCTGCTCACCTTCACTCTTTCATTCCTCTTTTCTCCCACCTCTGGAACAAACTCCCCCACTCCCTTCAATCCCACTCCTCCCTCCAGGTCTTTAAAACAGCTGTTCACTACCATCTCTTATCTTACCCCATCCAAAACCTTCATCTTTTCTACCCCCGCTAATTTCACCCCAAATCCTCTTTTTTGAAATACCAACTTCTTTCCTGGAAGTCCTTGGTGTCCTTGTGTTTATACTTCTCCCACCCCCCTTCCCCCCTTCCCCCCTTCCCACGCCACCTCCCCCCAAGCCCTCTCCCTCCCACACATTCCCGATGTCCCTCACAAATGTTGTGTTTATGTGCTTCCCCTTCTCTCCCCACCTTGTCTACCACTCCCCTTTTTATATATTATGTTTGTTTGTCTGTTTGATTTGTTTGTGTGATAAATGTTAGCTCTTTCACGAGCCTCGATTATGTATACAAAAAAAAAAAAAAAAAAAAAGTTGAGAGATATTACACTAGCCAAATCAATAAAATATAAATCCTGGCATCTACTGTTTGCTTTCATACAGGAAATATTTATTCCTGACAAACATTAAAAATGCCACTCAAACTTAAAGCAACAGTCCTGGGATTGTATTTTCTGTGCTTTGGGTAAGGGATACATGGATTTGTGGTTTATAGATACATGGTTGTACATGTTTATCAAAGATTAAAACATACACAAACACAAACTTGTCTCTAGGGCCTCCAGGCTAATGTTACAATTCTGGATGGGTCGCCACTCCGATGCAGGATACACTTTATATGCCTGAGGATGCAGGAATTCTGAATTTGGCCATGGTACTGGTACTGGCCATCTTGTAAAACCCAAATTATGGAGACTAGCAATGGTACGGCGGGGCTTCAATTGGGAAGCCCAAATGAAAAGGCAAAATATCAGAAATTGAAGGCTTTTTTTTATTTTAAACGATTCATATAAACATCCGTTGAATCATATCACACGCAAATCATCAAAATCTAAACAGTACATGGCGCCCATTTTGAAAAAAGATTGAATTCTGCAAAACTGAAGTGGCCGCTACACGACTTTCTCAGTTGCACGTTTAAGTGTGAAGAGTGCGCGCCGAATCTGTAACACGGAAGCGGCCGCTACACCTGTTTCTCAGTCGTTTTGCACACGCTGCCATGTTACTTCGGAGCCACACGTTTATACAGGAAGAGTTTGTCAGGAGTCGATCTACTCTCTCCTGGTACGTAGAATAAACAGCATTTGTAGAATTTCAACAAAAGCCACATCATTGTTCATATCGGTAAATATTGTTGCGGTTTTGAGAACCCACACTTGTAAATATACCATCATTAAAGGTTAAAGGTAGCACCCCATAGGTAGGCCACAAGCAACACGTAGGTCACCTTAGGACGTCAGTTATTTCATAGTCTGTGTTTAGATAAGGCCATGTCCAGTAGTTGCATCTGCCTTGTGTCAAACAAATAAGAGGAGGTCCCCATCCGTTCATTTTAACAGCCTCCCTTCATCGACGCCATGAAGCGCTCTCCAGTCTGTGCCCCATCGGCCCTCCCAATTTGGTACGCTCCTTTGCCAGCAGCCTTCGCTGTCCTTGGGCTCGCTCAACCTAGCCAAAAGCCACAAGATGAGGCCTGAAAAGGGGGCAGAGCGCCAGGATGGAGGTGCGGCCACGTCAACCAGCCATCAGGGCGGAGCCGTTAAGCCAACACCAGCCAACCAGGGCTGAGGTGAGGTCGCCTGACCGGGCGTGGTTTGGGCTTCGAGAGCGTTCGCTGGCTTGGTTTATAAAAGCGCGCACGCAAAGCCCTTGAACAGGACTCGCTGGGGAAGGTTGAGAGGACTCGAGAGTATATGCGCTTTACCAAGAGGGGACTGCTGCGATTACGAAGGAATTGCGCTTTACAAGAGGGCTGACTGGGCGAGCGCATTGTGCAAAAGAACTGGTACGAGAGTTGAGTACGAGAAGGAGAGACGCGCTGTGGCAACCAGCTTTACAACGGGCGAGCGCGCGGAACGCATTGCCGAGAACTGCAGCGTGCCGAAGGACATTGGGGAAGGGGCGCTTGGAGCGGGTAATACCGGTAGCGCGTGTCAAAGCGGCGGTACGCATATTACGTATGCCAATAGCCCAGCTTACCTTTCCCCGTCACTATAATTGTCCGCTCGCGCTACACGACGTGGAGAGCTGCCTGCCGGGTTTCGTCTGCTGGTACGGGTCGAGGACCAGAGCCGGAACGGAGCCTGGACGCCATCGCCGGACCTTCCACCCTACCATCTACACCCCCTGCGTGAGTCTGAATTCTGAGACCGAATCTGAGAGCGATCAGGCCCGTGTCCAGGGAATAGAATAAGACTGTTTAAGACTGCCCTGCGTACTTTTCCTTCCTCTTTCTTTCTTGTACATTATTTTGTTTCCTCTTCTTCTTTGTACATTGTAAATCAATTGCCTTGTTCTTTCTGGTTTCTCCTTAATCCGATCGTCCTCGTCTTTTCTCCATTGGGTAAATGTGGCACGATTAGGAACCGCTTAGAATTGGGTCTAGTCTTGGTTAACAGCTCGGATCGCGGATTGCTATCCGCTCGGCAATCTTCCATCAATATCCGTGATTCGGGTGGGAGTTATTCCCTCGTTTCCGGTCAGCATTAGTACTTAGGTAGAAGCGAATCCCGAGGCCTAAAAACCCGACCTAACGCTGCCCGGGAAGGACGTTATAACTTCCAGGATCGCGCCGGCCAGATAGAGGACATGGGGATTAACCCTCACTTGATAAGGGGAGAGCCGACGTTTCTGAGATCCGCAACAATTGGTGTCAGGAATGGGATTTGAACCCGAACCAATTTTTTTTTTTTTTGGACAAATTTGGTCAAAATTACGAGCGGCCGAAATTTTATTAGAAAACCAAATTAAATCGTGCCATGGAGAGCCAAGGCGATCAGATGCCGGTGGTGGTAGAAGAGGAGGAAGGGTTAGAGGCAATCCAGGATCCCCGGGAAGAAGTGGGACAATTGGGAGAGATGGAGGAGGAAATTAATGAGGATGCAGCAGTAGGGGTGGCAGGCGAACAAAATGGTGGCGCCTCACACATGGCGACGAGGGCCGCACCCGCTGCGCAAATGGGAGGGATGGATATGCAAGACCTCATCGCGCAGCTACAGGCAGCCATACAATTGGGGGTGGACAGAACGCAGAAGCAAATTGGGGAATTGAAAAATGATGTGGGAAACCAAATTGGGGGATTGAGTAAGGAGATGGGAGAAATGAGGGCCGATAGTAAGCAATTGGGAAACCAAATTGGGGGATTGAGAAATGATATGGTAAATCAAATTGGGGGGTTAGAAAGCAAATTGGGGGGATTAGGAAGCAAATTGGGGGGCCAGTTGAAGGACGTGAATGGCCGAGCCAGAGAAATAAACGAGGGGTTAACGGGGTTTGGAAACAGAGTGGGTGGCCAAATAAAAAAGATGGGAAGGACATTGACCACAGGTCGAGCGGGAAAGGCACATCGGTATGCGACGGGGTAGCGCGGCTTGAGGAGCACGGGTTAAGCGAGGGGGAGCAAAGCACAGCCGGGTGGACCGGGGTAGAAATCGCGACATGGGGGATAGAAAAGCCGACGGCTGTTGAATTAGAAAAAAAAAATTTATTCGCACCAGCGGTCGTCGAACTTAACAAGGAAAAATAAATTGAAATAAAGGAAATAGTTGAAATCGGGGTTAAGAAGACGGTGGACTTAGAAGAGCAATCGCAGGAGGAAAAGATGGAATTTGTGCAAAGTCCGTGTTCGCATCATGATGCCGTACTTCCTAACCCAAATGAAAGTTTGCAGCTGCGTGTGGAGAGGAGGATCCTGAAGGTAAGCCGGGCTGTATATGCCGCGAAAAGGTTTGGCGCGAAAGGATTTTTCGCGCGCTTGGGATCCCGGCGACAACTGGGCGCTCGTATAAGGTCCGTGGTGAGGTGTATGAAAGAGAATGGCGTGCGTGTGATAAAAAGTGTGCGCCGAAGCGCGAGTGTGATACAGAGTGTGGAAGGGAGAGTGAGTGCGACACAGAGTGTGAGATGGATGGAGAGAGTGTGCGATAATGCACACCAGAGTTGGTTGTGGAGAGTGTGCGGGGATGCACACCAGAGCGTGTGATTGGGTGTGCGACAAGAGATTGCACACCTGTGGGTAGGTGTGCGCTGATTGGGTATGTGCAAGAGTGCACACCCATGAGTGTTACGGAGTACGTAACGGGAGAGTGTGCGCCAGGATGTGCGTGAGAGAGGTGTGTAACAGAGTGGTGTGCACCTGAGTGTGCGAGAGAAGAGAGTGCACGGAGAACCATGTATAATAACCAGCTTGACAGTAAGAACTCTAAGATTTTCGGTGGATGGCCTCGGGGCGCTTCCTTGTGCATTGTACGCATCGCGACCTGCTTCTTGCTAATGTGGGTCGTGCTGCCGTGCGCCGGGAGCTGTCAGCTTGGCGCATGGACCTGGAAATCTTCCGTGCACATCAATTAATAATTTCTATAATAAACCTCTTGTACCACAGTTCGGAATGCCTCCAGGGGTTCTTCTTGGGGTCAGGGGGGGCCGGGGGGGGCTGATCGCTGTCACCACAGCTGGAGTAGAAGAATGAAGTAGAAGAAGAGAATTGCAGTAGAAGAATGTGTGGAGTGTATGGGAGGCACTGGAGCACCGCGTTTTGTGAGTATGGGGAGAGTCGCGTGTGGATGGGAGAATGCAACTCGAGCATCGACGCTGATCGGGGCAGCGGTTAGGCCGACGTGAGCTCTCGGGGCATGGTGTTCTTTGTGTGCTGCGGGGGCCGGCGGGGATTGTTTCCGCGGCGCTCTTGCATGGAGCGCCGTGCACGATTCGGGCCGGGCTCCACCCTGTATGGTCGGTGCCGCGCCTTCACGGGCAATGTGAACGGCACGGTTTGAGGGGAGAAAGGCCAGGTCAGACCTTCGCCCCCTGGCGGGCACGGTGTTCCGATCGGGGGAGGTTGGGTCATCGGGCCGGAGACCGAAAGGCTCCATGCCGGGATTGACCCTGGAACCTCGGCCCAAGTATGCCTCCTCCCCAGAATCGAAAATGCCGGACGGACCCAACCAACAGGAGACTGACCGTCGCATGCATTGCTCGGCTTTTCGAAGCCGAGCTGTGAAAATGCATTACCGCACCCGACGAGGCTTGAGTACAGTGGACTAGTAGTGGTAGTGATAGGAATGGTAGTTGTACCATTCATTGGGCGCAGAGGAGCTATAGACTTGTGGGGTTGGGCGCTGAAAACTAGCCAGGGCGGGCTAGGATAATCGATAGGATTTGGAGATGACCATAGGAGACCGAGATTTAAGTGGTGACTTTTGTACAGGTAGTGTGGACGTAGAGAGATTAGGTGGATGATAATGGAGTGGATGCGCTTAGTATAAGGGATGACAGGGAGAGCACTAGTATTAGAGGGAGATGGCTAGCTAGATGATGCTGTGTGTGTGTAACTGTGGGAACCACCGTGTGCATGGGCTTGAAATGAGGAATTGGAATGAGAGTCTTGGTGGTGCTGGTGAGCAATTGAGGAATTGAGAAGCAATGCTCGTGAAAGATGTGTGTGTGTTAAAGTGTATGAGTAGAGTATTGAGGATGTGTGTAATGGCGATGAGTGCATTGACTTGCATAGGGTGCAAGTGGAAACAGGAATGAGAGCACAAGGGTGTGCAAGAGAGCTTGGTGGTGTGGAATAAATGGTGTGGAGTGAATGGTGTGTGGAGTGAGTTGTGTGGAGTGCATGGTGCGAAAGAGTGAATGGGGGGAGGATGGACCCCTTCACGAGTACCTGGGGCGGGTAGTTTAAAAGTAGGTAGAGGGAGTAGGTAAATTGTTTGGATATTGACATCTGTGGTGCAGATAGTAGCAAAGTATTGCTTGGATGGGTGCGTAAGTGTGTGGAATGGCTGGGCGTGTGGCTTAATTGGTACATATGGTTAAATGAGCACTCCGCCACTGGTACTCTGTCAGCCAGGTGAGGCCGCAGGTAGGCTCTGGGAGCCAGGTTGGAGCTCAGGTAGAGTTCAGCGGGGTCCGAGGATCCTAAGGAGAGGACCTGGGTAGCCCAATGCCAGAGGGGGCATTAGTGGGGTAAGAGCCAGGGAGGGCCTTCCCCGGTTAGGTAGTCGTCGGGAGCAGGCAAGCTCGGGAGGAGTCTTCAGTGGCGGAGGTGCGCAGGTAAGTAGACCTGCTGGTAGAGCCACACGACCCAGCCCCGAAATTGTGCGAGGGCACAGTATAGAAAAATGGAGGGAGTGAGACCCCAAATTGGGAGAGCACCACAGTATGGTCAATGGGAATTGGTTTTTAGAACCGCATCGTGTAAAGAGGCCAATTGGATTGGCAGGGCAAGACCCCGGGTAGTGTAACAGAGTTAATGTCAATTAGAAGGATAGTTAGGAGGAAAATCTCTTCGCACCATCCGCATCCACTCACCTAGGTGACAGGACTCCACACCAGGTTTTGCGAATTGTTTGGAGAATGTAAGAGTTGTAAGACGCATCATGACGGAGTGAAACATTGTGTTTATTCCATCCCTTCCTTCTTGGGAGGGATTGGTAACGAATGTGGCATTAAGGGAGATATGGGGGACGTGACAGTAGAGATGTGATTTGTAAATTGTTTAAATACGGGGAAGGGCAAGGGTAGTGTAGGCTGACATGGGGAGGTGACGTATGAGTAGGGACGAGCTTTCTCAGCTCGCTCTCCCGCGCCCTTCATGTCGCATTGCCTTGTTTTGATGTGTACCCTTGCGCCCTTGCACCCCGCTAACCTCTGCTTTGTCTTCCTTCCCCACTCATGGACCATGGTCTTTTGTGCGAGGGGAGTGTGCAGGTGCCCTGAACGGTGCGGCCGCACTCTTGCTGCCTGCACCCTGCTGCCTGCCTCCCTGCCTGCACTGATACACCATATGGACCACACGTTCTGTGGCCTGGCACCTTTGCTGGGACAGACCATTGCTGCCAGCAGTATCTGGCTTGCGGACTACTGTGTTTTAAGTGGCATCAATGCCATGCAGGCGGACCACCTACGCTGGCCCTGCTGGCCAAATAAAAAAAGCGGACGCGGTTTGTGCCCTTTTTCTAAATTAACCTTTGGTGTGCCCGAAAAAAGATGGTAAACTTTTACGAGGGCACACCGAAGAACAGCAAGTAAGAAGATACAGCCAAGAGCCATCGGCCCAGCAGTCAAGCAAGCACAATACATCACGGACTATTTTAAAATGTTTGTTTTATGTGCATGTTGGGTGATGGTGCTTTTCAAGCATTTTTTTTTATTATGGTGCATTTATTGTGGTGCATATGGGTGTATGGTGTGTTGGTGCAGTGCAGTGCAATTGGTATTTCCTCTTATCAAAAGTTCTTCTTTTTTCCACAAAAGACAGGTCCAGGGTTGTAGTTGTAAATAATTAGTAGTGTCTTGTAAATAACATGCTCCCCACCGGCTTAAATGTTTAGTTTATGAATAATTCAGTAATTCGGTTAATTGTGGGCATGAGTGAGTTCGGTAGGACACAACGCAGCAGGTGGGACATATCTAGTGTTAAAACTGTCGCACTCAGGGTGAGGTTAAATGTAGAGGGAAACTACACCTAAGTGTCACATGTAGTTGTAAAAGTAGTCCTGACCCAGGTTTCGGCTCGGGACGAGCCTGGCAAAAGGAGGGGTGCAGTGTTGCGGTTTTGAGAACCGACACTTGTAAATATAACATCATTAAAGGTTAAAGGTAGCACCCCATAGGTAGGCCACAAGCACCAAGTAGGTCATCTTAGGACGTCAGTTATTTCATAGTCTGTGTTTAGATAAGGCCATGTCCAGTAGTTGCATCTGCGTTGTGTCAAACAAATAAGAGTAGGTCCCCATCCATTCATTTTAACAGCCTCCCTTCATCGACGCCATTAAGCGCTCTCCAGTCTGTGCCCCATCGGCCCTCCCAATTTGGTATGCTCCTTTGCCAGCAGCCTTCGCTGCCCTTGGGCTCGCTCAACCCAGCCAAAAACCACGAGGTGAGGCCCGAAAAGGGGGCGGAGCGCCAGGATGGAGGTGCGGCCACGTCAAACAGCCATCAGGGCGGAGCCAGTAAGCCAACACCAGCCAACCAGGGCTGAGGTGAGGTCGCCTGACCGGGCGTGGTTTGGGCTTCGAGAGCGTTCGCTGGCTTGGTTTATAAAAGCGTGCACGCAAAGCCCTTGAACAGGACTCACTGGGGAAGGTTGAGAGGACTCGAGAGTATATGCGCTTTACCAAGAGGGGACTGCTGCGATTACGAAGGAATTGCGCTTTACGAGAGGGCTGACTGGGCGAGCGCGTTGTGCAAAAGAACTGGTATGAGAGTTGAGTACGAGAAGGAGAGACACGCTGTGGCAACCAGTTTTACAACGGGCGAGCGCGCGGCACGCATTGCCGAGAACTGCAGCGTGCCGAAGGACAGTGGGGAAGGGGCGCTTGGAGCGGGTAATACCGGTAGCGCGTGGCAAAGCACCGGTACGCATATTACGTACGCCAATAGCCCAGCCTACCTTTCCCCGTCACTATAATTGTCCGCTCGCGCTACACTACGTGGGGAGCTGCCTGCCGGGTTTCGTCTGCTGGTACGGGTCGAGGACCGGAGCCGGACCGGAGCCTGGACGCCATCGCCGGACCTTCCACCCTACCATCTACACCCCCCCGTGAGTCTGAAGTCTGAGACCGAATCTGAGAGCGATTGGGCCCGTGTCCAGGGAATAGAATAAGACTGTTTAAGACTGCCCTGTGTACTTTTCCTTCCTCTTTCTTTCTTGTACATTATTTTGTTTCCTCTTCTTCTTTGTACATTGTAAATCAATTGCCTTGTTCTTTCTGGTTTCTCCTTAATCCGATCGTCCTAGTCTTTTCTCCATTGGGTAAACGTGGCACGATTAGGAACCGCTTAGATTCGGGTCTAGTCTTGGTTAACAGCTCGGATCGCGGATTGCTATCCGCTCGGCAATCTTCCATCAATATCCGTGATTCGGGTGGGAGTTATTCCCTCGTTTGCAGTCAGGGTTAGTACTTAGGTAGTAGCGAATCCCTAGGCCGAAAAACCCTACCTAACGCTGCCCAAGAAGGACGTTATAACTTCCAGGATCGCGCCGGCCAGATAGAGGACAATGGGATTAACCCCCTCTTAATAAGGGGAGAGCCGACGTTTCTGAGATCCGCAACAATATTATTCCATCGTCTTTGGAAAAAGTGGAAAATTGGAAAAACAATGCAGCCTATTTTACTCCAGGGGGTCCGAGGATTACCCACCCAAAATATTGTTGCGATCGGTTCATCTGTTTTTGCGGTACCTTCGAACGGACAGACAGACGGACGGACATTTGGTGAATTATAGTAAGATAACTATTTCAACGACAGACAAAAAAAAAACATACACACAGTGTATTTATTTTTCTGTCATGCAAGAAGTGACCTCATGTTCACGCAAGTGTTGTCACATTCGTCACTGAAAGGGAGCACACAATATCAGTGTTAGTGCCATTCGCCATTTTGTTTCCACTCAGGAAAGGTGAATTTATTCCATCCAAAACTTTTCCTACACGTGTCTGAATTTGAATTGATTGCATGACCATTATATAACGCACAACTATAACGCTTGAGGTGGAACATTGGTAATTTTAATTTGAAGTTAAAAAATAATAATAATAATAATAATAATATGTATACATATATATACGAGCAACGGGCTTATTTTAGCTGAGAATAATGACTGCACCTGAGTTGCTGTGTTGTCATGATTTACACCAATCATAAATCAAACAATTATTTTGCAGAAATGTATTTGTTGTGTTTGTGATATTCCTTTTTAATAAACAATTTAGGTTGAAGATTTAGGTTGAATGTTTTTTTTTCAAGAAAGAACCGCTCAGCACATACATACGGGAGGGGTAGGTGAAGACTGGAAGTTTGGGACGATTACACCTCACCACCACGTAATTCAAAACACCTCACGACCAAGTAATTCAAAACACCTCACCACCACAAAATTAAAAACACCTCACCACCAAGTCTTTCAAAAGACCTCACCACCACGAAATTAAAACACCTCACCACCAAGTAATTCAAAACACCTCACCACCAAGTAATTCAAAACACATCACCACCACAAAATTAAAAACACCTCACCACCAAGTAATTCAAAAGACCTCACCACCACGAAATTAAAACACCTCACCACCAAGTAATTCAAAACACCTCACCACCACGTAATTCAAAACACCTCACCACCAAGTAATTCAAAACACCTCACCACCAAGTAATTCAAAACACCTCACCACCAAGTAATTCAAAACACCTCACCACTTAATTTAAAATACCGAACAGCCATCAAACACGTAATAAAAACACCTCACCACCAAGTAATTCAAAACACCTCACCACCACGTAATTCAAAACACCTCACCACCATGTAATTCAAAACGCCTCACCACCAAGTAATTCAAAACACCTCACCACCATGTAATTCAAAACACCTCACCACCATGTAATTCAAAACGCCTCACCACCAAGTAATTCAAAACACCTCACCACCATGTAATTCAAAACACCTCACCACCATGTAATTCAAAACACCTCACCACCAAGTAATTCAAAACACCTCACCACCAAGTAATTCAAAACACCTCACCACGTAATTTAAAACACCGAACAGCCATAAAACATGTAATAAAAACACCTCACCACAACGAAATTAGAAACACCTCACAGCCATAAAACACGTAATAAAAACACCTCACCACCACGAAGTTAGAAACACCTCACAGCCATAAAACACGTAATAAAAACACCTCACCACCACGAAATTAGAAACACCTCACAGCCACGAAATTAAAAACACACCACCACGTAATTCAAAACACCTCACCACCCACCTTGTGATATTAAAACACCTCACCACCATGTGATTTAAAAACACCTCACCACCACGTCATTTAAAAACCTCACCACCACATAATTCAAAATACCTCACCACCACATGATTCAAAACCACCACAACGTTATTAAAAACACTTCACAACCACGGAAACAAAAGTTTGAGGGAGTCGTTAAGTGACAACACAGACACTGCCCAGATGTGTAGATATAGAGATAAATGACTGTACCCGAGTTGCCGTTTTGTCATGGTTTAAACCAATCACAATTCAAACAATTATTTTGCACAAATGTATTTGTAATATACGTGATATCACATTTTATAAACAATTGAAGTTGAAAACTTAATTTGAAAAAAAAATTTTCCCCAAAAAAATTCCCCAAAATAATAATAATAATTGGACATTTTTTCAAAGAAATACCCTTAGGACATACCGATGGGAGAGATATGTGCAGAACAGAAGTTTGGTACGATTTCACAAAAGTTTGAGAAAGTAGTTCAGTGACAACACAGGCCAACACAGGATAACACAGGACAGGACAGACACTGCACAGATATATATATATATATATATATATATATATATATATATATATATATATATATTGTTGCAGTTTTAGAACCCACACTTGTGTAAATATGAAACTCTTGTAAATATGACATTAAAGGTTAACGGTTGCGTCCCTAGTTAGTCCACAAGCAACACGTAGGCCACCATATAACTTTAGTTATTTCATTATTATGTGTTTTAGATAAGGCCATGTTTCCAATAGTTGAATCTGGGTTCCATCAATTAAATAAGAGTAGGTCCCCAATCTAATTCCGGCCATTTTGCCAACCTCTCTCTCCCAGCGACGCCATTCCGCGCCTTTGCCAGCAGCAGCCGCCTTAGCGCTCGCTCAAGCGCCGCCATTAACCATGCGGTCAGGCCCGAGGAAAAAGGGGGCGGAACGCCAAGAACAAGGTGTCGCCTGTCAACCAGCCATCAAAGGCGTGGCCGGTAAGCCCTCACCAGCCAACCAGGGCTGAGGGAATATCACCGACGGGCGTGGCTTTATGAAGCGCGGAGTGATCTTGGCTCGCATGATATAAGCGCGAACGCAAAGCCCTTTCACGGACTGCTCGAAGGACTTACGCGGTGTTGGAGGCGCGCACATTTGCAAAGGACTCGTGCGAGAGCGGCGCTATTAACAGACTGCGCACACGGATTTCTTTTGATGAGAGAGCGCTGCTTGGACTTGGTCGGCAGCGTGCATTACAAACGGACTGGTGGGAGAGAGCGCATTTGAACGAGTTTGGTTGGAGACGCGCTTATTAACGAATTTGTCCGGGAGCACACACGTACAGGACACCAGCCTCCCCCCCCCCCCCCCCGCTATAAGTAAGGTCCGGTCGCGTTCCAACGATACGCGGAGCTGCCTGCCGGGTTTTCGCCCGCTGAACCGGAGCCTCACCGGGAGGCTGGACCCCATCACCGGACCCTCTACCTGACCACCAGCTACCATCCCCGTGTGAGTGTGTATGTTTGTCTGGGGTATAGAATAAGACTGCTTTACGACTGCCCTGTGTCCTGCTTCTTCTTCTTCCTTTCTTGTACATTCTTTCCTTTCCTCTTTTTTGTTTGTAATAAATTCACCTGTTCTTTCTGGTTTCATCTTAATCCTTTCGCTTTCGTCTTTTCTCAAATGAGTATCTGTGGCACGATTAGGAACTGCTCAGAATCGGGTTTAGTCATTGTTAACGGCCCGAATCGCGGCTCGCTTTGCTCGGCGTGTCCATTAACGCCGTGGTTCGGGCGGGAGTTATCTCCTTGCTTTACGGCCGGTGGTAGTACTTAGGTAATTGGACTAAGACTCGACCAACAACCCTACTTACCACCGACCGGAAGGAACGTTATAACTTCCCAGGACTCGGGACGGCCATCTAAAAAGACAAGGGGATTAAACCCCCCTTGATAAGGGGAGAGCCGACCCCCGAGATCCGTAACAATATATATATATAGGTGAGTAGTTACACTTAGTCATTTCAAATTCCATTATCACTTTGATAATAAATATATTTCTAAAAGAATCATATTTTTCTTTATCGAACAAAGGTAAATCCACAATCCTGTGAGTTATAGCCTTTAGCAACCGTGCTGTAATTGCGGTGAAGGTCTTGGCCCCGTCCGTCATTTTTGATAGGCTTTGCACTAGTATGTATGTATATATATATAGAGAGGTCTTTCAGAAGGTATATTAAAATGGTTATCCCATTTGCTGGCATTCATTGGCAGAAGGTAAAAATCCCAAGGATGCTTTTGAAGAGCAAGTCATTGTATGCGGGCTACCAGCAAATTATCATGGCAGGAATCAAAGCCAGACTAGACAAAGAAGATCAAATCAAATATCAAAAGATCAAAGAAGAGTTTGTTACGTTTGAAATATCCAATCTGGCCTTTCCCTTGTCTGCTCACAAAATGAGTTGGCCAATCCTCAATTTGACACAAGTAAATCCAATCCAGCCAAATCCACTGTTGCATGAAGCAGCAGGCCATACTACTGAGGAATGCAAAGCTGATTTTCATCATGGACATTAAATAATCTCATATGTTTTCCTAAAAGGTTATTCTTCTCCAGTACTGTGGCTCAAGCACATGTATAAGGTTGACTAGGTGGACCCTCCTCATCTATAACTGTCATGGTGCCTCCACTTGCGTGTCACGAATGGTGAACAGAGAAATCTAATCAAATGTGGTCCTCACGTTAGTTCAGGAAGGAAATCAAGAACGATCAAATCTGCTCGGAAAGTTTTGAAGCTCCACTCTTCCTACTCACAATTGAGAAGTTTGTAGTGGGAGAAGGGCTGGGGCAGGAACCCGATGAAAAGCAGCCCCAGCACACATCGCCTGCTTCCGAGCATAATGGCACCTGCAGCCAACAGGGCAGCGCTCCTCCGGATCAGTCGAGGTGCCTCCAGGCAGCAGCGATAGCAGCAGCAAAAGGGTGGGAAGTGAGAGGGCACCAAGAAGCAATAACCCCCTTGGACGCAGCGACCTAAGAGGTACTGCCCCGGAGTTTCCAGGCATGGCCAATTCAGTGCATCTGAAGCCACAAGAACGTCCAGCACCAGGTTCTCATAACTATCTTTCTGCACTTCTGACCCTCTGCACCAGGCAATGTGCTGGAATGCAGGCGGGTTCTCTCACTGGGCAGTGTGACGTCACCACCTTGGCTCTCTCCCACATTTTAGTCTCACAGGCAAGGTATGTCCGCCTCTGCATCTGGCTCATTTGTTTCGCGATTTATGGAAATGTGGACAACAGTTCAACTGACAACTTCTGCAAAGTTTATGAGCTGCAGACATGTGTGTGGTTAATAATTGCTATTTGAGGGTTTACCATCATTCATAGTGCAGCGATGATCATCACATTAATGTTATTGCTGATTTATCAATGATAATAGTAAACTTAATTGTAAAACAAAAACAATCTGCGACGATCAGACATGAAAGCAAAAAACCTGTTACGTCCCAAATTTCACATAATCTGATGACCCGAATGGGGATTTCATGATAAACGAGAAAGGCTGCACATGGTCGAGAGCAAACCTCCACCAGGCGACCCAGGGGGCCAGATGACTGAATTGTGAGAAAACAGACATGGGCTGCCGTAAAAGGTTTTGCACCATTATTGCAGTCTATAGATATATAGAATCAATGTCCAGGTGCACAACCTTGAAAAAAAGTTGCTGGAAGCTGAAAAATTGACAAAATACAAGATGGCCGCCACCAAAATCCGAAAATTTACAAATCTTTATATCTTTGTGACTAATTATCGTAGAAACATGAATAGGGTGTCTATTCCTGGGTTTATTGACACACAGAAGCCATTGCCATCATCATATTTCCACTATAGTACTCTCAAATTGAGATATAAGACATTTCTATTCTAATTTGGTGAAAATCAGCTAAATGCAATATCATTTACAACATGAATGACATTTATAAACATTAATAGATCATTGTCTAGTTTTCATCCAGCTCTGATTCCTCGCTTTCATTTGGTAGGGCACGACTGCACCGATCCACTGATCCCCCACACCTACATCCAACATAGCACGGGATACTGTTTTTGGCACATGAGCAGTTTCGCTTGCAACCTTTGGTACATTTACAGCACACGGCAGTTTGCATTTGTTGTGGCCATGCAGGTTGGGTGGACATTACAGGGACAGGATGGTTATCTACAAGAATCCAACCATAATCCTCAATTGACACATCTCTTGGCTTTGGAATGTGTGCTCTCTTGTCCGTGATCGTTGCGAGAGCCGCACGTCTTAAGTGCTAGAGAAACGCATCTTCTGGGGGTGGTAATAGTTTCAACAGTGTTGACTTGTTGTTGAGAAATTTGAATACTCTCAGTTTGCTCAGTGATGTATCAGAAAACACCTCGTGTTTATTGCTGTACACAGACACCAGAAGTTCTCGTGCTTGAGAGATTACAGCGTCGGTAAGCTCGAATGATTGTTCATCTTCAGCAAAGGCTTGCAAAGCTGACAGATCAAGGGTTTCGCTGCTGGCTAGCCAAGTTTTTTTGCCAGTAAAATATGGGTAGCTAGTTGTATCCCTACCACTCATGCTATGGATGAACGGCAGAGCTCGACATATAGGTGCTCCTGAAATTCTTCATCATTAATAGTTGACAATGTTTTTGGTCTTGCGCCACCTGCAGTTAGTTTTGTTGTTACACTAACTTTGTTAGTTTGCGGTGTGGCGTCTTTGGTGTTTTCAATAATGACTGCAGTAGTTGCATGAATACTGCCACCATCAAGAGTTTTCTTCCTCCAATCAAGGTTGTCAAGTGCAAAGACATGTGAATTTGTTGTATTTCGTGTTACATTAGGTGGAATGTAAATGCCATCTTCTTCTATCTGATTCATGATGTCTGTACTGAGAGATGTCAGCTGGTGATGAAGGGTGTCATAACTAATACTCTGATGCAATCTGTTACTCAAAGTGATCAATGACTTGCTTCGTGTCTGGTTATACAGATGATAGGCAGTTGCAATACTCAATGGGGTGGGTATACTGAATGTATGTTGAAGTACCTGCTGGGATAGAATGAGTATCTTCTCCTTCATCAGATCGTCTACTTCGACTCGCTTTGAGTTATCTCCTGGCTTCACTATCTTGTCATACAATAGCATCGAAGTGAAGTTGAACAATGAATCAGGAACAAGCTTGTCCGCTGCATCAAAGGATATTTCAGTTGACTGTTCACTTTGCTTGTCATGCTTGCATTGTTTGCAGTCTGCTCGAATGATTTTTGCAGCTCGCTGTAGAGTTTGATAATTTTCATCTATTTTAAAGTCTGCTTGAAGTTTCTGAAGCTTGTGAAGGGCATCGCCCAATGGCAGTGATGAAGAACAAATGAATCCTGATCCACTACTTTGTCCAATAATCGAGATGCGCTTGCCATAGTGTTGTACAAGTTTCAACTTCAGCGAGGTGGATCTGTATGAGTTTGCACTTTGGACCTCAAGTTCTTTTAGAATATTTCTATAGCGATCAGGGAGTGACTTTATAAAAAATCCTTGTGATCCTATAAAGAGCACGTCATCAATCTGCTCAACAAGACGAGTGAATGCAACATCATACAAGTTTGTTTTGAACTGTTCAGCAGTTGGCGTCCGTGTGGCTCTAAAAGCATTCATGCAGGACAGATGATATGATATGTCATTTGCGATCATATCGTGTCCTTGGCCAATCAGGCGCCAAAGTATGTCATCTCTTTGGAGATCTTTTGCCTTTTGTATTATAGCTTTTTGGCTCTTTTCGGTAGAAACTTTACAGTTGGGTCCCTTTGCTTCATCCAATGTTTGTTACATATCACGCAGGCACGTTTTGCATCAAACAATGGTGTATCTGTTCTTGTGCGCGATGTGGGTTGCAATTCAGCTGTAGACAAAGAAGTACTGCAAGTCGAATTATTTGAGTGTTTCGTGTTCTCACCTAGACGTTTTTTCTCAGCTAGTTTGAAACTTTTTTCATTGGTATACCAGTTCCGACATTTTTCATGCCACTTGGGACCATATACATCCAACCATGACTGTTCATGTGTCTGCATATCGGGCTGCAATCTTTTTGAAACATCGTCTTCCCTAGCTTCCATAGCTTGGCGAAGCCGTTCTGTGGCAGATACATTATGGATTGTTCGTGATGTTGTACTTTGGCAGATAATACATTTGGCGTAGTCTGTGGAGGTGTCTGTGCGCTTTTTCTTCACCACGTCCTGTGTTAGTGATACAGCACCGTCCATCACACGCTTTGTCGTAAGGCTGGCCATCGCTCTTCAGTCATCTGGAAGAAGAAAAAGGTAATATCAATGTTTTTTTTCTGGAACATAGATACACACATATCTGTTGCTCATTAATCATGATAATTATTATCCTTAAACTTAAACATATTTTATCTTAATTAATGTACAGGGTGTCTAAAGAAAAAGAGTACGAAAAATAAGGTGCTATCGGTGTTTCGTACCCTTTTTTCGTACACCCAAGTAAGTAAGTAAGTTACAAACAAGTAATTAAGTAAGTAAGTAAGTAAGTAGTAACATACCTTAAGTATACAAGCAATGTCATATGGTAGCCTCATATGCTGAAACTAAAATATGCTTACGACAAATACAGTCAACATAATGAAGTTAAGGATGCTCAAATGACTACTTCTTCTGCTGAAATTCGAATGTTGTTATTACTGTTATTAATTTAAGTGATTTTGTATGTGTTGTACCTGAAAACATAAAAGAAAGTATGAGTGTAAGTATATGGCTTATTTAACTCGAGAAAGTCTGAAAATTAAAGGATTTTGTGGTATTTTGAGATTTTACTTTCACACATTTTAGCATGGAAGTTTCGTATCTCAATAAATATGTATTAGAGTGAAAATCTAATGATGGCAATGGCTTCTGTATGTCAATAAACCTAGAAATAGACACCCTATTCATGATTCTATGACAATTAGTCGCAAAGATATGAACATTTCTAAATTTTCGGATTTCGGTGGTGGCCATCTTTGATTTTGTCAATTTTCCAGCTTCCAGCAACTTTTTGGCAAGGTTGTGCACCTGGATGTTGATTCTACATATCTATAGACTTGAATGGCAATGCACAACCTTTTACAGCAGGCAATGTCACCTTTACACCCCTGCCCCCTCTGGTAGGCTGAACAGTTTACGTTTTCTATCCCACTGATAGGACGGATCTGGATTCGGACCTGAACCAAAATATAAACGGCTTGTTATTGTCATTTAACCAACCCACCCACCGAGTTTCGTCCTAATCCGTCCACAACTTTTTGAAATATCATGCCATACATCGTTTTGGCCCTGTCACTCAATGATGAAGAATCACTAAAAAAAATTCTCTGATTCGGATCCGGATTCCAACCTTCACCAAAATTGAATCAGTTCTTCCTTGTGTAGCCTGTGGGACCAATCATTAGTCGCCGTCAGAGATAATTATATTGGTTCCGCCCCTTTTGGCTTTATAAGCTACCTTTGCAGGCATATCGGGAGACTACTATTGCTTGGGTCCTCTGCGATAGTACTTCCTACTTCGAGTACTTACCTGACAGGAGTAATACCTTGTCAGTGGACTCACTCCTATGGAGGAGTGGTCCTCCTGTATGAACCATGCATTGTGGCCCTTCGGGGTCAGGATGCATGTGTTTGATTGACCATGTGCTTCAGCCTTGGGGTTGAGGTGCATGTGTAATGTTATCGGGAGAGCCTTGGTAGACGCTGTGCCTTGGCCGTGGGGTCAAGGTGCACGTCCAAGGCTGTTCAAATGTTTGATTTTTTACCTTTTTTATAAATAAAAAAAAAAGGCCTTAGTGCTGGCCTCATAAGCACAGGAGTAATACCTTGTCAGTGCTCACTCCTATGGAGGAGGGGTCCAATTGTATGACGATGCATTGTGGCCCTTTGGAGTCAGGATGCATGTGTTTGAATGACCATGTGCTTCATCCCTTGGGTTGAAGTGCATGTGTATGCTAATGGGACAGCCTTGAGAGACGGTGTGCCTTGGCCGTGGGGTCAAGGTGCACGTCCAAGGCTGTTCAAATGTTTGGTTTTTTAAACCTTTTTTCATCGTAAAAAGGCAGGCCTTAGTGCTGGCCTCATAAGCACTTCCTGGTTGCCGCGGCTAGGGTGCTGTGCTTGGTTGCATCGGCTCAAGAAGTGTATTTCCGAGTTTTGGTACTCTCCAGTGAATTCCTGGCTGTCCAGTGGGTGTGTGCATGTAACCGGCAGACGAAGGTAGGCTTGCATCGAGTATGCGACGCCATTTTGTTCTTTTTATGTATGAATGGAATACGGACGCTGTTGTTAAATGGTAACCGCATTATGTGTTCACTGTCACGGCAGAGGTAGGGTG
The DNA here is from genome assembly GCF_964187855.1 of Myxine glutinosa. NCBI lineage: Eukaryota > Metazoa > Chordata > Myxini > Myxiniformes > Myxinidae > Myxine > Myxine glutinosa. Next base: position 211,282,250 of record NC_136265.1, read on the forward strand.
GAGTGTTTCCACCGTGTTCTGGGTAACCCCTGGTCGCTTGTGAAAAGGGTGTGATCTTGTTTTATGTCGTGTAAACAATTGGCGTTTTGTGTATCGTTGATTTGTATATTTATATTGGTGGGTAGTTGGGTTAAGTTAAACCCTTTTGGGGATGCTTTTAAGTATGAGAAAGGTAATTTTATGTTTTCTTCACAGATATTTGTTCAGTGCTGTCAGCTGCTGTTCTTTTGATAGGTTTTATTACTTGGCTGCTATTCGTCATTTGGGAAATTCTCAAGTTTAATAAAGTGGTGTATTGTGCTCTCCTACCAAATTTTGAAATAAATTATATTAATTAGAAATCTCTGTGTTCAGTTCATTGAACACTTACCTTTGGGGAATTGCTTTTGAATTACTTACTTAGGGTCTCCTACCCCATATGGGGGAGTGGTGTAGTCTGTAGACACACTACCAGGAGCCCTGGACTCCCCTGGGTGTCACACTTGTCACACACACAACCTGTCCACCAAGTTTCGTCCGAATCCGTCCCCAACTCTGAGATATTATGCTATATAAAGTTTCTCTATAATCTCTCAATGGTGACGAATCACCAAAACAAATTCTAGTATCCGGATCTGAAGGAAAATGGAATCATTTCGTCCTCATCACATACCCAATTCCTCTCCATCAAATTTTGTCTGAATCCGTCCATAACTTTGAGATATCCTGCACACAGACAGACAAACAAACAGGCGTGAAAACGTAACCTCCATCCACTTTCAAAGGGCAAAGAGGTAAGAAGCCATCACTCTGGCGTGTTTGCTTTTGTAGGAGAGCAAGAGGGATCGATCGATAGAGATAGAGATAGAGATAGAGATAGAGATAGAGATAGAGATAGAGATAGAGAGAGAGAGAGAGAGAAAGAGAGAGAGAGAGAGAGAGAGAAAGAGAGAGAGACAGAGCACGAGCGAGTGAGAGAGAGAGAGAGAGAGAGAGCGAGTAAGAGCGAGAGAGCGAGAGAGCGAGAGAGAGATAGATTTCATTCCTTTTTATTGAATGAAAAACCTTTTCCACCAATGCAGACAGGCAAAAAATAATAATTCACAGTTCATGAAATAATTTCTGCAAACACAGACAGTTAGAAAAAAAATAATCATGGTTACAAATAAATACAGACAGCAAATAAAAATTGATATTTACAGTCATAAAAAATATAATTTTGAAACATTTCACATTAAACCAAAATCAGAAAGCAATACTATATTGTTACGGACACGACTTATTAAGATGTTATGCTGGGCCGAGCGGAATGGCCGCCGTGTTCGCACAAGTTACCCGATTACACTCGAACGTTGGCTGAATCGCGCTATGCTAAATCAATGAAGGAAAGGACACAACGGCTGGGTTAAATGACACGACACCAGGGGTACAGTTCTCAAGACCTCCGGAGGAGGATATAATATTTGTTATGCAGAACGTTTAGATTACACGGCACAAGAGGTACAGCACAGAAAGGTGGGCACTTAAACACGGTCTTATCTTAGCCCCGACAGACCACAGACAAACGGGACAAGACTGACCCACACAGGGATTGATGGCAAGGAAGGGCAGAATCGATGGCTCAAGGTGCACCTTGGCTCAGGGGCAGAATCGACCCGGTCCGGTCCAAAGATGCGGGTAGGTATCGTCGCGCTGGAGGTGGCGTCCGTTCTTCTTCGTAGCTGGGGCGCATCTGACGTCACCTCCGTCTTCCTGCGCATATCCAGCGGGGAGTCACACGCCCTCGGCTCGTTAGCTCCGCCCCAGATGGAATCGGTCCGCCGCTTCTTATTGGGTGCGGGGGGTTACCGGGCTCCGCCCTTGACGAGGAGCTGACAGTGAGCCCCTTCGTGGTAACCCCGTCGGAGCACATGGTCAATGGCGGCTAACCAAGCCGGAGTGAGGACGCGCACTCCCCGCGCCGCTGTTGTTGTTTTGGTGTTGTTGTTTCATGAGGAAGAGATGCGGGGAGGTATTGGGAGGTCATAAACTTACTACTGGTGCCATACAATCACATTCTGGTGCAACGAAGAGTCAGAATTAATGGAAACGAGTCCTTAACTGACATAGACTAAGAATAACTAGCAAGATGTCCTATAGTTGTCTACGTGAGATGCGGTGAACCTGGGCACGACATTTAATGGGGGAAAAAGGGGAAGGTCGGGGCTACAGAGTGTTGTTTACAGACAATGGGACTAGGGAATGGGGGATTGGGGATAGTTGGGGAGTATTGGGGAAATAGGGGAATATTTACAAGCGGATATGGATGGAGGCCAAATCCCATATCCGCAACAATATTTACAAGTTTACTGTAAAGATTCCATCAGTTAAACTGCACAAGGCGTGAAAACGCCACCATCGTACACACCATCGTTTCTGGAAGTCCCCACAGTTATCAAAAGACAATTCTAGGTACAGCCGAGACGACACCAAGGACCTAAAAATGACGACAGCGTCATCCACTGGAACAACACTGTGCCGGATTTTCCTCTTCCTGAACACATATAAAGCAAGTTTTGCCTCAGAAATTAAAAAGTTGGCTAAAAAACATTCATGCCTACATCTGGGTTTAATACTCAAACCAAATATAAAAACACTGTGTAAAAACCAACCCCAACCCTTGAATGACATGCGATAAAACAGTAAAAAGTGGTGTCAATCTTGGGCATCCAACAAAGGCATGAAAAAAGTTCCTGGGCATCACAAAAGGGCATTTTTCAAGGACATATGGACACATTCGGTGTATTAAAACATTTTAGAGTAAAATGTAATGTGCCAGTCGGCACTGCAAGTCTCCGGAGCGCTTCGCGGCGGGTACTTGGTACATACAGTCACGTGAAAAAGTAAGTACACCCCATGTAAAGTTTTGACTTTTTCAACATATTTCAACATACAGCTATTTGATCTTCATTTCAACAATATTGATAGACAAAGCTGATATAATATAAAAATATCATGAAACATTTACATTTTGTAGTCCATTGTATAATTTAAATAAACATAAATGCTAATTTTGCATGTGTAAAAAGTAAGTACACCCTTGGCTCTAATAGGTGGTATTGCCCCCTTTGGCAGAAACAACCTCAAGTAGGCGTTTCTTATAACTGTCTACCAGTCTCTGACATCGACTGGGAGAAATATTTGCCCACTCCTCCATGCAGAATTCTTTCAGCTGTGCAATGTTTGAGGGGTTTCTTGCATGCACAGCTCGTTTCAAATCCCCCCACAAAATATCGATGGGATTTAGATCCGGGCTTTGACTTGGCCATTCCAGAACCCTCCATTTCTTTCTTTTCAACCATTCCTTAGTGGATTTACTGGTATGTTTAGGGTCATTGTCATGTTGCAAGGTCCATCTTCGGTTGAGCTTCAACTTTCCGACAGATGGCCTGACATTATCCTCAAGCACTCTCTGGTACAATGAAGAATTAATAGTGGATGATATGATGGTGAGCTGCCCAGGCCCTGATGCAGCAAAGCTGCCCCCAAACCATAATATTTCCACCACCATGCTTTACAGTTGGTATCAGGTTCTTGTGGTCAAATGCTGTCTTTGGTTTTCACCAAACATGTCTTTTGGTACTGTGGCCAAATCTCTACCTTTGACTCATCTGTCCAGAGCACATTGTTCCAGAAGTGCTGGTCTTTGCCTCGGTGTTCATTGGCAATCTTTAGTCTTGCCCTGATGTTCTTTCTGGACATCAAAGGTTTCCTCCTGGCACACCTCTCATGTAGATCAAATTTGTGCAGCCTCTTTCTAATGGTAGACTCGTGCACTTTGACATCAACAGTGGCAAGAGCTACCTGTAGGTCCCGTGATGACATTCTGGGGTTCTTCAAGACTTATTTCAGCATCTTGCGGTCTTCCCTCGGGCTGAACTTGCTGGGGCGGCCCGGCCTGAACAAGTTGGCAGTTGTTTGGAATCTTCTCCACTTGTAGATGATCTTCCGGACAGTCGAATGATTGATTTCAAATTGTTTGGAGATCTTTTTAAATCCCTTCCCAGACTCGAAGGCATCTATAACCGTAACTCGTGGCATCAATAACCGTAACTCGTAACATCTATAACCGTAACATCTATAACTCGTAACATCTATAACCTTCTTTCTGAAGGCCTCAGAGAGCTCTTTTGATATCGGCATGGTGATGCCGCACACTTCAACAACAAAGAGTAAGCCAAACTAAATGTCTGAGGTTTAAATAAGTCAGGTTCCTCCAAGATCCTCTCTAACGATGTTCTAATCATTTGCACCTGAGCTGGTGCACCTGATTCTAATTTTAGGTATTTGAAGTAGTGATAAATGTAGGGGTGTACTTACTTTTTCCACATGCGAAATTTGCATTTATGTTTATTTAAATTATACAATGGATTACAAAATGTAAATGTTTCATGATATTTGTTATATTAGATCACCTTTATGTATCAATATTGTTGAAATGAAGATCAAATAGCTGTATGTTGAAATATGTTGAAAAAGTCAAAACTTTACATGGGGTGTACTTACTTTTTCCACATGCGAAATTTGCATTCATGTTTATTTAAATTATACAATGGACTACAAAATGTAAATGTTTCATGATATTTGTTATATTATATCACCTTTATCTATCAATATTGTTGAAATGAAGATCAAATAGCTGTATGTTGAAATATGTTGAAAAAGTCAAAACTTTACATGGGGTGTACTTACTTTTTCCACATGCGAAATTTGCATTCATGTTTATTTAAATTATACAATGGACTACAAAATGTAAATGTTTCATGATATTTGTTATATTATATCACCTTTATCTCTCAATATTGTTGAAATGAAGATCAAATAGCTGTATGTTGAAATATGTTGAAAAAGTCAAAACTTTACATGGGGTGTACTTACTTTTTCACGTGACTGTAGCAAGACAGTTGATCGAAGTGGAACGTGTAGTCTGGAGCATTCTACTCCAATGCGCTTGTGGTTCTGCGGGTCTATCAGGAACAAGGGTTTTCACACATATACAATAGACAGAAGGTTTTCCCATCAAATGAAAAGAGGTGAAACCTTGAAAATGAAGCAAAAGCTCTGGAAAGGGATGCTGGGTCAAGAGAGGGCGAGCTTCCACCTGTGGAGCCCATTTTAGCCTGGTTTGCTTGAGAAAGCGCAGAATCACAGAAAAAATCCTCCCAATGACCCGAATGGACCTAACTCCAGTGGCCATAGCGACGTCAGCAGCTGTTTTCCACTTGTAAGGGAGGAGGGGTTCTAAAATCCTTAACCTTGGTGCATCCAGCATCAATAAACTTTTGTATAAAGGTACGATCACTGCAGACCCCTTCAAAAATGGGGTTTAAAAAGAATGGCTCGTTTAAAAACATTTCAAGAGAGTAGTTACAGTTATCACGGCGCATGGTAACCGCCTGCCATGCCTCCAGCACACTCCTGTAGAACAGGGGGACTGATGCAATATCAATTTTCTTGGTGTCAATGAGGAACAGTTCCTGATCGTAGCCGAGTTTCCCTGTCTGCCGAAGCAGGCAGTGAGCCAATGCCTTCCACGAGACGTCCATATACAGCAGTCGACGAAGCGACAGGAGGCGAAAAGCCACCACTTTGCTGGTAATGGCGATCAGGCCCTGTCTTCCTTCAGCAACAGGTAGGTTTAACACACCAGGTTTGAGCCAGTGCTTTCCCCCCCAAAAGAAGTCAATAAAAATAGATTGTAGTTTTTAAAGAATAAAAACCGGGGGCTGCAGTGCCATAAAAACGTGCCAAAGCATTGATGCTGCGAGGTTATTTATAACGAGGGTTCGGCCCTGAGTTGACGGAGGAAGCCCTTCCATTTTAGCAGCCGCCTCTCAGTTTTATTTATTAGATTTTATCAGTTTTATTTATTATTCCCAGTTTTTCAAAATAAAGTTTTCAGTACCAAGAAAGACGCCTAGATAAAGAACTCCATTCCATGCCCATTCGAGTTGCTCAGGTAGAGTCGGAGGAGTGGCGCCATTTTGCAGACCAAGATAGAGAGCTCTGCTCTTTTTCCAATTCAAAGGTAGTGGTTGTAGGATCGGGGCTCTCAAACCCCAATAAATTTGGACACTTAGTGCAGATTTCAGAAAGCCTTCCAGGGGTTGGAGAGATTTAAATCGAATTCACAACATAGAGGATACCAATTGATTGAACAACAACATGCTAGATACATTCGCCACCAAAGGTGGATGCAGGTTAGGTTTTCACCCCTGTCTGTCTGTCTGCAAGATAACTTAAAAGAGTTATGGACGGATTTGTGTGCCAAGGATGAAATGATTGCATTTTGGTGAAGATCTGGATCCAGATCCGAATACTTGAATTATCTTTGTGTCATTCTTCACTATCGAGAGATCGGGCCAAAAACGATATTAGCATGACATCTCAAAAAATTATGGATGGATTAGGACGAAACGTGGTAGGCAGGCTGGGTGTGCGACAAGGATGATATGATTCCATTTTGGTGATGATCCGGGTCCAAGATTTAAATTTTTTTTAGTGATTCTTCATTATTGAGAGATAGGGACAAAAACTATACATTGTACTGTATTTCAAAACGTTGTGGGTGCATTATGACAAAACCTGGTGGATGAGTTGGTTAGGTGACGAGAACAAGCCGATTAGTTTTTTTGGTTCAGGTCAGGATCCAGATCCGGCCTGTCAGTGGGATACAAAACGTAAACTGTTCAGCCTGGCAGAGCTATACGCTCCAACGAATGCCATTCCAGTTAAAATATACAATCACTCATGGATACACAATAAAATTCGCTCTGCTTGAAAAAAAGCCATCACCACCATGGATACCAACAAAAAGAAATGGCTTGTAAACTTTACAGGCACTCGTCAAGCTCAAACAATTACCAAACCCTCCTTTCAGACTTATACAACACAACAGCATCCCACAGAACTCTGCACTACCTCCCTCACTCTTCAATCTACTCCTCCATGACATTCCGACCCCTCAAGCAAACTCACTACTTCTATCCTATGGAGATGTTCTTACAATTGCCTCACAACATTCCATTTTTTTGTCCGGGTGACCAAACACCATTCAGCAATACCTCTACAGTTTCCAAAACGGATTCACACTTAACCACATGACTGTACATCTCCACCCGAATATTTTGGAAATGTTCTCACCCCACACAAACATGCATCCCCGTTTCAATTAACAACCTTTTCTCAACAGACATTAAACTTTACTGAGCATCACCTTGGATACCCATGACTTTTACAAAACACAGCTCAACTCACTGCCAAGGCTATCCATAAAATCAACACACGAAAACCACTGCTGAATACAACCTTTGGAGAACACAAACACTTTTTAACAACCTACAAACAGTTCAACCAAACTACAATCAATTATACGTGCCCTAAATAGGCCGCCATTCCTTCAGACCACAATATACAAAAATTTAAAAAAAGAAAGAAAGCAAAACAAAGCTCTGGGGATAGCAACCAGTTGTACAACATAGCCCACTTACACGCTGAAATAAAAAGTACAGTTGTGGCCGAAAATATTGGCACCCTTGCACTTTCTTCAAATAAAGCACCATTTCTTGCAAAAAGTTGTTGAATTAAAAAAGTCTATTGGTATCCACATAAGTATTTCTTTGGATTGCAGTGGAACAAAACAAAAAAGCTGAAAAAATTACGAAACTTAGCTGATTCCACACAGAAATCCTAAAATAGGCCAGACAATATTATCGGCACCTTTTAGAAGTTGTTAGAAATAATTAGATTTCAAGCAGGTGATTCTCTTTTACTTTGGAATTGAACTCACCTGTGGCGAGTTATACGTGCCTGCAATATAAAAAAATCACTCAATCAACCAGTTTGAATAGGGAAAAGGACTCATTCTGTCGTTTTGTGTCACTGTGTGTACGCAATGTCGCAATGAGCATGGAGAAAAGAAAGAAAACCAGAGAATTGTCTGAGGAGGTCAGACACAAGATTGTAGCCAAGCATGGACAATCTCAAGGGTACAAGTCCATCTCCAGAGACCTTGATGTTCCTGTGTCCACCGTACGCAATGTTATCAGGAAGTTTAAGGCCCATGGCACTGCAGCCAACCTCCCTGGACGTGGCCGCAAGAGAAAACTTGATCGAAGATTGCAGCGGAGGATTGTTCTAATGGTGGAGAAAGCCCCTCGATCAACTGCCAAACAGATTCAAGCTGACCTTCAGACACAACGTATGACAGTTTCAACCTGCACCATCCGTCACCAACTCAATGAAAGGGACCCAGGAGGACCCCACTGCTGTGAGAGAGACATAAGAAAGTCCAACTGGAGTTTGCCAAAACACACCTGAGCAAGACAAACTCCTTCTGGGAGAATGTCTTGTGGACAGATGAGACCAAATTAGAGCTTTTTTGTAAAGCACATCATATCTATGTTTATAAAAAACAAAATGAAGCCTTCAAAGAAAAGAACACTTTTCCTACAGTCAAACATGGAGTATTTGATGTTTTTGATGATGTTTGTTTGATGTTCAGTGATGTTTTGGGGTCGCTGTGCTGCCTCTGGCAATGGGTGCCTTGAATGTGTGCATGGCATCATGAAATCAGGAGATTACCAAGGCATTTTGGGGCATAATGATCAACCCTGTGTCAGAAAGCTGAGTCTCCATCAAAGGTCATGGGTCTTGCAGCAGGCCAAAACGCTGGACTGTTCTGAAGTGGCCAGCAATGAGTCCAGATCTAAATCCCATTGAACACATGTGGGGAGATCTGAAAGCAGCAGTTGGGAAGAAGGCACCCTTCAAATCTTCAAGAACTGGAGCAGTTTGCACAGGAAGAGTGGGTCATACTGCCAGTTGCTCTCTCTCATGCACAGATTTATCCCATCTCGTCTTCAGTTGTCATGCCCCTCCTCCCGTCCATGGTACACAGAATCTTGTGGCGAGGCTGTTGCCCAGAAACAACTTGCCTTAGTCTCCTGGAAAGCAAATCCAACGGATGGAAATCTCATTTCCTTTCACAAAGCCCGAAACAAGTGTGTGTCCACCCTCAGGAGAGCCAGGAAACAATATCTCTCCGTTCTCAAGACCGAACTCTCTTATCTGTCTCCCTCTTCCAAATCCTGGTGGCATCTGGTCAAATCTGTTTCTGGTGTTTGTTCCCCCTCCATCCCCTCCCTTACCTCAAATGGCTACACAGCCGACACCGCACGTGAAAAAGCTGAATGCCTCAACTCTGTGTTTGCCTCTAAATCTTGTGTCCCAAACCCATCCCTCTCTGTACCCACCGTACCCAGCTGCTCCTGGACTCTGTGTCCTTTCCTCCTGACAAGGTGGAAAAGTTTCTGTCAACCCTCGACTCTGATTATGCAACTGGACCTGACGGCATCAGCCCACGGGTCCTAAAATCCTGTTCTTATGCTCTGTCACTCCCTCTCTCTGTTCTCTTCACCCTCTCTTTTGCTCAAAGTCAACTGCCATCTGCTTGGAAATCAGCCAACATCACTGCTTTACACAAAAAGGTGCAAAAACAGATCCTAGTAACTACAGACCAATCAGCCTTCTCCCAATTTATCAGCAAAGTCATGGAATCCATCATTGCTTCGGATATGAAATCTTTCCTCTTCTCCAATGGCTTGATCTCTGATCATCAATTTGGTTTCAGACCTGGTCACTCTACTCTGGACATGCTGCTTCTGCTGTCTCATCAATGGATGGAGGTCCTCAATGCCAAACAGGAAATTAGAGCTGTCTCCGTCGATATATCACGTGCCTTCGATACGGTCTGGCACCTCGCTCTGCTCACCAAACCCTCCTCCTTTGGTATCCATGGAAATCTCCATGCATGGCTGGCGGACTTCCTCTCTAGTCGTAGTCAACGTGTGGCCCTGAATGGGTTTCTCTCATCTCCTCTTCCTGTTCAGGCTGGAGTTCCCCAAGACAGTGTTCTGGGCCCTGTGCTTTTTCTGGTCTTCATCAAATGATCTCTCCGACTCTCTTGAAAATCCTATCTCTTTGCTGATGACTCCACTCTCTGCCGCTCCATTCCTCATCCCACAGATCGGCAGTCTGCAGCCTCCTCACTCTCTGCAGACCTGGACAAAATCACTGACTGGGCAAACAAGTGGAACATGTCTTTCAATCCTGACAAATCTCACACTCTTACGATGTCTCTCCGAAAAGACCGACTGGACAACCCTCCCATCCACTTTCTGAATAATCCTCTCCAAGAAGTTCTGTCACTCAAGCTTTTGGGTCTCACTATCTGCCATGATCTTTCCTGGGAAAACCACATTTCAAATCTGGCCTCCAAAGCCAGTTGCCGACTGGGCATCCTCCGTCGTGCGAAGTCCTTCCTTGGCACACCTGAGCTCCTCACCACATACAAGGTTTTCATCCGCAGCTCAATGGAATACTGCTCTCCCCTCTGGGCTGGTGCTCCTGCCTCACACCTAGCTTGTCTTCACGCCGTTGAAACCAAAGCGTTCAGAATCATTGGAATCTCCCGTGATGAAGCTACCTCCGAGGGCCTTTCACTTACTCACCGCAGGCAGGTTGGTGGTCTTTCTGTCTTTTACCGACTCCTCTCCGGCCTTGCTCCTCCAGCTCTCTCTGGGCTGTCCCCCAAATATTCCTAAAGGTCACACAAGATCTGCCTGCAACCCTCTTCTGGTTAAACTGCCAAAATCAAGACTCTCTGCTCACCTTCACTCCTCTTTTCTCCCGCCTCTGGAACAAACTCCCCCACTCCCTTCAATCCCACTCCCCCCTCCAGGTCTTTAAAACAGATGTTCACCACCATCTCTTATCTTTCCCCATCCAAAACCTTGATCTGTTGTACCCCCGCTAATTTCACCCCAAATCCTCTTTTTTGAAATACCAACTTCTTTCCTGGAAGTCCTTGGTGTCCTTGTGTTTATACTTCTCCCACCCCCAACCCCCCTTCCCACGCCACCTCCCCCCAAGCCCTCTCCTTCCCACACATTCCCTATGTCCCTCACAAATGTTGTTTATGTGCCTTCCCTTCTCTCCCCATCTTGTCTACCGCTCCCCTTTTTATACACTTTGTTTGTTTGTCTGTTTGTTTGTCTGTTTGTGTGATAAATGTTAGCTCTTTCACGAGCCTCGATTATGTATACAAAAAAAAAAAAAAAAGAGGTGGAGGAAGCTCATTCATGGCTATGGGAAGTGTTTGACTGCAGTTATTTTGTCCAAAGTCTGTGCTACCAAATATTAATTCTTGGGTGTCAATAATTTTGTCAATGCCATTTATTTTTATTTCCTGATTTAAAAGGATATATTAAGTTCTGAATCAAAAAACAAAGGTTTTGTAATATTAACAGTGAAATAAAGAATTGTGGAGATGAAATACTTTTGTCAATTTGAACATACGTTTTCGAGAAAATTGTGAGTTATTTGAAAAAAAGTACAAGGGTACCAATATTTTTGGCCACGACTGTGGTTCCCTTTGTAACCCACCTAAATATGAAAGGTACTCAATTCATTACCTCTGCAACTCAACATCTCTCACCCATGCCACTCCATCCTCCACCCTAACAACATGTGGAATGTACAACTGCCAACCACTATTCTCATATCCTTAATGTTGTTGCAGGGATGTGAAAGGGGCTAAATGGGGAAAAACGTGCTATAGTTATTGTTATTAAATGTTCAACACAAGGTGTATATTTGTGTACAAGGATCACACCGTGTTGAGGTACGTCTAAACAGAATTAATAATCACCCTTCAATCCTGTCGTGTCAAACACCCCCACCATTCCTCCCAAACGAATCCTTCAAATCGTTCCCTCTGTAATCTGTCTGTGTGCATTATAGAGTTAATAATTAATTAGGTTCACTGCAGCAGCAAGTTACCCTTCCCCCGCCCCCTCATCCTTCATGGAGGATGGAAAGAGCGACCATAAAATGCTTCAAGCTTCAGGAATCATTGGAATCATTCAAGTGTATCATTGGAATCTCCCACGATGAAGCGAACTCCGAGGGCTACACTCAATCACCGCAGGCAGGTTGGTGGTCTTTCTGTCTTCTACAGACTCCTTCCCATCCAAAGTTTTCCATGCCTTCACATCTTCCAGGGTGGAAATTATTTCGTACTTGTAAATATTAGGTGTAAATAAAGTAATGTCTTTTTCAAAGAGGAATACACAGCTTAAAACAAACGACATTACTTTCCGCTACACCTAATACAAGGCAATTCACCAAATCTGGATATCAAATGGTTGGAAGGTTAGTTTTGCTTCTAGACCTTTCTGCATTCTACAATTCATGCGGGTCTGTGTTGCTCACAACCGACATTGTAATATTGCTCCTGAGATAGCCGCTCTGGTGCGTTCTGGCAGCACGACACCCCTGCTACAACTCCAAATTACCCCATTCCCAAATTATTGATTTCCCCCCCACCCCTCTCTTCCTTTGCTCCTTTTCTGTTTCCTCCTCACTTAGCCCTTCCTCTTCTTTCTGTGTTTCATTCATCTTGTGTGCAGCTTGTTCATCCCCATGTGTCCTTTTCACCCTCCCCTTGATTTCACTCTCACTTCTACTCTGCTGTTGGTGTTTCCCCCTTTCCATTTTGTTCACTTCCATGAGCATTGAGTATTGATAAACAAAAACAAAAAAAAAATTGAGAAGGTTCCAAAGCAAGATCAAAATATGTACAACCATCAACTTTATTATTATAAAAAAAACAAAAAAAAAAACAGGCAGGCAGCAGATTTAAGGCCGAATTGATAACACAGACTTCAACACCTCCTGCACACACAACATTTAAAAGAACAATTGACATCAAAAGAGAATGACAGGTTCAAATTAAAATGTCTGCAAAAGTTACAATCAGAACTTTGAGAAATGATGTACCGTGCTTCTGTAGATTGAGATGTGTAATCTATTTACAAACAAGCGTGCTTCCAATTTTTCATTTTACCACCATCTTAAAGGACATTTGGGTGCTGTAGGATCATGTTTAAGCAATAATCTACTGAAAGATATGACACTGATCGGCAGCAAGTGTTTATAAAGAAAAACAAGAAATAAAATACACACTTGGTGTCAACCTGAAAAAAATTAACAACTTCACTGAAATATCAATGAACTGAAGTTGGGAACGCATACAAGTCAGGACAAACTTATTTCTTGTGCCTCTTGGTTGACTTGCTACAGAGAAGAGAGCTTGATGGACAGATGTTTTGGTTGAGACAGTGTGCACAGCATGGTGCCACAGGCAAGCATGTCTGTTGGCCAAACCCAACCAGCAACCAGTTAACATCACACCACAACTCCCTGCAAGGAAAGAGACAGAATGAGAATGAACCAAAGGCGATCGTTGAAAACAATGACATCAAACCCACGTATGACCTCACCATCTTATCCTTTGAAAAATGTCTGGGTGACGAGCCTATTTTTAGTCCAGCTGCTCTACAGCCCCTCTAAGATTTTCCGTTACCCCTCAATTAACGTATCTATGAAAATATTCAAATATGCATGTCTCAAGTAGAGATGCTATAAACATGATCTTGGTGTCTAATATAGGAGTTTTGACCATGGGGAAACGATTGTCAGCATCGCTCATGTGATTGGAAGTCATCCAATTAACAGAAATCTAAGATGGCCGCAAAAATTACCACGAAATATGAAGTTTAACACAATTTCGCAGGCTTCCTCAGACACTAACACACACACACACACACACACACACACACACACACACACACACACACACACACACACACACACACACACACACACACACACACACACACACACACACACACACACACACACACACACACACACACACACACACACACGTTCAAAACACACCTGGTCACAAGTGTGACGCACTGACCGGGTCCTCAGTCGAGGTCCTCAGCATCATCCCGTTTCGGCCCTTCAACCTCGATACGGTCAGCTAAGGTGGGCCAGCAGGGGCACATACACATCCACATGCAGCAACTACACCTGGATGCGTACATACCCCCACCCCCAGCAAGTGCGAACGCAGACTACAACATACATAATACTATATATATATATTGTTGTGGATATGAGAATGTTTTTTTTATTTTATTGTTGTGGTAAAATGTTGTTGTAAAAGGTTGTTGTAAAATATCACCCCTCCTCCCTCCGTTTGTGGTTGTATAAAGGTCAAAAGGGCGTTCCCGTAGTTAGTCCATAAAACATACATGCAGGACACGATATATCTTTTTTTTGACAGTTATATCCTTATTATGTGTATTAGTGTAAGGCTGTGTCTTCCATTAATTGAAATACTCCATTGCACCAGTGAAAGAGAATAGATCCCCCTTCCTTCCCATCCCCAAAATCTCCCTTTCCTTCCCATCCCCGAAACCTCCATTTCCATATTACATCCCCTCTCGTCACTGCTGAGCCTCGATTGCCCATATTACCTCCCCTCCAATAACCGCCATTGACCACGAGGCTCGAGTCGGGGAAGAAAGGCGTGTCTCCACCTCGTCATAGAGGGGAGGAGTGAGCCAGCCCCACTCGACCAACCATGAGCCAGGGGTTTGGCTAGAGAGGGCGGAGGAAGAGCGATCAGGGAGGTTCGAAAAGGTTGAGGGGCGGGGGCCTATATAACCCAAGGCAGGGCGTGTCCAAGAAGAGATGCGTTTTTACAGAGGAGAGCAGAAGACAGAAAGGCCAGGAGTTGGTCAGGGATGCACAAGGAGTTGGTCTGAGTTGGTCTGAGTCGGTTGCCTGAGAAGGGTCAGTGGTTGCGTTGGTGAGGAGTCGGTGGTAAAGAGTGAGGGACCAAGAAAGAGAGAGAAAGAGTCCTGAAGCAAGAGAGGAAGTTGTTGAACTGGGTGGGACTAAGCAAGAGAGGAAGTTGTTGGACTGGGTGGGACTAAGGAAGGAGAGAGAACCCGTCACACCAATCCCCCAAGCTCCGCGTTGGCTCCACCAAGCGTTCAGCTCCACCAAGCTCCGCGTTGGCTCCACCAAGCGTTCAGCTCCACCAAGCTCCGCGTTGGCTCCACCAAGCTCCGCGTTGGCTCCACCAAGCGTTCACCTCCAGCCATCCACCTCCTGCCATTCCTGCAATTCCCCGCGTGAGTCAGTGTCTTTTGTTTGTTCTGTCCTGGGAATAAATTAAGTCTGTAGGTAAGCTAATCATTTTCACTGTGTCACCTGCGTCTCATGTGCCTGTAAATAAACGTGACTGCTTTCTTTTTGCTTGTGTGTAAATAGTCAATAAATTCAGTAGTATTTCCAAACCTTTCTTTGCCTTCGTTTTCCTCTTTGCATTCGTCGTTTTTGTCTTTTCCCCTCATTGGGCAGCTACGGTGCGATACGGCCAAAGTTCGGGTGGAATCGGGTAAGTTTGTTAGGTCGCGGTCACCAACCGCTCGGTCTATAACATCAAACCGCGATCAGTAACAATTGGTGTCTGGGATTGGGATTCGGGGCCCGAACCAAATTTTTAAAACATCTAGAAAAAAATTTTTGGTCAAAATTACGAGCTGCCGAAATTTGTTTTTTTAAAGCAAAATCCGAATTTTGAAATCGCGCCATGGCTGTTCAAGGCGACGGGATGCCGGTGGGAGAGATAGACGGGGTAGAATCGACCCAAGACCCCAGGGAAGAAGTGGGAAAAATGGTGGAGGAGAGTAAAGAAGGTGTGGTTGAGGAGGTATCAGGTGCACAAAATGGCGCTCTCGCGCACGTGGTTACAGCGGCACCAAATTTTTCCGCGCCCTTTGTACCAACGGTGGAAGACATGCAATTATTTATGGCTGAAATGGAAGCCCTTTTGAACCGGAACAGTGAGCGATTGGGAAACCAAATTGAAGAAATAACGAACGGAGTGAAGGCCGATATGGAGAGAATGGAGCAGAGGGACAGAGACCGCAGGTTGGGCGAAAGGGTCCCAGGGGTGCACGAGGAGGTAAAGCGGGTCGAAAAGCGCTGGTTGAGCGAAGCGGAGGAAAGCACGGGTACAATGACGGGGGTAGAAATCGCGACACGGGGTTTGGAAAAGCCGGCGACCGATGAGGTAGAGGGTGTTTTATTAAAGCCAACGGTCGTCGAGGTGAACAAAGAAATTATGGGTATAGTTGAAATTGGAGAGACCGGGGACTTAAAGTTAAAAGAGCAACAATCGGAGGAAGGAATGGAAATTGCTCAAAGTCTAAATGCACATCCTGATGATGTACTCGCTAATCCAAATGGAAGTTTGCAGGTTTTGGTGCAGGGAGGAAGAAGAACCCCGAAGGTGAGACGTGCTGTTGTGTATTGTGCGGGGAGATTTTGTAAGAAGATGTTTAGCGACAAAAGAATTTTCACGCGCTTGGGATCGAGGAAGCATCCGGGCGTTGGTGAAGGGTCCCGTGTGAGTGGAAATGGCACGCGTGGGAGGAAAAAGTGTGCGTCGGCGAGTGGGTGTGTTATAAAGTGTGGGAGTGAAACCGAGTGCGAGCGAGAATGCACGTCGGTGTGTACGGGGTGTGACACAGGGAGTGAGAGCAATACGGAGTGCACGCCCATGGTGAGTGTTACGGAGGACGTAACGGAGGAGAGGTGTGGACCGAAGTGTGCGCGAGAGGTGTGGTGTGTAACAGAGAGAGCGTTGGTGGAATGTACGGACGGCGTTGGAACGCCGGGTTTTGTGAGGGTGAAAGGGGTAGCGTATGCTTGTAAGCATGCAAGTAAAGCATCGACGGTAACCAGGTTAGTGGTTAGAGCGACGGATAGCCGATGCGAGCACTCGGTGCGAGGAGCCCTTTGTTGGATGCAGGGCCCGGCGCGGCTCGAAGCTGCGTCGCTTCTCTTCGAAGCGTCGTTGCCGATTCGGGCTTGGCCCCGCCCCGCACGGTCGAGTCCGGGCCTTGTCGGGCGAGGCGACCGGTCCGGTTCGAGGGCGAGTGGGAGGAAGCGGAACGGTGCCCCCTCGTGGGGACGGGGCTCCGACCGGGGGAGATCGAGCCATCGGGCCCGGGACCGCAAGGTGCCGCGCCGAGATGGTGCGTGGAATCTCGGTCCAACCAAACCACCTCCCTTGAACCGAAAGCCGGACGGATTCAACCTGCAGGCGACCAAACCACCCGAATTCATTGCTCGGCTTTGCGAAACCGAGTTTAATGATGTCATGGCGCACCGAGAGGATGTAATAAGTAGACGGACGATGATGGTAGTGATTTGATACGAAATTTATAATAGTGGGTAGAATTGGCAGTAAATGGAAAATTTTTGAATTGGTTGGAATTTGGACGAGCAAAATTGATAGAGGGACCCCCGATGTGGTGGGATGGCAAATCCACCATCCCTCACAGGTGGGGGCAAAAGCGCAATAGTTTAAAGGGACGACTGGGAAGCGCAAGTTTCAGAGGGGAGTAGTTAGGTGAGATGATGCCGTGTGTGTGAAGATGGAACAGGTGTGATTGCACAGGTGTGCAACTGGACAGGTGTGTGGAGCAGTGTATGAGTAGGAGTGATAGTGATGTGTGTTGTGTTGACCAACTGGTCCAGGAAGAGGAGGAGGGTGCAGGTGGCACCAGGTAGGATTGCACAGGTGTGCAACGACAGGTGAATGAAAGACAGGTGTATGGAATAAATGGTATGGAGTATTGGAATGGATGGTCGTGGAGTGAGTATGGTGGAAATTGTGGAGTGGAGTGGATGGTGCGAAGGTGTGAATGGGGGAAGAGTGGACCCCCATCACGGATACCCGGGGCGGGTAGTGCAAGTGTTAGGTAGAGGGTATAGGTAAATTGTGGTTGGATATTGGCATCTGTGGTGCGAGGTGAAAGAATGGTATTTGGATGGGTGCATTAGTGTCGTGGAAATGGCTGGGCGTGTAGCCTGTTAGTGTGTGTAGTTGGTTGGGCGCTCCACCACTGTGAGGATGTCGGCCAGGTGAGGCCGCAGGTGGGCTCTGGGAGCCGGTAGTAGTTGTTGTGGATGGGGCCCGAGGATCCGGAGGACGGACCCGGGTAGCCCAGTGCCAGAGGGCACCATGGGGTGACAGAGCCAGGAGGGGCTGTCCCCATTTAGTTAGGTTAGGGTGAGGAGCTAGGTAAGCTCGGGTGGCAACTGCAGTGGTGGAGGTGTGCAGGTGGGTAGACCTGATGGGAGAGCTACACATCGCGGCCCAGAAATTGTGCGAGGGCACCGGGAGATGAAACGGGGGAGTGAGACCCCAAATTGAGAAGCACCACAGTTTGGTCAATGGGAATTGGTTTTTAGAACCCGTAGTGTAAGTTGGCCAATGGATTGGCAGGGAGAGACCCCGGGTAGTGTAAAATGTGTTAATGTCATTTAGAAAGTAGTTAGGATGAAGTCTCCTCGCACCATCTGCATCCACTCACCTGAGGTGACAGGAACTCCACACCATGCCATGTTTAATTATTTTTACTGTGCAAATGTTTGGAATGTGAGACGCATCATGACGTGGGTGTGACATTGTGTGTAATTCCATCTCTTCCTCCTTATGAGGATTGATGATGAATTGATGATGGCAAATTTTTGAAGTAGAGGGATTGTGGTGACGAATTTGGTATAGGGGAAATATGGGGAAGACGTGACAGTAGTGACGAATTTGTAAATGTGTAGATTTTTGTACATATGGGGTAAGGGTAGGGTAGGTGACAGGGGGGTGACGTACGGTAGGGACGAGCTTTCTCACTTCGCCCTCCGTACGCATTTCGCCTTGCATTGCCTTATTGATGTGTACCCTTGTGACCTTACCCCTCGCTCAATTGTCTTTCCCCTTTTGTCTCCCACATGACCTGTGCGCCGTTGGGCGCCGAGGGGAGCGTGCGTGGGTCGGCCATTGTGCGCCCGAAATTCCCAGAACCAGCTGTCTGCATCGATGCACCACATTATGGACCACATGTCTGTGGCCGAGCACCACTTATGGACCCCATGGGTTGGGGCATGGCCCCTCTGCTGGAACCGGCCATGAGGGCCCGAAATCTTGCTGGCGGACCTTGGCCACAGGGCACCGATGCCCCACAGGTGAACCACACATAGTCGGCCCTGTGGGCCATAAATAAAGCAAATAAAAAGGACACATTGGGCACACTTTATTGAAAATAGGCCGCCAGTAAGCAAAGCAAAAGAATGACAACATCTGGAAGAACAAATAATAATAACCAGCAGAGGGAGCCGAAGAGCAAGAGACCACCTGCAGGGTTAGGGGTTGTTGAATTTATTTTATTGTTGAACATTGATGAACAATGGTGACTGCACCGATTGGTGCTTGGGCTTGTATTGGTGCGTTTTTGGGTGCGTTCATGGTGCGTCGATGCAGAGCAGACTGTCTCCCCCCCCCAGAAAGAACAATCACAGGTCCTGGGTTAGTTTTGTAAATAAAAATAGCGTCATTGTAAATAATGCTTCCCACCGTCAGTGTATAGTTTGAAGACCATTCCGCAATTCGGTTAACTGTGGGCGTAAGTCTGTTAGGCAGGGTGCAATGGAGCAGCGGGACACATTTATTTATGTTTTAAAACTGTCGCACTCAGGGTCAGGTTAAAAGTAGAGGGAACTACACCTACGTGTCACACTAAAGGTAAAAGTTATAGGCCCGGGACGTGCCTAAGGGGAGGAGGGTGCAGTGTTGTGGATATGAGAATGTTTTTTTATTTTATTGTTGTGGTAAAATGTTGTTGTAAAAGGTTGTTGTAAAATATCACCCCTCCTCCCTCCGTTTGTGGTTGTATAAAGGTCAAAAGGGCGTTCCCGTAGTTAGTCCATAAAACATACATGCAGGACACGATATATCTTTTTTTTGACAGTTATATCCTTATTATGTGTATTAGTGTAAGGCTGTGTCTTCCATTAATTGAAATACTCCATTGCACCAGTGAAAGAGAATAGATCCCCCTTCCTTCCCATCCCCAAAATCTCCCTTTCCTTCCCATCCCCGAAACCTCCATTTCCATATTACATCCCCTCTCGTCACTGCTGAGCCTCAATTGCCCATATTACCTCCCCTCCAATAACCGCCATTGACCACGAGGCTCGAGTCGGGGAAGAAAGGCGTGTCTCCACCTCGTCATAGAGGGGAGGAGTGAGCCAGCCCCACTCGACCAACCATGAGCCAGGGGTTTGGCTAGAGAGGGCGGAGGAAGAGCGATCAGGGAGGTTCGAAAAGGTTGAGGGGCGGGGGCCTATATAACCCAAGGCAGGGCGTGTCCAAGAAGAGATGCGTTTTTACAGAGGAGAGCAGAAGACAGAAAGGCCAGGAGTTGGTCAGGGATGCACAAGGAGTTGGTCTGAGTCGGTTGCCTGAGAAGGGTCAGTGGTTGCGTTGGTGAGGAGTCGGTGGTAAAGAGTGAGGGACCAAGAAAGAGAGAGAAAGAGTCCTGAAGCAAGAGAGGAAGTTGTTGAACTGGGTGGGACTAAGCAAGAGAGGAAGTTGTTGGACTGGGTGGGACTAAGGAAGGAGAGAGAACCCGTCACACCAATCCCCCAAGCTCCGCGTTGGCTCCACCAAGCGTTCAGCTCCACCAAGCTCCGCGTTGGCTCCACCAAGCGTTCAGCTCCACCAAGCTCCGCGTTGGCTCCACCAAGCTCCACCAAAGCTCCGCCAAGCTCCGCGTTGGCTCCACCAAGCGTTCACCTCCAGCCATCCACCTCCTGCCATTCCTGCAATTCCCCGCGTGAGTCAGTGTCTTTTGTTTGTTCTGTCCTGGGAATAAATTAAGTCTGTAGGTAAGCTAATCATTTTCACTGTGTCACCTGCGTCTCATGTGCCTGTAAATAAACGTGACTGCTTTCTTTTTGCTTGTGTGTAAATAGTCAATAAATTCAGTAGTATTTCCAAACCTTTCTTTGCCTTCGTTTTCCTCTTTGCATTCGTCGTTTTTGTCTTTTCCCCTCATTGGGCAGCTACGGTGCGATACGGCCAAAGTTCGGGTGAAATCGGGTAAGTTTGTTAGGTCGCGGTCACCAACCGCTCGGTCTATAACATCAAACCGCGATCTGTAACAATATATATATATATATATATATATATATATATATATATATATATATATATATATATATATTATTAGTACATATTGTCCTGTCACCGGTGATTCAGACCGTTGAATGACGAATAGCCCAACGTTTTTTTTTTTACTCCTGAGGCGTCCGGCCGAAAATGGCGGTTCTGACGCGCGAGATGAAAGGCTGCGGGACGTTTATCTGACGAAACACACGAGTTTATTCACAAAACCCACAAACAAAGAAACACGACAGTAGATTCAACAATAGGGATTTAAATGAAAATAAATCAAGGAATAAAAATGAGAGGTGAGGTAAACTAAAATTCTCTACTGTGAGACGTCTCCACTCAGTCACAAATATAAACACACAGGGGAAAATGAAATAAAATGTTTCCTTTAGCCGGCCGGCACTCAGTTGCCTCCAAAGGGTCGAGAGAGAGAGAGAGAGACAGAGACAGAGAGACAGACACAGACAGAGACAGAGAGACAGACAGAGAGACAGACAGACAGAGAGACAGAGAGAGACAGAGAGACAGACAGAGAGACAGACAGAGAGACAGACAGAGAGACAGACAGAGAGACAGACAGAGAGACAGACAGAGAGACAGACAGACAGAGAGACAGAGAGACCGAGAGACAGAGAGACAGAGAGACAGAGAGACAGAGAGACAGACAGACAGAGAGAGAGAGAGAGAGAGAGGTGGTGGTGGTCGATGTTCAAAGCCTCCCGCGCTGGAGCGCCCCAAAATGACGGCGGCACCGTGCGTCAAAAACACCCAGGCGCGAAGCAAGCAGCCAAGACGGCATCCTTTTAGAATCCCCCTCCTCTTTCTTGTGGCGAACAGCACGGCCTTGAGCCCACCACAAGGCCAGAAGTCGCTGAAACACTGCCAACACAGTCCAGAGCTCCTTGGTGGGTCCAACATGACCAGCGCACGAATGGCAAGATGGCGCCCTTCTTCCCCGAAAAAACCAGCGAGCGAGACGTGCTCTTCTTCTTCCTCTTGAGAGCCAATCACCGAACATCCCTCCCAGTTCGCCCCGCCCACATCCTCTGGGCTAATTTAGAGGCGGGGCTTAGTCCCATCGGCTCTTCCTGGCTTCTTGCCAGCTTAGTAAATGTTGTTTAAGGAGGTTTTCATGGCTGGCCATGGAAGAAAAATGTAAAGGAGACATTACAGAGGGAAAAATCACATACTGGGGAAAATTAGCCTTAATCCCTATAGCTAATTAGCACTGCTCCGTGTGAAGACACATAAACAATCTTCAGCTACAGTCTCCCTACTTACCGTACATCGAGGTTTCTCCTACGCGTCCATGGTCCATGCTACAATGACACAATCCTACCTTCCCTAAGGTATCCTTTCACCTATGCCCATAAACATAACAATATTTAATATAATGATGATGTTGATGTCTTCTGGTTTCTTGTTGACCACAGCATTTTTTTTTACTATGCTTTGTTGAGGTGTGATGGCAAACAACGAGTCTGATGCACAAATCCTGACGACTTGCAGTATCTGAGGATGCTTCTTTTGGTCTTGAAAAATGTTACCGTATTTGTCAAAAATCAACAAATAACAATGGCAGTTGCAAAAATGAGTGAAACTGGTCGAAGGTGATTAATTTCTGTATCATGTCTCAAATCAGTGTGATAAAAAGTATACAAATATTACCCTTTTAAAATGCATTATCAAAGACTGACAATCACAGAACACGCAGTCAGCTCCCAAGAACCATGCCATTCTCGTGAGTCTACAATTAGTTGACACTCGGCTTGCTAAGCGCTTGTAAATTCAGCGCTTCGTCTTTCAGTGAGTTAGTCTAACTTTTCGTCTTTTCGGCAGCAATAGAGTTTGTATCTTATTGTAAGACAAGCGTTACGCCTAGGTCCCCCGTTGGTGAAGTGATGTGAGTTGACAAAGTGGAAGACGCAAGGCGGCCATCTTGGATTTTGACGTGGCGACCCAATTTTCAATAGCGTTCTTCCTTATGCCTAGATACACCCACACACCAGATTAGAAGTTAGTAGTTCGTTTATTTTTCAAGATATTTCGCTCACAATGTTCAGACATATATATATGGTGGCGGCCATCTTGGATTTCGACGTGACGACCCAATTTTCAATAGCGTTCTTCCTTATGCTGAGATACACCCACACACTATATTAGAAGTTGGTACTTCGCTTATTTTTCAAGATATTCCACTCACAAGGTTCAGACATACATGGCGGTGGCCATCTTGGATTTTGACGTGGATTGCACCCACACACAAAATTAGAATTAGGTCCTTCGCTTACGCACGCATGTACGCACGGGAAAACTATAGTTCCCCTTTCGCTCTGCGGTGCGACGGGGGACAAAAAAAATAGAAATGGACTACATTTAATTAGGTATAAGTTATTTTCGTGGAATTTCCATGGGTTCAACTAGTACTGATGATGTTCAAAGTAACTTACCTGATGTAACTTCTGAGATTGTTTCCTTTTAATGTGTCCATGTTGGGGAGAACAACAACAATACAACAGGCATTTTAAGGCATGTTGGCGAGAACATGTGTTGCTATTCTTAAATTGTTTTTCAGCGAAGTGATAATAACTATTTAAAATACCGAACAAAATATCACCAACGGGCCAGATCAAAACAGGTGATGGGCTGGATCTGGCCCACGGCCGGTGATTCCCCCCGCCAAATCTAGAACATAGATTTGTAAAACGGTGACGCAAGCAACTCAGAAATCCCACCTTGGAACCCATGCTTCCAGCATGAGCCTTGTTGCTTCGGGGTTCCGAGATTCCTTGGGTAACCAATGCAGCCTGTTGCAAATTCTGTGCACATGCGTGTCAACAGCTGGGAAGAACAGAAAAAAAACAAACAAAAAAACATTTCCAATCACTTTTTCTGAAATGTCCTCAATTTTAAGTGGTGAAACTTAAATATTTGGCGATGTCCGTTCATCCGTCAAAAATAAAGAAGAAGAACCCTCCTAAACCTCTAATTCCAAAGGGTAATTCTAATATTGTTTTCATTTGTTTCTAGGATTTGCCTATTTCATATTAAAAATGCCAAACTGAACCGCTTCCTTCAGACATGGGTGCTATTTTTAAATCCCAATTGGTAATCACTGGTACTATATATTGTTACTAGGATGTTGTTTGCCGAGCGGATGGCCGCCGCGCCCGAACAGTTACCCCGACTAACCCGATTCCTGAACGTTGGCCAAAATCGCGCCACAGATATTCAACAGGGAAAAGACAAAGGCGACACGGATGAGAAGAAGAAGAAGAAGAAGAAGAAGGAGACAAAAAGGTTTGAAATGCTACTAAATTTATTCCTACTATTTACACAATCAAATAAACCAAGGAGAAGGAAGGATAATAAAACAATTTACAGAAGAAATCAGAGACACAGTGAAAATACTAGCTTATCTAACAGGCTTAACTTATTCCCTGGACAGAACAAACAAAGACGGACTCACACGGGGAATTGCAGAGTGGATTGGCTGGAAGGAGGTGGGTGGCTGGAGGGGGAGGAAGGCACGGAGTTGGCTGGAGCTTGATCCCGCACGGGACGTCGGGCTGGACCTCGACGGCCACCGATGCCACCGATCCTGTCGTGTGCGCGGGATCACGGGTCGGAGCTGCTTGGTGGAGCCGACGCGCTGGTGGGGGGGTCTGGCGTGACGGGTTCTCTCCTCTCTCTTTCTTAGTCCAACCCAGTCCAACAACAACTTCCAGGCTTTTCGGTGTTCTGATCTCCTCCCTCCTCGACTCTCTCTGGGGGCCTCTGCCTCGGGTTATATAAGCCCCACCCTTGACCCTTTTGCGAACCTCCCCCAAACGTTCTCTCTCCGCCCTCTAAAGCCAACCCTTCGTTCTGGGTTGGTCGGCAAGGGCTGGTTCACTCCTCCCCTCTATGACGAGGTGGAGACACGCCCTTCTTCCCCGACCTTGCCTCGTGGCCAATGGTGGTTTTGGGGGCGATTCGTGCTAGCCCCAGCCAAAGGGCAGCAATGGCAATGAAGAAAACCGCCCAAAATGCAGTTGGCAATTGCAGCAAAGTGGACGGCAGATGAAATGCAGCAAAGTGGCTAAACCTGGCACTTGGAAGATGCCATGTCGGAGGGATCTACTTTATTTAATGCAGTGCAATGGAGTGTCAAATTAATGGAAGACAAATCCTTAGCCTAATACACATATTAAGGATATAACGACTGAACATGGATATATGGTGTCCTTCGTGTATGCTTTATGGAATTAACTACGGGAACGCCCTTTGACCTTTATACAACACTGGAGTAAGGAGGGCGATATTTTTACAACTATTTACACAACAACAACAAAAAAAAAAACCATTCTCATATCCACAACAATATCAAATGTTCAAAAACGTTGGTCATTAAAATAAGAACACAAGGGGAGGTTGAGAAGGGGGATATGTATATATATATTGTCTTCAAAAAGTAATCACATCCATTGACTTCACATTTTTTGTGTTACAGCCTGAATTTATAATGGATCAAACTGAGATTATTTTTTGTCGCCGGTCTGCACAATACCCCATAATGTCAGTGTATATTAATTTTAACAAATAAAGTAAAAATGAAAAGCTGAAATGTCTATGAAAAGCTGAGAGTCAATAAGTATTCATACCATTTCCTCTGAAACTTTTTCATACCATTCATACCAATTTCCTATGATTATGCTTGAGATGTCTCTCTTTGTCCCTGGTGTCTTGAGATGTCCCTGGTGTTGGGCTAGCGGCTAGGGTGCCGGCTTAGGATCCTAGGATCCTGGGTTCAAATCCCGGTCGATCGCTGAATTAACGCCAGGGGGGTTGACTCAGCCTGTCATCCTTCCGAGGTCGGCTAATTGAGTACCAGCTCACTGGTAATTCCCTGTTTGTCGTTAAAGGCGGCAAAAAGGGTTGGCGTCAGGAAGGGCATCCGGCCGTAAAACATTGCTTCAAAAAGGGGACCGAAAAACAACAACAACCACGGTTCCCGAAAAAGGCCAACCCCCGCTTTGCGGGGAAAAATGGCCTCTAAAGGTGGTTATTTTTTATATGCTTGAGATGTCGCTACATTAATTCAGTCCACCTGGGGCCAATTCAATTGATTGTAGATGATTTATAAAGAAACACCTTTCGACACAAGATCCCACAGGAGACAGTGCATATCGGAGCAGAAACTCCAACATAAAGTCCAAGGAACTGTCTGTGGAACTCAAGAGATAGAAATATGAAGAGGCATAGATCTGGGGAAGAGTATAAAACAAGTGAAGCCGACCTACTTTTGGGAAGTGAATAATAGTCAATAGCCAACGACGACGCAGCTTTTTTTGTCGTACTGGACTAAATTAAGGATGAGAAAAGAAAAAAACATTCAACCATGAAGATGATAAAATAAAAAGGAAATGTTGGAAAGTGAATACTACTCGTAAAAATAGAAAATCGTTTGAGAGACGAGATACATCCGTCCTCTAAAGGAGGGGCAGGAAGTGTCATGTCATTACGTCCTTGTGGGGTATATAGATGACAGTAGATCTTCACTCAGTTCCATAAGTACAATTAGCCTGAGTGATGTCAGAATTTCTCCAAATTTCCTTCAGTTTAATGTTAAACAGCTGAGAATATTTTTTGTCACCGATATACACAAAACCCCATAATGTCAGTGTATATTTATTTCAACAAATAAAGTAAAAATGAAAAGCTGAAATGTCTATGAAAAGCTGAGAGTCAATGACTTTTCATACCATTTCCTCTGAAACTCCAAATTGAGCTCAAATCCAATTTCCTATGATTATGCTTGAGATGTCGCTACGTTAATTAAGTCCACCTGTGGCCAATTCAATTGATTAATAGATGATTTATATGTAATAAACAGCCTCATTCATGCCTGAGTTGGATCTTGGAGACAGCGTGAAGCTGGAAGGTGTGAAAACATTTTGCTACCTTGGAGAAATGCTGAATGGAGAAGGTGGATCAGACTCGGCAACGGTTGCTCGAGTGAGATGTGCATGGAAGAAGTTTCGGGAACTGAGTGGCGTGCTGATGAGGAGGGGAGTGTCGTTGAAGCTGAAGGGAAAGGTGTATGCTGCATGTGTGAGAAGTGTTATGATTTATGGGAGCGAGACGTGGGTAATGAACGTAGAGCAGCAACGAAGGCTGGAAAGGGTGGAAATGCGAATGGTTCGGTGGATGTGCGGAGTATCGTTGAGAGAGAGGAAGACAAATGATGAATTGTGAAAGATGATGGGAATAGAGCCTGTGATGGATGCTGTGAAGAGGAACAGGTTGAGATGGTATGGTCTTGTGTTGAGGAAGGATGAAAGTGACTGGTTGAGAAGAGTGATAGAAATGAATATAGAGGAAATAGAGGACGGGTGTTACGGCCTGAAGCATATCAAGCAAGCCAAGCCTTCAATCACAATGGCTTTATTTATGGATTATCACACGAAAAATCTCTTCCTACACATAAAACAAGGAAGGGAGAAGAGAGGGAAAAACCAGAGTACGCCAGTCCAAGGGGAGGCCGGTCCAAGAGTAGGCAAGTCCAAGAGTAGGCCCCAAGGCAGGCCCAACAGTAGGCCCCAGGGCAGGCCTAGCATGAGAGGGTAGGATTAGGCAAGTCCACGAGTAGGCCCCAAGGTAGGCCCAACAGTAGGCCCCAAGGCAGGCCCAACAGTAGGCCCCAAGGCAGGCCCAACAGTAGGCCCCAGGGCAGGCCCAACAGTAGGCCCCAGTGCAGGCCCAGCACGAGAGGGTAGGAGTAGGCAAGTCCATGGGTAGGCCCCAAGGCAGGCCCAACAGTAGGCCCCAGGGCAGGCCCAGTGGTAGGCACCAGTGCAGGCCCAGACCGAGACGGTAGGAGTCGGCAAGTCCACGAGTAGGCTGAAAGGTAGGCCCAACAGTAGGCCCCAGGGCAGGCCCAGCATGAGGGTAGGAGTAGGCAAGTCCACGAGTAGGCCCCAAGGCAGTAGAGGTACGACAACAAGAGTTCGATCAACGTCACCCTTCAGGTAGAGAGGCGGCTGCAGGGGGGTTGATCCGGCATACCCTTCAGGTGGAGAGATTGCAGCTGCATACTCGACAACCCCCGAAAAAGCACTCCGCCATGAGCCCTCCTCCAAAATGGCCACTCTCTCTTCTGAATCACCTCCCTGGCCCCTCCCCTGCCCCACAGCCAATTATAGGCTTTATACACATGGACCAAACCACTTGGTCTGACTCACAGAGGGGGGGTGTGGGGTGTGGGGTGTGGGGGGGGGGGGGGGGGGAAGGAAGAAAAAAGGTCACAGACCATAACACCTCCCCCCCTTAAAGAAGAAAACTTTACCCCAAGAAAAGTTTTATTTTACAAAGGCAGGTTAGTCTTAACCCAGCATAAACAGTGCAATAAACAAACAGCCACCTCTCATTGTGACATTTACAGGCATCATAGCTCAAATGCAGGGGCATGAAAAAAAATCTCAAGCTCGAGATAGAGATGGAGCACCTGCAACTGACATCATCTCGACCCGAAATATGTACAATTTTCAAGGGGTACAGCTGCACTAAAAGCCCCCATCGGTTCCCTCTCAGAGGCTTGTAGAGCAACATCTTGATGCTTTATATGACCTACCAATTGGCCGGCCGTGGTCAGCCTCACACTCCTAGTACCTTTTAAGCATATTAACATGGCACACCCGGCGGGGTTTCTGTCTGTCATGGGTCCGCACCACGTAGTTCACCTCACTCAGCTTCCTTTCGACCACGTAGGGACCGCTAAACTTCGCCGATAGTGGCTCCCCAGGCAGAGGTAGTAAAACTAGCACTTTGTCTCCAGGCTTAAAATTACGAGCTGTCGCATTCAGGTCAAAACAGGCCTTCCTTACTCGCTGAGATACTTTCAAATGTTCCTTGGCGACATTGCAGGCGGTGGTAAGTCTTTCCTGGAAAGTACATACGTAGTCCCAAAGGTTGGGGTTCTCAGTCTCTTCGAGGAATCTTTCTTTCACTACTGGGGAAACACAAACCCTATCGCCAGCCAAATCATTTCCCAATACGTAACCAATACCCTCTAAGGGGAGAGTGGGGACTATTCCGACCATCACGGGTCCTGTGACCAAATCAGACTTCAAGTTCACCCTATGTAAAGGGACTGGGACATAACGACCTGCAATGCCCTGGATTAAGGCACTCGCTTTCCCCGAACTACTCAAAGTCAAGGGTAAAATATTAGACAACATCAACGACTGGGCTGCCCCAGTATCCCTCAGAATAACTACGGACTTGCTTTCCCGTCCCAAGACACTTGGCCCTTTGACACAAAGGGTTTATAACGGTCCTGTATGGAGCTCGTAAGGTCAGCAGTACCCTCAGCCTCAACTGAAAGGGCACGATCTTTGTGGCTGTCCACTTTGGTTCGAACCACTGCAATAGGTCTAATGGAGTCTCCCTGCTTCTCCTCCCCTTGCAATTTCCAACAATTCGACTTTAGATGTCCCCTCTGTTTACAGTAATAACACATGGGGGCCGGTCCCCGGCGAGATGCCTGACTCGACCACTCAAACTCTCTATCCAGAGACGGTCACACCAATGGACCCCTATGGTCTGTCCACTCCCCCTCTGACCGATCCTCACTAACCCCCTTCTTGTTATCCCAGGTAGTACCGTAATGAGGAAAACCAAGGCCTCTCTTATGGGCAAGTTCATAATCATCTGCGCCAACAGCACCTTTTTTCAACTCACCAACCTTATGATCCGTAAGGTGTGTCCTAATGTCCAAGGGGATACTGTTTCTCAACTCTTCCATCAAGATAACCTCCCTGAGATTACCATAGGTCCTGTCCACTTGCAGAGAACGATACCAACGATCAAAACTCATTTCCTTCTCCCTCGCAAATTCAACAAATGTCTGCCCAGCCTGTCTTTTTAAGGTTCGGAACTTCTGCCGGTATGCTTCCGGAACTTGCTCATCGGCTGACAACACAGCATTTTTAACAGCCTCATAATTCTCTGACTGATCCCCCAACAGAGCTGAATACACTTCCTGGGCTCTCCCTATGAACCTACATTGTGGTAGCAGGGTCCAGTATTGTACGGGCCACTGAAGACGTTTTGCTATCTTTTCAAAAGACAGAAAAAACGTTTCCACCTCCTCCTCGTTAAACTTTGCGAACAAGCCGAATGTTCCGAGCCACATCAAAGGAACAGACGAGATCATTTTGACACCTCCCCCCCCCCCCCCCTGAATCGTGGAAACCGGTTGGTCCTCAATTTTACCCACGGTTCTAAACCCATGCGACTGACAATAGCCGAAACAATCTCCGCCTTTTTCATGCTAGATGTCCCACTAACCCCAAGATGATCAGCTACAGCTCGTAACTACCATACGTAACAGTTCTACATCTTGCACTGATAGCCCCTTCTTCTTCAAAAATTCCTTCACTTCAAAATCCATCTCCTCAGGCATGGTGTTCGACTGCAATAATATAGAAGTACTAGCACCGTAAACAAAAGTCAAATTATCTGCCAATGAGAAAACATATAATCCATCTCTCGGACGAGCCCCCAATTTGTTACGGCCTGGAGCACACAAAGCCAAGCCTTCAATCACAATGGCTTTATTTATGGATTAGCACACGAAAAATATCTTCTTACACATAAAACAAGGAAGGGAGAAGAGAGGGAGAAGAGAGGGAGAAGAGAGGGAAAAACCAGAGCAGGCCAGTCCAAGGGTAGGCCGGTCCAAGAGTAGGCAGGTCCATGAGTAGGCCCCAAGGCAGGCCCAACAGTAGGCCCCAGGGCAGGCCCAGCACGAGAGGGTAGGAGTAGGCAAGTCCAAGAGTAGGCCCCAAGGCAGGCCCAACAGTAGGCCCCAGGGCAGGCCCAGTGGTAGGCCCCAGGGCAGGCCCAGCACGAGAGGGTAGGAGTAGGCAAGTCCACGGGTAGGCCCTGAGGCAGGCCCAACAGTAGGCCCCATGGCAGGCCCAGCACGAGAGGGTAGGAGTAGGCAAGTCCACGAATAGGCCCCAAGGTAGGCCCAACAGTAGGGCCCAGGGCAGGCCCCAGTGCAGGCCCAGCACAAGAGGGTAGGAGTAGGCAAGTCCACGGGTAGGCCCCAAGGCAGGCCCAACAGTAGGCCCCATGGCAGGCCCAGTGGTAGGCCCCAGTGCAGGCCCAGCACGAGAGGGTAGGGGTAGGCATGTCCACGAGTATGCCCCAAGGCAGTAGAGGTACGGCAGCAATAGTTCGATCAACGTCACCCTTCAGGTGGAGAGGCGGCTGCAGGGGGGTTGATCCGGCATACCCTTCAGGTGGAGAGATTGCAGCTGGAAACTCGACAACCCCCGAAAAAGCACTCCGCCATGAGCCCTCCTCCAAAATGGCCACTCTCTCTTCTGAATCACCTTCCTGGCCCCTCCCCTGCCCCACGGCCAATCACTGGCTTTATACACATGGACCAAACCACTTGGTCTCACTTACAGGGGGGTGGGGGGGGGGGGGGGCGGGGGAAGGAAGAAGAAAAAGGTCACAAACCGTAACACGGGGAAGACCGAGAAAGACTTGGCTAAAGATGGTGGAAGAAGAAATGCGGGCAAGGGGGTTAACAAGGAGAGATGCAGAAAATAGGGCAAAATGGAGAAGATCGTCATGGGGACCGCAAGGCTAACCCCTGCTCTAGCAGGGAAAATGGCCTTAAAATTCGTGTTGTTGTTGTTAAACAGCATTTAAAGTTTGCTTGAGGGATGTTGCAGTAGCTTGTGGATAGTGGGAGGTGACGTCACTGCCGGCAGAAAAAGTTGAAGAGGAAGAAGCGGCGGCGGGAGAGAGCGTGGGCGAGCAGTTGGACAAGGTACTACCTGTTGAAAGTGCGTGGAGGGCGCTCTGCTGAATAAAAATGTTGATTCATGAGGTTAAATTGTTTCCAGGCAGCTAAACTGCAAAGGACTTGGGCTTGCTGGAGTTGGTGTAATTGTCCCTACTTTAGGCTTGGATTGTAGGTTTGGCCTCTTAAGTAATTAATGTGTTTGACGAATCCTTCGAAAAATTTAATTAGACTGCTGCCGGCTTTTGAGTGGAGATCTGGACATGAGATCCATTTTCGAGCAAGTGATTGCTTTTGTTGTTTTTATACTCTGTTTGGTGCAGGGTTCTCTTTTTCCACTCATTTGATTGGTCTATGACTGCTAAAATAAATCCATTCAGCTAATACCTGGCACAAGCACGACAATGGTTGTTCACCCGAGCATCCCCACAACACTACCATGAAGCATTGTGGTGGCAGCATCATGCTATGTATGGGGACGTTCTTCAATGGCAATGACTGGGAGACTTGTAAAGATAGAGGGAACAATGAAGGGAGCAAAATAAAACAAATCCTTGAGGAGAACCTGCTTCAGAGTGCAAAAGACCTTAGACTGCGGCAAAGATATATGTTCCAACAGGACAATGACCCCAAGCATACAGCGAAAGCAACACTGGAATGACTTCAGAACAAGAAGGTAAAAGTCCTTGAATGGCCCAGCCAAAGCGCAAACTTGAATCCCATTGAGAATCTGTGGAAAGACTTGAAAATTGCTGTTCCTCGACTGTCCCCATCCAACTTGACTGAGCAAATCTGCAGGGAAGAATGGGAGAAACTCCCCAAATCCAGATGTGTACGTCTGTATCAGCTTTACACAAAAAGACTCAAAGCTGCAATCGCTGCCAAAGGAGCTTCGACAAAGTATTGAATCAGGGGGCTGTATACAGTGCATTCAGAAAGTATTCAGACCCTTTCACTTTTTTCACATTTTGTTATGTTGCAGCCTTGTGCTGAAATCGTTTAAATTCATTTTTTCCCTCATCAATCTACACTCAATACCCTATAATGACAAAGAGAAAACAGGATTTTAGAAAGTTTTGCAAATTTATTATGAAGAAAAAACTGAAATATCACATTGACATAAGTATTCAGACCCTTTGCTGTGACACTTGAAATTTAGCTCAGGTGCCTCCCATTTCTCTTGATCATCTTTGAGATGTTTCTACATCTTGATTGGAGTCCACCTGTGGTAAATTTAATTGATGGGACATGATTTGGAAAGGCACACACCTGTCTTTTTAAGGTCTCACAGCTGACAATGCATATCAGAGCAAAAACCAAGCCATGAGGTCGAAGGAACTGCCTGCAGAGCTCAGAGACAGGATTGTGTCGAGGCACAGATCTGGGGAAGCCGACAAAAAAAATTCTGCTGCATTGAAGGTTCCCAAGAGCACAGTGGCCTCCATAATTCTTAAATGGAAGAAGTTTGGAACAACCAGGACTCTTCCTGGAGCTGGCCGCCCGGCCAAACTGAGCAAACGGGGGAAAAGGGCCTTGGTAATAGAGGTAGCCAAGAACCCGATGGTCACTCTGGCTGAGCTCCAGAGATCCTGTGTGGAGATGGGAGAAACTTCAAAAAGGACAACCATCACTGCAACACTCCACTGATCTGGGCTTTATGGAAAAGTGGCCAGACGGAAGCCTCTCCTCAGTGAAAGACACAAGAAAGCCCGCTTGGAGTTTGCAAAAAAGCACCGAAAGGACTCTCAGACTGTGAGAAACAAGATTCTGTGGTCTGATGAAACCAAGATTGAACTGTTTGGCCTCAATTCTAAGAGTCATGTCTGGGGGAAACCAGGCACCGCTCATCACCTGCCCAACAGCATCCCAACGAGGAAGCATGGTGGTGGCAGCATCATGCTGTGGGGGTGTTTTTCAGCAGCAGGGACTGGGGGACTGGTCAGGGTTAAGGGAACAATGAACGGAGCAAAGTACAGAGATATCCTGCTGCAAAGTACAGAAGTACAAAGTACAGAGATATGAAAACCTGAAACGGAGCGCTCAGGACCTCAGACTGGGCCGAAGGTTCACCTTCCAACAGGACAATGACCCTACGCACACAGCCAAGACAACACAGGAGTGGCTTAGGGACAACTCTGTGAAGGTCCTTGAGTGGCCAAGCCAGAAACCTGACTTGAACCCAATCGAACATCTCTGGAGAGACCTGAAAATGGCTGTCCACCAACGGTCCCCATCCAACCTGACAGAGCTTGAGAGGATCTGCAGAGAAGAATGGCAGAAACTCCCCAAATACAGGTGTGCAAAGCTGGTCACGTCATACCCAAGAATACTCGAGGCTGTAATCGCTGCCAAAGGTGCTTCAACTAAGTACTGAGTTAAGGGCCTGAATACTTATGTCAATGTGATATTTCCGTTTTATATATTTAATAAATTTGCAAAACTTTCTAAAATCTGTTTTCTCTTCGTCATTATGGGGTATTGAGTGTAGATTGATGAGGGAAAAAAATGAATTTAGACGAATTCAGCATAAGGCTGCAACATAACAAAATGTGAAAAAAGTGAAGGGGTCTGAATACTTTCTGAATGCACTGTACTTGTATAAACAAGAAAGAGCAATCAGAGGTTGCAGATCTTCGCCAGGACGTGTTTGTTTGGGGTTTGTTTATCAACGATGTAAAGTCATGTTCAATCCAATATGGCCACCGAACCACGTGACCGAGGACATCAACAATTTAAATAGCCCATACAATTTTTGTGCAGCTCATGCTCAAGAAATTTTAAAATGATCGGATCAAGCGCTCTACTTATCATATTATGATGCCATATGAAGGGCCGATCACATAATCATGAATATAATTATGTTGTTCCCCAATGGGAGTATTAGACAATGAGCCATGTGTCAATTTTTTCCATGGATTGGTTTTGGATATATAGATGTGCAAAGATTTTTGGTTTTTCCAAAATGGGTGCCTGCAGCAAGTGATCGACGATGTCATAATTATCGTTAAAAAAATTCTACAGGGGGAGGCGCTCCTACAGTGAAAATGTATTGGCAATCAGACCAACGGTTGCAGAGAAAAGCACACTCACGTTCTGTGTGGACAAACAAACAAGCAGACAGACAAACAAACAGACCAAACCCGAAACATGCGAAATTTGCATTTATGTTTATTTAAATTATACAATTGACTACAAAATGTAAATGTTTCATGATATTTGTTATATTATATCACCTTTATCTTTCAATATTGTTGAAATGAAGATCAAATAGCTGTATGTTGAAAAAGTCAAAACTTTACATGGGGTGTACTTACTTTTTCACGTGACTGTATGTATGTATGTATGTATGTATGTGTGTATATATATATATATATATATATATATATATATGTATGTATGTATGTATATGTATATATGTATATATATATATTGTTGTGGATTCGGGGGTCGGCTCTCCCCTTATCAAGGGGGGGTTAATCCCCTTGTCTTTTAAGCTGGCCGTCCCCCAATCCTGGAAGCTATGACGTCACTTCCGGTCGGTGGTAAGTAGGGTTGTAAGCCCAATTAGTCTGATTACCTAAGTACTACCACCGGCCGTAAGCGAGGAGATAACTCCTACCGAGCCGCAGCGGAAATGGATACGCCGAGCGAAGCGAGCCGCGACTCGGGCCGTTAACCATAGACTAAACCCGATTAAAGAGGTTCCTATCGTGCCACAGATACTCAATTTAAAGAAAGGACGCAAACAATCGAATAAGAGAAAACCCAGAAAATAAGAACAAGGAGTGGGTTTATTAATTATATACAAAAACCCAAAGAGGAAACGAAAGGGAAGAATGTACAGGGCGAAGAAGAAGAAGCAGGACACAGGGCAGGCTTAACTAGACAGTCTTAACTTAACAAACCCCGGACAAACAGACAGACTCACATGGGATGGTAGTGGTAGGAGGAGAAGGTCCAAGCAGATGGTTCCAGGCGTTGAGGTCCGGCTACAGGTGTCCACTCGTACCGTGGTGAAAACCCGGGCAGGCAGCTAGCGCGTATCGTTGGCGCGCGCACGGACCTTACATATGGCGGGGGGGGGGGGGGGGGGGGAGTCCTTCACAAGTCTGTATGCGCAGTTCCTATGAATTAGGAGTTCCCCAGCGCAGCTCGTTCCAACGCAGCTCTGTCCATGCCCTCTCTGTTAGCGTGGCTCTCCCACTCAATCTGCTCGTGAACTCCTTACTCAGCTTCTCTCTCTCCCCCTCTCTCTCTGTGAAAAGGCGCCACTCTTGCGCTTATATAGTCCGCTTAGAAATAAATGCGCGCTTCATCGAGCCACGCCTATCAGTAAGCTCACCTCAGCCCTGATTGGGTAGCGAGGGCTCACCGGCTCCGCCCTTGACGGAACGTTGACAGGGCCACGCCTCGTTCTTGGTGCTCCGCCCCCTTCTTCCCAGCTTGACCGCGTGCGTAATGGCGGCCGGGGCGAGCGCTTAAGGCAGCGATGACGGCTCAATGCAGCGAACGCTGCTGGCAAGCGAAGGCGCGTTATAGAATTGGGAGGGACAAGCCCCGACTGTAGGTGGGCATGACGGAGTAGCTTGGAGAGAGAGAGAGGTTCGAATGTGATGAATGGGGCCTACCTTATTTGATTAATTCAACACAGATTCGACTATTGGGAGCATGGCCTTATTTAAACACATACTAAGGAGATAACTGACAGTCCTAAGGTGTCCTACGTGTTGCATATGGCCTAACTATGGGTGCGACCTTATTAAATGCTGGGATATTTATAAGAGTTAATATTTGAAAGGATTTACAAGTGATGGGTTCTCAAAACCGCAACAATATATATATATATATATATATATATATATATATATATATATATATATATATATATATATATATATATATATATATATCCCCTCCCCTCTTCATTCATTCCTACCCTCCCTCCCTCTCACCTATTCCAGTGACTTTTCCCCACGCAATTTTCATCACCAAGTGAGCCATTTTGGGTCCCACACCAGGAAGCTTTATGAGACCTTCCACGCTATCAGGGATGTCTCCATTGTACTCATCCTGTATCATCGCCGTTGCCAGCTTTATGTGCCTGGCTTTGTTCTGCGAGATATTAAAACATCAGAATGATCTCATCAGAAGAGATCATTTCGTTCAGCATGCAAACCATTTGCATCATTTCGTTTTCCCACTGGAAACATCAGTTCAAAAGGGGAACTCAACTTAACAAGGCATCTTACTGGTCCAGAATGGGTCTAAGGTGGAGGGGAAATATCTGACTCATTTCATTTTTTTATTTCAACAAAACGAAAAGAATAGTTAACAGGAACACAAATTAATCAATGGTGTTTTTAACATTCAAAATAAACAAACACAATCTAAACAAACATCTTGGAAGTTTTCAGACATTAATGCATTTTTGTTGTTTTCCTTGGAGACAATGACGCTTTCTTTATCACATACGAGCCGGGGTACTCGGCGTTGCCCAGTGCTGTTCTAATCCTGATTGCATTTTGAAGAAATTTTTTTTTGAGGGTTTTCTTGTATTTT
The DNA here is from genome assembly GCF_964187855.1 of Myxine glutinosa. Taxonomy (NCBI): domain Eukaryota; kingdom Metazoa; phylum Chordata; class Myxini; order Myxiniformes; family Myxinidae; genus Myxine; species Myxine glutinosa. The sequence goes on from NC_136265.1 coordinate 211,319,572, forward strand.
TGTGGGGGCCTAAAACACTTCCGTACACCCACGAAGGAATGGGTCCGGGAATCATTTAATATTACCTTTTACATAGCTGCAAAGGCTTCGGCACGAAAGATCGATTCAAGGGTTGCTGCAAGTTAAAAAAATCATTTTCAATTTTTGCCTGAAAAGCTGTTCTTATTAATTTGCCTTCTTATAAATTCTCTGTTCTTATAAATTCTCTGTTCTTATAAATTCTCTGTTCTTATAAATTCTCTGTTCCTATAAATTCTCTGTTCCTATAAATTCTCTGTTCTTGTAAATTCTCTGTTCTTGTAAATTCTCTGTTCTTGTAAATTCTCTGTTCTTGTAAATTCTCTGTTCTTGTAAATTCTCTGTTCTTGTAAATTCTCTGTTCTTGTAAATTCTCTGTTCTTGTAAATTCTCTGTTCTTGTAAATTCTCTGTTCTTGTAAATTCTCTGTTCTTGTAAATTCTCTGTTCTTGTAAATTCTCTGTTCTTGTAAATTCTCTGTTCCTGTAAATTCTCTGTTCCTGTAAATTCTCTGTTCCTGTAAATTCTCTGTTCCTGTAAATTCGCTGTTCCCGTAAATTCTCTGTTCCCGTAAATTCTCTGTTCCCGTAAATTCTCTGTTCCCGTAAATTCTCTGTTCCCGTAAATTCTCTGTTCCCGTAAATTCTCTGTTCCCGTAAATTCTCTGTTCCCGTAAATCCGCTGTTCCCGTAAATCCTCTGTTCCCGTAAATCCTCTGTTCCCGTAAATCCTCTGTTCCCGTAAATTCTCTGTTCCCGTAAATTCTCTGGTCCCGTAAATCCGCTGGTCCCGTCAATCCGCTGGTCCCGTCAATCCGCTGGTCCCGTCAATCCGCTGGTCCCGTCAATCCGCTGGTCCCGTCAATCCGCTGGTCCCGTCAATCCGCTGGTCCCGTCAATCCGCTGGTCCCGTCAATCCGCTGGTCCCGTCAATCCGCTGGTCCCGTCAATCCGCTGGTCCCGTCAATCCGCTGGTCCCGTCAATCCGCTGGTCCCGTCAATCCGCTGGTCCCGTCAATCCGCTGGTCCCGTCAATCCGCTGGTCCCGTCAATCCGCTGGTCCCGTCAATCCGCTGGTCCCGTCAATCCGCTGGTCCCGTCAATCCGCTGGTCTCGTCAATTCCCTGGTCTCGTCAATTCCCTGGTCTCGTCAATTCCCTGGTCTCGTCAATTCCCTGGTCTCGTCAATTCCCTGGTCTCGTCAATTCCCTGGTCTCGTCAATTCCCTGGTCTCGTCAATTCCCTGGTCTCGTCAATTCCCTGGTCTCGTCAATTCCCTGGTCTCGTCAATTTGCTGGTCTCATCAACTTGCTGTTCTTCTTAATTTGCTGCTCTTAATGTTATTTGCCTCAACTGTTTTCCCAAAAGTTATGGGTTTACTCACACCTTGGTTATAATGCCAATTAACGAACCCTGTACCAGGCCAACACAGAGAGAGAAAACAGGTTTAACTTGAACAGCAATCAGTGGAGAGCACACTTCTACCAGGTTGAACAGTTTAGGTTTTGCATCCCACCAATAGATCATATCTGGATGAGACAGATCTGGCAGTGTCACATCCAGGCCTGGTGGCCCCTATGTACATGTACGCTTTGTCTGGCACCATTGCTTCTGGGGTTGGCTCCGCAGGACATCTCTCACCATGGACCTGCAATGTCAGCTGCCCGTCTTCACACCAAATTACGCTGAGCTCCTCGTTTGGTGCCACCCCCCAACAAACCCTTGCACCAGAACATGCCAAATTCTCCATCCTGAACTGTCCTGCTCCTCCATTTCTATCCACCCGGCGACCACATGCCCAATGGTCCTCCACATGGGCCACTTAGACGTGCGATATCCATCATTGCCGAACGAGCCCAATCATGCTCAGCTCAAAACTGGCTATAGACAGTTCCTTGTACATGAATACAAAGGCAGAAGGGAATGATGATGGGAATGATGGGAATGATGAAAAGGATGAAGGTGGAGGGCGGAAAAAGTGGGGGGTTTAAGGGAGAGGACCCAAGGGGAGGGGAAGAAGGACACACGGGTGAAGGAGCAGGATACAGGCACAAATTCTCAATCACTAAATGATCAAAGAAATAAAAATGATCAAAGAGGAGGGTAAGGGAGCGAGGATAAACCCAATAACCGAGAAACACAATAACCTGAACATATTTAATTAAGCAGCTGTTAACAATCAGCAACACCTGCCTGTCACATAGGTGAAGATAGTTTGACATCAAGGTTAAAACAGAAATTGAGGCGCAAAGGTTAGGGCAGCACAGAAGGTGGGATTCACCTTACCCTCCAAAACCCCACAGGATAAATGAGTTTTTCCAATGTGACGTTATCAATGCCAAGGATTGCCTCCACCGTCAGACAGCTCTCACGTAGACGCCTCATGGCAGCAGCCGTGACCTCATCCTTTGTCTGACTGGAAAGCATCAACGAGATGAGCACCTGGTACCGCTTTACCTGTATGGGGCAGGGTTGAGAGGCAGGGAATGGACCCAGATAAAATGCATTCATTGCTTTGCGAGATAATTATATTAATCTTCAATATGCTACAAGTTTCAATTCACACGACCCGTGGCCTTCAAGTTGTGGTCTCATCACGATTTGAACCTGTCCAATATAAAATAGCAGGCCACACAACAGCGAAGAATGCACCCATCCTTCAAAGGCACTGGAAGCTGGGTGTCCTCAGTCCCCAGCAGCACAGCCGCGCGCCACGCACCCGGCAGCACAGCCGCGCGCCACGCACCCGGCAGCGCGCCACGCACCCAGCAGCACAGCCGCGCGCCCGGCAGCACAGCCGCGCGCCACGCACCCGGCAGCACAGCCGCGCGCCACGCACCCGGCAGCACAGCCGCGCGCCACGCACCCGGCAGCACAGCCACGCGCCATGCACCCGGCAGCACAGCCGCATGCCACGCACCCGGCAGCACAGCCGCATGCCACGCACCCGGCAGCACAGCCGCACACCACACATGATGTAAATCAGGTGTTGTGAATGCAGCCAGGTGAAGTGAATGAATGAATGAATGAATGATTAATGCAAGACTTGTTAAGTGTTTACAGTACTGTTCATAAACATAGAGCACGACCTCGACCGTTCATGAACATAGAGCACGACCTCGACCGTTCATGAACATAGAGCACGACCTCGACCGTTCATGAACATAGAGCACGACCTCGACCGGTCATAAACATAGAGCACGACCTCGACCGGTCATAAACATAGAGCACGACCTCGACCGTTCATAAACATAGAGCACGACCTCGACCGTTCATAACATAAACATACAGAGCACGACCTCGACCGTTCATGAACATAGAGCACGACCTCGACCGTTCATGAACATAGAGCATGACCTCGACCGTTCATAAACATAGAGCACGACCTCGACCGTTCATAACATAAACATACAGAGCACGACCTCGACCGTTCATGAACATAGAGCACGACCTCGACCGTTCATGAACATAGAGCACGACCTCGACCGTTCATGAACATAGAGCACGACCTCGACCGTTCATATTAAAACACAGAGCACGACCTTGACCATTCATAAACATACAGAGCACGACCTCGACCGTTCATGAACATACAGAGCATGACCTCGACCGTTCATGAACATACAGAGCATGACCTCCACCGTTCATGAACATAGAGCACGACCTCCACCGTTCATGAACAGAGCACGACCTCGACCGTTCATGAACATAGAGCACGACCTCGACCGTTCATGAACATACAGAGCACGACCTCGACCGTTCATATGAAAACATACAGAGCACGACCTCGACCGTTCATGAACATACCGAGCACGACCTCCACCGTTCATGAACAGAGCACGACCTCGACCGTTCATATTAAAACATAGAGCACGACCTCGACCGTTCATGAACATACAGAGCACGACCTCCACCGTTCATGAACATAGAACACGACCTCCACCGTTCATGAACATAGAACACGACCTCCACCGTTCATGAACATAGAACAAGACCTCCACCGTTCATGAACATAGAACACGACCTCCACCGTTCATGAACATAGAGCACGACCTCGACCATTCATGAACATAGAACACGACCTCCACCGTTCATGAACATAGAGCACGACCTCGACCGTTCATGAGCATACAGAGCACGACCTCGACCGTTCATGAGCATACAGAGCACGACCTCGACCGTTCATATTAAAACATACAGAGCACGACCTCGACCGTTCATAAACATACAGAGCACGACCTCGACCGTTCATAAACATAGAGCACGACCTCGACCGTTCATAACATAAACATACAGAGCACGACCTCGACCGTTTCTCTTCCACCATTACATTAGGCATTAGAGGTTGTATGACACATTGACGTCGTCGAGCGAATCGTTTGTGAAAGTTGTTAACGGGATGACATTGGAAACAACATACTCCGTAATCGACGAAAGGTTTCGCTCCCTTGTGGATATTGGTCCAGACCACGTGAGCTCTCGGCACGACCTACAGGTGGAGCCGACCCCCAAGACAGAAGACTACAGTCAGCGAGCTGAGCCACACCTGTGCAGGTGCTTTTTCATCAAAGCACTTCTCGGCGCCCAGCGTGTCCACAGGTGCGTCCTTGGCTTGCCGCATGGTCTGGATGTTCTCCAGCTGTTCCCGCCAACGCAAAGGTTCCCAGCACTTTGTCTCATTTCCCTCAGAATCCACATGTTGCTCATAACGAACCGTGACCCGATTCCTCCATCTCGACTTGCTCGGGTCGACCTGCTCCTCCAAATGAGCAGCTGTTGGCTTCACGGGCACGGGGCTCCGAGATGCTCTCGTTCGTCTGGTCAACATCATCCCGACATTCGCAACCAAAACATAAAATTTCCTTAGTTTTAATGATCGATTAATCCGCCATGTTAAGCCTAAATTTACCTCACGTATTCGATTTTGATTCACGACACTTTATGTAGTTCAAATAATACATTTATTTTTTGTGGAGTGGGAGACCAGCTCGACTAAAAGAAAACAACTCTTATACACCGCTCACTAATTGGTCCGCAGCATATCCTCAAGAAAACAAAAACCCGAATGAAAAATACTTATACAAGATAATTATTAAAGAAAGATAAATTAAAATTAAAATCACAAGTGGAAGCAATATGCACGAAATTACATAAATCCTGCGGCGATTACGGGCAAACTGGTTGGCCTTTTCCTGGATAGGTGCAGTTAACAACGTGAACGGTCCTGGCGGTTCTTTGTGTATCCCGACGTTTTATTTAATCACCCATTGACGTTTTCTTAATTTGTCTTATATTATTCCCATGTGCGTGGCAGTGTGGGTCGACTTAGACAGGGACAGTGTAATAGACCATTAAACAATAACAACCATTACAATGGAGGCTCTGAGTGGGCGTGGTTTGGAGGTTTTGTTCATTGACATTGATTGCTTTGCAATTGTTAGTGGCGGACGTGTTTTTGTTGTTGGTGAACGGTTTCGTTAGTTAAAGCGAAGCTGCCTTTCTATTCGTCGTGCTTCACGGACCAATTCAAAGAGGAAAGGTGCTGGACGCAGGACGAGTTGTTTCGTTGGTAGAGGTAAGAATATTGTACGCCGATTCTCGTTGATATCCCGTTGCACCTGTAAGTTCGATCGTTGTACATACATTCCGAAGAAAGATTGAGACAGAATTTTTTTATCGCCATTTCGGTTTTACATATTTAAGTTTCGTCCGTGCCATATCTCTTCTCCCTCCTCGAATCTACCTTCACACCTGTCCACTGGGTTCGAGCTCCGAATAGCAGAACGTGTCGCCAGAGGCGTGTTTTTGGATTTCAGTGCGTCCGTCCGTGCGTGCGTGCATCTGTCCATCATACGTTGTCTTTTCTGAGGCGTCTTTCGCTTCTCATCGAATTATTCATTACATTCATTCATTTAATGATTATTACGCTCATTCTTACGCTCATTTAAACGTTCATTAAACATTAAACGATTACGAAAATTAAAAACGAAAAACATTACGAAATTACGTTCACACCGTCACATCAAACTACCGTGAACACATTGTCACAACATCGTCACAATGAAAGCATCGTCACAATGAAAGCATCGTCACAATGAAAGCATTGTCACAATGAAAACATCGTCACAATGAAAACATCGTCACAAACGTTACGTTACGTAATTCAAACCGTGAACACATGGAATATTGGAGAGCCCATTTAATTACCCAAATTTGAAATGCTACGGAATAATATTTACCGATATGAACAGTGACGTGGCTTTTATTGATATTTTACAAATACTGTTTAGTTTTTGTTGATTTGATGATTTGCGTGATATGATTTAACGGATGTTTATATAAATCGTGTAAAATAAAAAAGCCTTCAATTTCTGGTATTTTGCCTTTTCATTTGGGCCTCCCAATTGAAGCCCCGCCCAGAGGGCGGGTACCGTTGCTAGTCTATTAGGCCAAGTAAAAAAATAAAAATGTTTCTCGTCCGGACTTTTTTGAAAAAGGAGGGAGGCCCTTACTATTTACTATTTTCATTTTTTTGCTATTTTTTTCCAAGATGGCTGCCATGAATTGAATGACCACTGTGGCTGACTTAAACACACTATAGTTTGTCCAATGTAATGTGAAACATGCCAGTGTTGATTGTTACTGAAAGGCCTGTAATTTCAGGCCTACTTTATATAGTAGGCCTAATTTAGGCCTACTTTATTAACTACAACAGGGCCTAGATACCTAGCTTCTCACTCAGAGACCCACGTTGTACTCCCACCTCCCACCATTAAACATACATCATAGGGTAGGACTATGGCCTGACTGTATTCGCACTTCAGAATACACGAAACTACACTAGTACTAGGCCATCCAAGTATAGCGTTACAGCTACATATGGATTTTTTAATGCACCAAGTATTTAAAAACAAGTACACTAGAAAATGTATGTCTTGATATGGCTTAAATAGTTACGCTATATCACGACGCCAACTTACTTTCGTTGTTTGGTATCCATCACCAATGTCATCTCCATCGTCAAATTCTCCACTGGCAAATTTAGCGAAGAGATCGTTCAACGTTCGCTTCTCATCTACAACTGATCTCGCGAACCAAGACTTCAAAACTTTTGTCGACGAACGTATGCTTACACACACGAATATCGTCATATTCCCTACTCAAATTTGTACCATTAAAAGTATGAAATGCAAGATTTTTACACATAAATTGCACTTGCCCAGTGCACAACCGCTGCGAGAATTGACCGTCTTTAGCACAAAGTGTCTGCGTTAAGCCTAGCATGTCTTAACCAGGAAGTTCCGTTAGAGGGTGAGATCCATAATAGTTCAGATCATCAATGCACAAGATACGATCGGCAAACGCCCGGAAACGGCAAGTTTTAGACCGAGTTTCTTCGCAAAACGATTTTTTTTTTAAACAAGTATATATTTAAAAAAAAATAGTATTAAATAGTAAGTAAAAGTAGGCGGCGACTAAAACAGAAGCGGGCGGGGACGAGAAACATTTTTTTTTTTAACTTGGCCTTATAATGCGAAGATGAACCGATTAGATTTCGGCGTCGAAAGTCGGTCTGTGATAGGTTTTCATCACTGCGTTAACTTAAGAACGGCTGAAGGGAAGTAAGTCAAATTTAGTACAAGTATGTATATTATTGTATAATGATGTAAAGATAATTGGATTTGATTATGAGGTCAGAGGTACGATTAGGTAAAAATTCTGTTACAGAGCTAAACTTGGCTCCAGTATGTATTATGACGTAATAATATGGGCGGAGGCATACCTGTGGACGACGCGACCTCGAAGAGTGCCGTTCTAGTTTATTTTAATATTTTACCTGTCGAAATCTCTCGTGTTTCAAACAGTTGAGTATGGAAAAGCTCGACTCGAACAAACGTTCTGGTGATATAACAGGTAATACTGATATTATGTCAATCACAATAGTTACAACAGTGTGAAAATACCTTCATTTTGGAATATTTTTTCAAGCGGTGAAGCTGCTCAATATTTGCCTACTTCCTTCCTTCCATCCAGCAGCACTCAAAATCTCTCAATCCATCTGTCTCAAAAATAAAGAGGAACCTTTCCAAACCATTGTTTAATTCTAAAGGGTTCTAAAGGGTAATTGTAAAAGGTTTTGTTCATTTATAGGCTTTGTCTATTTCATATTGGGTGTTTCGTATGCAGCCACCTGTCTACTGGTTGCATCATTTTTATTTGGGCTGATGCAATGCCTCTCTATAACCAATTATCTGGTACTCATTTTGCCGACCGCGGAAGGATGACAGGCCGAGTCAACCCCACCTGGCGTTAATTCAACGGGATTCGAACTCAGAACCAATGGATCCCAAGCCCGCCACCCGAACCATTAGGCCAACACCAGGTATAATTTCATATTAAAAAATGCCAAACTGAACCACTTCCTTTGGACACAGGTGCGATTTTAAAATATAAGCTGAAGTTTTTAGAGATGTCGAATATTGGTCACAATATGCTCTTAATGATGCGGAATATGCACCCAAATGAAAGAATTACAATGAGAGTGAGTTTCAATGTTATTTCACCATTTTGTTTTCATCTAGTCTTGACTTCTCATGTACATAAAATCTATTGTAAATCATATCTGTGAAGATTGTGAAGAATAACTAATTACTATGGCGTTTTGGTGCATTTAATTTTCGGTGATTTTTCTCATAGGATATAATGCATGAAGAGTGAGATGGCGCTTCATCACTGTCTCTCCAACAAACAAACTGAACGACCAAACACCCTTCCACGAGACAAAAGTATGATTGCCTTCTTTCTTTGGACAAACACTTTATTTTTATTTACATTTTCATTTTTAGTTTTATTCCCCTGTCCATCCTCTCTCTCTCTCCACATATCCGCAGCAAATTAATGGTTTAAGCAAGTATAAAAGCTAAAAGCAAAGGCATTAATCTAATAGGTTATTAATTTTCTCACATTTTTCATTCGTATGCAGCACAAGGATGCGGGGTAGCATCACTGGCTGAGGACGCGGCTGTGCTGCTGATGGTGCCCTCTGTTGGTTAGGACAGGAACTTGTAATTTGTTCGTGGTGCCAGAGATAGCTCACCTACTCTTCACGTAGGACACGCTGGGATATTTAACGTCCACCAATTACCACTGACAGATGGGACACCCGTTTAACGTCTATCCGTGGGACGTCACAGCCATTGATGAATCGACCTGTCTGTGAAACACCGGGATGACTGTATATAGCTGGGTTGGGATTCAAACACAAGCGAGACAGCTTGGAAGCGAATGTCCATACCTCTAAGTATAAGCCATCCTGTCGGCCCTAATTTGCTCACCATAAAATCAAAGATTCACTTTGTCATCAAAATTATGGTTGAAACACATGGAAATATTCTGGTCTTCTTCCCAACTCAGTGTTTAAATTGAATTTTCTTCAGTCATCCTCTCATCTCTCTGCATCCTGCTTACTCCCACATCTTCCACATCCTTTCTCTGTCCTTCATATAATTTATTACCCTCTCGTGTGTCACCCATTCTCCCTCCTTCTCCTGACTTTGCTGTTCACCTCTTTTGATCACTCTCACTTTTATCATTTGACCTTCCAACAGAAAAAATATTCTCACTTCATCCTCATTAATCTCTCATGGCCTTTGGCCATTGTCTCATCTGATTTTTGTTGCAAAACAAAACATTTATTATTTTTTTAATGTATGTGGTAATCCACCATATTTCTTCCTCGCGTTAAGCTGTATTGCTTTGGTTGGCCTAGCTCACATCTAGGTGATTGTGTTGAGATGCTTTCACACTGCTTCTGTACAATTTACATACCTCCCCGATCACCCACTTACTTTTTTTTCCTCCCTCACCTTGGCGTACCTTTGTCAAATATCAGACCTGGGGGGTACGGTCACAGTGCGTGGTTTGTATACATTTTGCCATCTACCCAACAACAGTACTGTATTACCAGTAGGACTACCTGTCTTCCGATTTGGACTACCAAGTGATATTTGATAAACTGTCTCTTATCTTCTCAGCATGGTTTTCTTTTCTTCCTGTGCAGTCAATGAAACTCCCCTCAACTCCCCTCAACTCCCCTCAAATTAAAATATAAATGCGTTAAATACGAGGGGCGGTACGAAAGTGATGCCTCTTGTTATTCATTTCATAACCAAAGTGTCATCGGAAAGCTACCTGAGATCACAATGAAAGGTTTGTATCTCCCACCTATTTTAACCCTGCGCTTGCGAAGCGAAAAGCAAGGTTTAAGTGATTGGTTAGGTGCGTACGTACCTATGGCATACGTGCGTGTCTGCATTTTTAAAATTCATTTTCTCAGCAAGCATTAGTCTGATTGACACAAAAATTTGCATCATAGTGGTGCCTCCTCCTGTATAATTTTTTTGTGATAATTATTATGCCATAGGTCACGTGGTATGGACGCCATCTTGGAAAAACGTTGCACCTCTATAGCTACAAAGCTGCTCAATGGAAAAAAGCAAAACGTGGTTCATTATCGAGTAGTTCCCATGGGGAACACGATATGTTCATGATGATGTCATCGATGCCCTCATTATGACGTCATAATTCGACAAGTACAACGCTTGATCCGATCAGTATGAATTTGTTTTCTCTCTGCAACTATTGGGCCGATGGACACAGAATCTTCACCATCGGAGCGCCTCTGCCTGTATAATTTTTAAATGACAATTATGACATCACAGGTCATGTGGTACAGGCGCCATTTTGGAAAATCCCAAAAAACGTTGCACCTCTATATCTCTGAAACTGCTCCATGGAAAAAATTTAACCGTGGCTCATTGTCAAGTACTCTGCATGTGGAATAACAGTGACATCATTGGTACCTTAATTATGATGCGTAATTTGACAAGTACTACACTTAGTTCGATCAGTTTGAAATTTCTTGAGTGTTATCTGTGCAACGATTATAAATAGAATGTAAATGTATGACGTCGTCTGTCACATGATTAGTCATCCAGCTATATTTTATGGGCAATGACATCTGGGAGAGTGTTTTGTCTGTCCATCCGGTGCATGTATGTATGTATGTATATGTATGTATGTATTGTTACGTGCTCCTCCCCGACCCCCTGGTCATGGTGTACCTCCGAGCCCCGAGATGAGTCACGGCAGAAAAATGTGTTATTCTGTGTGTCAAAGATCAACGGAGAAGCCACCCCAATTGTTACTCACAAACAAATATTGTATTAAGATCACACAAGAATAACAGTACAACAACAATAGTATTCAAAAGTACAATCAATATGTCCTATGATGGTACCTTCAGTTTTGTAATATATAACTCACTGTGCTCCAAGTGAGTGAAACAAGAACATTCCCCAATGTCTCTTATTCCCGGCTTCAAGACGAAGTTGATTCGCTCCAGCGATCGCCAGAACGATGTCCAATCGAGACCAGAATCCCGTGCGGATGGCAAGTACAGTCACACCGCCGAAACTGTACAAAGGCGCCCTCAAGGCGACTGGGAAATCCAAAGGCGCCCTCCAGGCGACAGAGATCACACCCTCGGGTATGGACGAAGTAACCTTCAAAAAGCCATGTCACACACACGCCCCAGATCGACGTTTGAATGCGGTGAAAATGGTCGAAAAGAGACGAAACCGCGAGCGAAGCACAAGTCCTGCGCGAGTCAAAATGGCCGACGAACCGCTCTTGAGACATAACGGCCCGGCGATAATTCTCCTTGGAATCTACTGCCAAAAAACCTGATACGCAGGTTGATCGGTCACAGCGATGACAACTCTGTCGCAGGAATCCCTTTCCCGGAAACCCGAAAGTTCGCTAGTGACTCTTGCTCGCCAACGTTTGTTTCAGAACTCGGAGCGACTCGGCTTTCTTGTCCGACTCACTCGCTCCGCCCTCTTTTCCTCTTCCTCCTCTTCGTCGTCCGGTTCCCGATCCGGTTTCCTGTTTCTCTTAACATTAACTTTTTTACCTTTTGAAAACTTCATGGACAATAAACCTTTTGAAAACAATAATAGTACATGGAATCAGAAATATTTACAGTGGATGCAAACCACCACAACGGAAGTGACGAATCCGTAACAGTATGTATGTACGTATGTCCCTCACAAACATACACCAATCAGAGCTGAGGATCTGGTCACATGACATGGAGACAGCAGATCTTCCACTCAGCAGATGCAAGCCTGGCTAAGGCGTTATTGGACTATCGGTCTTGTTTCTTCCATTTTTACTCAAGTGACAATTCAACGTTTATTCCATTTATCCTCAGACTTAAAATATAACGTTGAGGGTGTAGTACGGGTGAACAGGTGATTTTTTTTTTTTTTTTTCCCAAGTTGAACAGTTTCCTTATAGTCTTATAAACAAGAATCATGCTATTAGAGGTCATAGAAGTACCCCTAATTATTGAAAAATTCAAATTTCAATTCAATTCAATATAATATTTTGCATGAAATTTGTTATAACTTGGGAAATGCATCATTCTTTTGGGCTGAAATTTGGACAGGATATTCAGAATATCACTTCCTTTAAAATGATGAAGGCTTTTGTTTATAGGAGTAGCCATTGTGGATTTATTGAAGGACAACCAAGTTTTATCTGGTAATTGGCATAATTAGCTAATTAGTGAACATTTGACAATTTCACAAAATCCTCATCAGGTAGTAGAGTAACACATGTATAATATATGTACCAAGTTTTGTGTGAAAAGAATGATAGGTGACATAGAAGATAGAAATGTGTTCTTTGTTTTTCCTTGTTTTTTATTGACGGTCTAATTTATGCAAATTATATGCATGTAATATGACAAAGAAGCGTTGAAACTGGCCTGAGTTAAAGCCAAGATTATATCTTTCAAGAAAAACTGAAAATTAGATATTAACTTGACTTTGTTTTTGTGTAAAGGCCTCTCAAAGGTACCTATGTAGTTTTCTCAATTTTTCACCAGTATTACACCATTAAGGACTGGTTGTTGATCTGAACTTTAAAGGTAAAGGAAAATAGAAGACTTGTAATTTGTCTGATCACATCACTCACATGTAAATGTTATGGTTACCAAATGCATTGTGTATTGCTGTTGTGCAGGGTGGGTTTGGTTGATTATTTTTATGATTCCTTTTTTGGACAGGTTCAGATCTCGCATCGGATGGAGCACGGATCCAGATGGTGGGTGACAACAGGATGCTGCAAAAAGAGAGAGAACGTATGTTGGAGAAATGGAAGCAGGAACTTGAGTATCGAGAAAAAAAGATGGAAAATCGGGAAAATCAAATGCGGAACCTCGAGCAGGCTCTAAGGGTGTTGGAAAGGAAGAATATTAGTCAATTAAAATGCCGAGAAGAGAAGATGGAAAAGTGGGAACGGCAGATTCGGAAAGACGTGACCTATGTTCAACAAAAGTTGATAAAGATAAATGGAAGGCAGGACGAACAGGAACGAGAGCAGCAAAATTGGGCACGGGAGGTGATGAAGGATCTGAAAATGGCAAAAGAGAAGTTGAGGAAAGAACAAGTGAGGCAAGAGCATCTGTGGGCCGAGGTGCAGAAGCAGCAGAATTCATTGCAGTATCGAGAAATATTATTAGAGGAACAGCGGATGGACTGGAATGAACAAAAGTGCAAAGAAAGAATGCCGCTTCAGAACGAGGAGCTCGAGAAGGTAAATTACACATGGAGCACACTCAAAGGCAAGCGGTTGTTGTTCGACTTTATAAAGCCACATTTATGGTGGAACCGAGCTTTTCTTTGTTCTAAGTGGTTATTGCAGTAAGTTGAAGTTGAAGTTATGTTGAAGTTATGTTATGTGTAAGTTGAAGTTATGTTCACACTGGTTAAGAGGAGTGAAGTATATCTGGTGGATTGCATAAACACAAGATTCAGGTAAAAAGTTTTTTCTTGTGGCTTTTGGCCAGATGAACAGTTTGACAAACTTGAGTACCATTATATTTTATTTATGGGATTGCATTGTTTGCATGGAGTTTTCCTCAGAATAAGCTGTTCGATCGGATGCTAAAGCGAATGTGATGATGGCCACGTCCTTCGTACAATAACGTGTACATTATAAGACCATCACCTGGAGTTAACCAGTTTCAGCTGGTGTTTAAAAGCTCACTTGTGGAAAAAGAGAGAGCATGATGTGGGGTAAAAGTAGGGACAACAGGTATAAAATCCTTTGGGGAATAGCGCAACACAATGGAATGAAGAAGACTTCTCCAAACGAGAAAAGAGTGGGGCTTCATAGATTGGTGGTCAGGGTTTAATTTACACTTTGGGAGGAGAACAGAACTTTGCATTTTTTTAAAATATGAGTATGGCCTAGATTGTGAGAAGCTTTTTGTATACTGAATCGAGGCTCGTGAAAGAGCTAACATTTATTTCACAAACAAATCAACCAGACAAACAAAATATATAAAAAGAGGGAGCGGAAGACAAGATGGGGAGAGAAGGGGAAGTGCACAAACACAACATTTGAGAGCAGGGAGATGTGTGGGAGGGAGAGGGCTTGGGGGGAGGAGGCGTGGGAAAGGGGGGGGGGGTGGGGTGGGAGAAGTATAAAACACAAGGACACCAAGGACTTCCAGGACAGAAGTTGGTATTTCAAAAAAGTGGATTTGGGGTGAAATTAGCAGGGGTAGAAAAGATCAAGGTTTTGGATGGGGGAAGATAAGAGATGGTGGTGAACAGCTGTTTTAAAGACCTTGAGGGCGGAGTGGGATTGAAGAGAGTGAGGGAGTTTGTTCCAGAGGCGGGAGAAAAGAGGAAAGAAGGAGTGAAGGTGAGCAGAGAGTCTTGATTTTGGCAGTTTAACCATAAGAGGGTTGCAGGCAGATCTTGTGGGACAGAGCCCAGAGAGAGCTGGGGGGGCAAGGCCAGAGAGGAGTCGGTAGGAGACGGAAAGACCACCAACCTGCCTGTGGTGAGTGAGTGAAAGGCCCTTGGAGTTAGCTTCATCGTGGGAGATTCCAATGATTCTGAACGCATTGTCGGAGGAATAAGATAATAATTGAAAGAAAAAAAAATAGTGCAAGGTCACCAACTTGCTTCAGGTGAGCAAGCAGCAGTTGCTGAGACCTAGCTTCCTGGTACGAGGTTCCAGTGCCAAGGAAGGTCTTCAATTCAGGGCGTCCAGGGAGGGGAGGGGACAGGGTAAGAACGATTGCAGCACTATTCCATGGAGGGAAGCATTATTCCATGAACACACAAACAGATACTTTGAGACTTCGTAGGTCTCCGTTCCACCTCCTGAAACTGACCCACATGTGGGGAAAGCAGCCAACAACGGCAACATACACACACGCACACATTCCTTCACACTCATATATCCACGCACACATGGTGGTGGATACATTGAGACCTGGGAGGGCTCTGTGCCATCTTCTGAAACCCGCATATGGAGACAACCACAAATGACAAACGCTGTTAGGTTCTCTTTGGACGTCTTTAATTGTTTTTCCTTTGTGGTGTGCAATATCTGTGACCTATATTTGACCTTTTTATCAAGGTTCAAAGATTAGGAAAGATTATCTTCAGGAAACGATTTGTGATATTGTAGCAGCAAGAAAAAGGGGCAAATATAAACCCCTTGTGATCAATGTTCAAAACATACCCCACACACACACACATATACACACACACACACACATACACACACACACAAAATTAATTGTACAGTATCGGTTGTTCCTAAACTTAAATATAAATAATTTAAAGGATTGTTGTAAATGATGTTAATTTCACATTTAAATTGTAAACCTCAAAACATAGTTTCTCTTGCTAAAGTTAGAACCTTAACCTGTAAGCAATTGACTCGTTTTCCGACTGCACGGATCATCAGCTTGGCACCGTTCTTCCTCGAGGTTTCGATCCTTTCAGCCCAGGACCTCTCCAAACGGTGGATTCACAACCTCGATCATGGATCCACATCAATAGATGGTACATCAGTAGATCCACAACCTCAGTTGCGTCCAGGCAGTCAGTCAACTCATCAATGCAACATCATTTATTCCAACTTTACTCACAATAGGATTTAATGTATTATCATATATTTATAACTTTCCTAACACACTCGATAATATGATATCATTAAATCATGCACATCTTACCCTTAAATACATCAATTTACCAACCAGCACGACCACACCACCGACCTCTCGATCAAACTGTACTTTGAATGTTCAAACTGTCACCTATAATGGTTTTTGGCATGCTGCTGTATCCGAGCAACCACTGATTCCTAGCAACCACTGAATCCTAGCAACCACTGATTCCTAGCAACATTGATTTGTAGTATATTTAATTACTAGTGGGGTTACCCGTGGGAATCCCACGGGCATGGACGTGTGACATTTCGACATATTGAGTTAGATGCTGCACATTCATTTTTACAAAATAGTTACTGGCAATTCATCAGATCCAGAAATAGTGTAATGAACACAATTTATTTATTTCACATAATATGTAACCCCTCACTCCTCTCCACCTGACACTCTCCTCTCTCCACCCTCACGCCTCTCCAATCCCACTCCTCCTCACACTCTCCAATACCTCCTCACACTCCTCTCCAATACCTCCTCGCACTCCTCTCCAATCTCTCACACTCCTCTCCAATCCCTCACTCCTCTCCAACCCCTCACACTCCTCTCCAACTCCTCACACTCCTCTCCAACTCCTCACACTCCTCTCCAACCCCCGCTCCTCTCCAACCCCCGCTCCTCTCCAACCCCCGCTCCTCTCCAACCCCCGCTCCTCTCCAACCCCCGCTCCTCTCCAACCCCCGCTCCTCTCCAACCCCCGCTCCTCTCCAACCCCCGCTCCTCTCCAACCCCCGCTCCTCTCCAACCCCCGCTCCTCTCCAACCCCCGCTCCTCTCCAACCCCCGCTCCTCTCCAACCCCCGCTCCTCTCCAACCCCCGCTCCTCTCCAACCCCCGCTCCTCTCCAACCCCCCGCTCCTCTCCAACCCCCCGCTCCTCTCCAACCCCCCGCTCCTCTCCAACCCCCCGCTCCTCTCCAATCCCTCGCTCCTCTCCAATCCCTCGCTCCTCTCCAACCCCCCGCTCCTCTCCAACCCCTCGCTCCTCTCCAACCCCTCGCTCCTCTCCAACCCCTCGCTCCTCTCCAACCCCTCGCTCCTCTCCAACCCCTCGCTCCTCTCCAACCCCTCGCTCCTCTCCAACCCCTCGCTCCTCTCCAACCCCTCGCTCCTCTCCAACCCCTCGCTCCTCTCCAACCCCTCGCTGGAATGAATGCCAGTTTAAACAGGATTACCTTTACTTCTGTATAATAATGATGAATGAAATAATAATGAAGAAATATCTGCCGGCAATTTCCCATCTGTGGCGATACGTGAACGAAGCTATGCCCCTCTCTCCACATTATTGTGACGACGTATAAATTAAATATTTAATTGTGATGATTGTCATCAAAGGGAAAAGTCCGCCACAAATTTTTAATATATCTCGCCATTTTCCCGTCTGTTATTTTAGGCAGTGTATAACCGACCATGCCGCGATTTTTTAAATATATAGTGGGGTCACCCGTGGAAATCCCACAGGCATGGATGTGTGTGACATTTCGACATATTGAGATGGATGCTGCACATTCATTTTTACAAAATGGTTACTGGCAATTCATCAGATCCAGAAATGGTGTAATGAACACAATTTATTTATTTCACATAATATGTGACCCCTCACTCCTCTCCACCTGACACTCTCCTCTCTCCACCCTCACGCCTCTCCAATCCCACTCCTCCTCACACTCCTATCCAATACCTCCTCACACTCCTATCCAATACCTCCTCACACTCCTATCCAATACCTCCTCACACTCCTATCCAATACCTCCTCGCACTCCTCTCCAATCCCTCACACTCCTATCCAACCCCTCACACTCCTCTCCAACCCCTCACACTCCTCTCCAACTCCTCACACTCCTCTCCAACTCCTCACACTCCTCTCCAACTCCTCTCCAACTCCTCTCCAACTCCTCACACTCCTCTCCAACTCCTCACACTCCTCTCCAATACCTCCTCACACTCCTTTCCAATCGCACCTCACTCGCCTCTCCCATCGCTCGTCACTCGCCTCTCCAATCGCTCCTCACTCTCCTCTCCAATCGGCTTTTTCCCGTCTCGTTTCTCTCGTTTTTCTCCCGTCTCATTCGTTTTCTTGCTGCATCCTGTTCAAGTCTGCGTTCTTCATCGATCGTCTCATTCATTTTGGAAATGGAAGTTTCCACGCAACGCATGAATTGTCACGATCCTCAAGAGGAAGTGTCTCGTAATCATCAAATGACAAATGGCAAGTAAATTACATTGTGAAAATTAAAGATTTCAAATAAACCTATTTAAAGTGCATGCACACATAACTAATAAAAAAAAACGAAGAAATATCTCTCGGTAATTTCCTGAAACATGTTTTACTTCCGGATAATAATGTTGAATGAAATAAGAACGAAGAAATATGTCGTTTTTGTGACGACTGTCATCAAAAGTAAAAGTAATATATCTTAACGGAAAAGAAAAAGCGAATTTTTAATATATGTCGACATTTTCCCCGACTGTTATTTTAAGCGGTGTATTTTCGTGTATCATCATGGCGCGATTTTCAAAAATATATCTCGGCAATTTCCCATGTGTGCGTGAATGTTCGCAATTATTTCTGACACCGAGTCTAAAACCATCGATAAAAATTAAATCAGATGGTGAATTCGATATAAAATGGTGAGGTTGACTCAATGAATGGGCTTTATTTTACAGGCCTTTGAGAAATCATTTCGTTCTATAAACGGAAACTTTCATGGGATTCTCTTCCCGTTTTTTTCAACCGAGTCTAAAACTATGTTAGCGACTGTTAAAAATGAAATGATATATCGAATTTGAGTTGAAATAAACCTGCATGAGAGAGAAAGACAGCACGGGCCTAACTAAAAAGGCCTCAAAGCTATTCGAGTTAATAAAATGGTGGATATTTGTTTTCATGAAGCCTCTCCAAGAATGGGTGGAGCTACTCTGTAAACGGAGTAAGCCACACCCCCAGACAGACAGACAGACAGAATCACCGTAGCCTATTGTAAAATAGATTATATTGTACTGTATTTACATAAAGATCTCATGAATAATATTTTTAATATTCGTATTGTATTTTACTAATTCGATTTGGTGCCTTTTTGTGATATTAAAGAACACACACACACACACACACACACACACACACACACACACACACACACACACACACACACACACACACACACACACACACACACACACACACACACACACACACACACACACACACACACACACACACCCCATGCATTTTAAGGCCATTTTCCCTGCTAGAGCGGGGGTTAGCCTTGCGGTCCCCATGACAATCTTCTCCATTTTGCCCTATTTTCTGCATCTCTCCTTGTTAACCCCCTTGCCCACATTTCTTCTTCCACCATCTTTAGCTAAGTCTTTCTCGGTCTTCCCCGTCCTCTACTTCCTTCTACATTCATTTCCATCACTCTTCTCAACCAGTCACTTTCATCCTTCCTCAACACATGACCAAACCATCTCAACCTGTTCCTCTTCACAACATCAATCACAGGCTCTATTCCCATCATTTTTCGCAATTCATCATTTGTTTTCCTCTCTCTCAACGATACTCCGCACATCCATCGAACCATTCGCATTTCCACCCTTTCCAACCTTCTTTGCTGCTCTACGTTCATTACCCATGTCTCGCTCCCATAAATCATAACACTTCTCACACATGCAGCATACACCTTTCCCTTCAGCTTCAACGACACTCCCCTCTTCATCAGCACGCCACTCAGTTCGCGAAACTTCTTCCATGCACATCTCACTCTAGCAACTGTTGCCGAGTCTGATCCACCTTCTCCATTCAGCATGTCTCCGAGGTAGCAAAATGTTTTCACACCTTCCAGGTTCACGCCGTCTCCAAGATCCAACTCAACATTTCCTCCATCTGCAGCTCCCTCTGTGCACACCTTACATTTGAATGTAGCTGCCACACTGGTTAATGACCCTCTCAGACCACTACCTTTTTGATGAACCCACTCAGCGCACATTGTACATTGAATGGAGTTCACTCCGACACCCTTCCTGCACACAGCACATGGCCACTTCCCAGTTCTTTCCACCTCACCACATGCTTTACCACTTGCCATCACCTTCATCTTTCCGATATTCACCTTCAGACCTTTTGTCTGCATACATTCCTTCCACTTGTTCATCTTTTCCTTCAGTCCATCCATACTTTCCGCAATCAACACCAGATTATCTGCATACAACAACTCCCACGGTAAACCCTCCTTTACATTCTGAGCCAGCACCTCCATCACAGCTACAAATAGTAGTGGACTTAGTACCGACCCCTGATACACTCCCACCTTCACCTCAAACTCACCACTGTTCCCGTCCTTCGTCCTTACAGCTGTGCGCGCTCTTTTGTACATTGCCATCACAACTCTGATCAACCATTCCTCCACTCCTAACTTCCTCATTGCCCATGTCAATACTTTGCGTGGAACCCTATCGAATGCTTTCTCCAGATCAACAAACCCAAGAAACAACTTCTTCCTCCTCTCCATGTACTTCTCCTGCAACTGCCTCACAATAAAAAGCGCGTCTGTCGTTCCTCTTCCTGGCATAAATCCAAGCTGCATTTCGTCTATCTTCACTTTCTTCCTTATCCTCCTCTCCAACACCCTTTCCAATACCTTCATTCCATGCTCCAATAACTTTATCGCTCGGTACGAGCCACACTCTAGAGGGTCACCTTTCCCCTTGTATAGAGGGACGAGGGTACTTGGTTCCCAATCCACTGAAATGTGTCCTTCTTTCACCACCAGATTACAGATCTCTGTCATTCTCTTCACACCTCAACTTCCTGCTGCCTTCAACATATCTCCCACAACTCCCGTTGGCCCTCCCGCTTTTCTACTCTTCATTGCTTTTATCGCTTCCTCAACTTCCTTCTCAGTTATCTTCTCTGCCGGTCCTAAAACTGGGTTACTCTCAATGTTGCCATCCCATTCATTCTCTGTATTCAACAGCATTTCCATATATATATTCCACCTTCCTTTAATTCCATCTGGGTCCACAACGATTTGTCCCACTTCATCCTTCAAGCAACTCACCCCCATCACATCGCACCTCTCTTTCGCTATCTGCTTTGCAATCCTGAATACTGCTCTCTGACCCTCTTCCGAATCCAAGCGTTCTCCGAACATTTTCCTACATGCCTCCTGCGCCTTTGCTACCTCTTTCTTTGCAGCCTTCTTGGCTGCCTCATAACTTTCAGGCTCTGCTGTTTCTGCTCCCGTACCCTTCGCCTTCTGCCACTCCTTGAACTTCTTCCTCTTCTCATCAATCCTCTTTCCAACTTCATCCCACCACCATGTTTCCGAGTGCCTCGGTGGTCCTTTTGTCCATCCACATACCTCACCAACGGCTCCCAACAGACTAGCTTTCATTGACATCCAACCACTTTCAAGCTCAACCACATCATCCTCTACCCTACTCAGCCTCTCTTTTAATGCCTCCCTTACTGTCACCTCTTTCAACCTCCACACCTTCATTCTTGGTTGGTTCCTCACCTGCCGAGCTCTCCTCGCACCTTTCACCCTTATGTCGCAGACAACCAAGTGGTGCTGTGAAACAGCCTCCTCCCCCGGGATCGCCTTTGTGTCCTGGAGGTGCCCCCTATCTCGCCTACGCACCATCAGGTAGTCAACGGTTGTCGTCGACCCACCTGACGTGTATGTAACATTGTAACAAGCTTATTATCCTCTTTCTGGAACTGCGTATTACAAATCAGCTCCATCAGCAAACTCCAAAATCCTTTCACCTTCTCCATTTCTCACACCATATCCGTAATCCCCATGAACTCCCTCAAAACCATCCATACTCCTTCCCACATGTCCATTTAGGTCTCCTCCTACCACAACAACTTCCTCATCTTTCATGTTTTCCATCAGCTTCTGTATCGCACACCAGAACTTGTCCTTCTCCATCGCTCAGACCAACCTGCGGAGCATATCCCGAGATGACGTTCACCAAGAGCTTTCCAATCATCATTTTCACCATCATCAACCTATCAATCACTCTCGTCACACTCACCACACTGTCTACAAACTCCTCAGAAAACATGACACCAACACCATTCACGCCCTCCAGGCACCCTTGCCACACAAACTTGTATTTCTGTCGCTGCCTACCCTTCACCATTCTCACACCACTTCCCTTCCATCTCGTCTCTTGCACACAACATATGTTCCCTCTTCCTCTGACCAATACTTCCACCACTTCTCCTGATCTCCCTGTCATTGTCCCTACATTCCATGTCCCAAACCTCAGAAACCGATCTCCACTTCGGGCTGTACCCTGCCCATATGTAGTTGTAATTGTCATGGTTCTCTTTTTGAGGCAATGTTTTTTTTTTAATGGCCGGATGCCCTTCCTGACGCCAACCCTCTTAGTCGTCTCTTATGACACGCAGGGATACGGTGTACCTATTCTAATCCAGGGTACACACTGGGAAACGTTAAAATTTTTTAACCTACATTCCAACATATATATATATATATATATATATATATATATATATATATATATATATATATATATATATATATATATATATATATATGTATACGTATATATAATTGACGTATGCGGGAAAATTCTATTATTTTATATAATATATTTATATTGTATAATTTCATATATATATATTGTTACATTTGTGGGGGGTAAATTATGGAATACCATAGAAAATATAGGATCATATAGGTATAGCTTAAGATTGTTTGTCCCTTCACATGGGGGGGGGGGCGAGGGGGAGGGGGGGGCGAGGGGGATGGGGGGGCGAGGGGGAGGGGGGGGCGAGGGCGAGGGTGAAGCTGTGTTAGTTAGGGATTAAGGTTAGTTTTCCCCCAGTATGTGATTGCCTCCTGTGGCTTTTCCCTGCGTTTTTACAATTATAACAAGGCTGGCCGTAAAAACCTCCAGCTGAACAACAACAACAACAACAACCGCCAAAACCGCCGACAGTACTCGAACATTGCCAATTGGCAAGTAAGCCACGCCTTAATGATGCTCACGTCTGGCGGGGCTGGCAGGCCACGCCCTAAAGTTTGTCATTGGTCGAGCATGACCATGGGGCGATTCGATGGGGCTCGGCGATTGGCCTGTGTAACGTCAGAACGAGAAAGAGAGGTAGCGTATGTGCCAAGGACGAAATTATTAGATTGTGGTGAAGATCCGGATTCAGATCCGGCTGGTAGAATTTTTAAAGTGATTCTTCACAATTAGGAGATAGGGCTAAAAACGATATATAGCAGGATATCTCAAAAAGTCGTGGACGGATGATTTTGATGAAATGCGATTCTGTATTGCGATTTTCTGGTCTACCTTGGGATACAAAACGTAAACTGTTCCCCTGGCGGAGGTGTGCTCTCAACTGAGTGCTGTTCTAGTTGCCATTTGCAAAGAGGCGAGTTATTGCCGGCACCTGATGCAAGTTCAAAAATTTGTAGCTGCCACCTGTCGAACTTCAACCCTGGCCAGGAAAATTTCCTGACTGATACCACAATAAGGTGGGAATATTGGGGGCTGTCGAAAGACGTAGTAGTAGCAGTTTATTATGATTTGATATTTGTGTCATTAGTTTTTTATTTTTTACAACAGGAAAAGTCACCCAAGGGGAAGAAGAAGAAATTGACATGCTGGAAGTTTTTCACTTCTCTCTTTGGAAGACGTCATTCGCCTTGTCCTTCCAAAAAAACAGATGCACAGGTATGGTTAACAAACATGCATTTGCAGAACTACATGACCACAATGTCTCTCGGTGCTCTCGTCATCCATTTGATGTGCACAAGGTCTTCCATGAGTCTCGGATCATGGGGCAGGATAAAGGGTGAAGCTGTGTTAGTTGGGGATTAAGGTTAGTTTTACCCCAGTACGTGATTGCCTACTGTGGCTTTTCCCTGCGTTTTTACAATTATAACAAGGCTGGCTGTAAAAACCTCCAGCTGAACAACAACAACAACAACAACAACAACCGCCAGAACCGCCGACAGTACTCGAACATTGCCAATTGGCAAGTAAGCCACGCCTTAATGATGCTCACGTCTGGCGGGGCTGGCAGGCCATGCCCTAAAGTTTGTCATTGGTCGAGCATAACCATGGGGCGATTCGATGGGGCTCGGCGATTGGCCTGTGTAACGTCAGAACGAGAAAGAGAGGTAGCGTATGTGCCAAGGACGAAATTATTAGATTGTGGTGAAGATCCGGATTCAGATCCGGCTAGTAGAATTTTTTAAGTGATTCTTCACAATTAGGAGATAGGGCTAAAAACGATATATAGCAGGATATCTCAAAAAGTCGTGGACGGATGATTTTGATGAAATGCGATTCTGTATTGCGATTTTCTGGTCTACCTTGGGATACAAAACGTAAACTGTTCCCGTTCCCCTGGCGGAGGTATGCTCTCAACTGAGTGCTGTTCTAGTTGCCATTTGCAAAGAGGTGAGTTATTGCCGGCACCTGGTGCAAGTTCAAAAATTTGTAGCTGCCACCTATCGAACTTCAACCCTGGCCAGGAAAATTTCCTGACTGATACCACAATAAGGTGGGAATAATGGGGGCTGTTGAAAGACGTAGTAGTAGCAGTTTATTATGATTTGATATTTGTGTCATTAGTTTTTTATTTTTTACAACAGGAAAAGTCACCCAAGGGGAAGAAGAAGAAATTGACATGCTGGAGGTTTTTCACTTCTCTCTTTGGAAGACGTCATTCGCCTTGTCCTTCCAAAAAAACGGATGCACAGGTATGGTTAACAAACATGCATTTGCAGAACTACATGACCACAATGTCTCTCGGTGCTCTCGTCATACATTTGATGTGAACAAGGTCTTCCATGAGTCTCGGATCACTGTAAGCATTACATGGACAGTCTTCATATGTATCCCTCATTTTTCACAACAAAAATAAACGCATTGGGATGTACCTGTTTAGTTTGAGGCCAGCATTTGCACACATTGTGATCATTTATGGAACTTTTGCTGGTGAGAAATATTTGGACCTTTTAATTGTATCGAAACAACACGTGGCATTTCCCATGATGGTTTCAGTATGTACGTCGGTGTCAGTACATATGTCCGTTAACATTTGCTCATACATCTTCTCCTCAAACTACCAGAGTTTGGACCAATTTTTTTGGAAAGTTTGGGAAATTTGGTGATTTATATAATTTTATATATATGTTGTTACATTTGTGGGGGTAGATTATGGAATACCATAGAAAATATAGGATTGTATAGGTATAGCGTGGAACGTGGATGCGTAGGGGACATCTCGATGTATTGAAGTAGGGAAACTGGAGCTTAAGATTGTTTGTCCCTTCACATGGGGGGGGGGGGCGAGGGGGAGGGGGGGGGGCGAGGGGGGGCGAGGGGGAGGGGGGGGGCGAGGGCGAGGGTGAAGCTGTGTTAGTTAGGGATTAAGGTTAGTTTTCCCCCAGTATGTGATTGCCTCCTGTGGCTTTTCCCTGCGTTTTTACAATTATAACAAGGCTGGCCGTAAAAACCTCCAGCTGAACAACAACAACCGCCAGAACCGCCGACAGTACTCGAACATTGCCGATTGTAAGCCACGCCTTAATGATGCTCACGTCTGGTGGGGCTGGTAGGCCACGCCCTAAAGTTTGTCGTAGCCGTTTATTATGATTTGGTCCATAATCGGTTGGTACCAGAGTTTGGACCAACCGATTAATGGACCAAATTTTGTCCACCATGGGGCTACTTTTTATTTTATAAATACTACTACCAAGGTACTTGGGCTATGCACTGGTGGGAGGCCAGAGGCAAACAGACAATGTGAAAAAGGCAACTGTGTACGTCCAGATTTGCGGCAGGTTCATATCGAGTTAATTTCAAAATCGTCATTTTATTGAGGAATTTATGAAACCTCCTACCTACCTTACAACATCCACTGGGACCCCAAAACGTTCCACAGGAGGTTTGGCGGGGCTAGCCCAAAAACTGAGTGTGTAGTTTGGGGACGGACAGACACTCCTGTTTTATAATTTCGATACAGATGGTAAACAAGAGCTCAGGAATTCAAGGGCTGACTGGTTGTCAGCACTCGCAACGTCGCCACTGATGTGGATGCTGTGTAAGTTACTATGGTGCTTAAACCTGTCATACCAATCGAAACTGGGTGTCCATCTTCTCCGCCAAACGGCTCCTTGAACGAGTTAAGAGCTCGATAACGAATCGGCATTCTATGGGAAAGCGCTAAGTCAGGTATTAGTGTGCTGATATCATCATTGGTGCAAGGACTTTAGATCCTTATTATCGCTCGTATTAATGTCACAAGTCAATGACGGATGTCACATCGTTTAATATTTAAGTTTGACAGAATAAATCGATTTACAATTACAAAACGCACACACACCTTTTGAGAATGTAAAGGAGCCCTCTGTTTCTCAGGCACACTTAAACAAAGGTGTGGGCTTCTGATGAAATGTGTCGGATGTGAAAGAAGCGTTGCGTTTTAGCAACATGAACTTCATTTGCTGTGTATTCCTTATGAGTCTTTGACTAATAATCTGTTATTTACCAGGGAAATGAGTGAAAAGTCAGCGACTTCTTCAACAGACTTAAGAAAAAGAAAAACAAGCGGTGATCCAGGTACGGTTCATAAATGGACATTCATTTACAGCTGGGGTAGTTGTTCTGAATTGGTTTGAAAGATAAGAACTTGAGTGGACATTTATTTGTGGTGAATTCCAGAGCATGTTATCATTCTGAATCTTTTTCCACAGTGTAATGTCATCATCTAAAAAAATTACTTTGTCAAAATTTGTTCTCAATTCACTTGGACAGATGCATAACACGTTTTTTTTCTAAACTGAATGAACTTCTTGAAGAATTTGCAAGCAATATCATACCTTTCAACAGTAGTTCAATGTTGTATTGTGATTTGATTTTCCTATCGATTATAATGGGTGGCAGGAAGGCCGAGAGAGGCACGCACACTCGCCTCAAAGCCTGGTTCCCAACATTCGGTTCCTGGGTCCTGTCCTGGTCCTGGTGGTGGTGGATTCGGTGGTCCTGGGTTGCGGTTCGAATCCTGACCCAGCTACAAACTCTCAACCCGGAATTTCGCAGGCAGGGCAATCCATCAATGTGTGTGCTGTCCTTTGGATGGTTGTAAAAATGGTGTCCCGTCTGCCAGCATTCGTTGGTGGATGTTAAAGATCCCATGGTGTCCTTTGCATAGAGTAGGCGAGTATCACCGGCACCACGGCCAAATTCCTGGCCTAACTAGGAGAATGTTGGGCCAGGCCATGCCGGTTCATGAATGACTTGGTGGTATAAGGTGAGATTTGGTTTTTACTCTTATCCAGGGAAAGGGAAATCTTACCTTATCCAGCTCTTATCTCCTCTCTCTCTCTCTCTCTCTCTCTCTCGCTTGCCTCTCTCGCTCGCCTCTCTCTCTCGCTTGCCTCTCTCTCTCGCTTGCCTCTCTCTCTCGCTTGCCTCTCTCTCTCACTTGCCTCTCTCTCTTTCTCGCTTGCCCCCCCCCCCTCTCTCTCTCTCTCTCTCTCTCGCCCCTCTCTCTCCTGCTTGCCCCTCTCTCTCTCCCGCTTGCCCCTCTCTCTCGCCTCTCTCTCGCTTGCCCCTCTCTCTCGCCTCTCTCTCGCTTGCCCCTCTCTCGCCTCTCTCTCTCTCTCTCTTGCCTCTTTCTCTCTCTTGCCCCTCTCTCTGCCCCCCTCTCTCTCTCTCTCGCCTCTCTCTCTCTCTCGCCCCTCTCTCTCGCCCCTCTCTCTCTCGCCCCTCTCTCTCGCCCCCCCCTCTCTCTCTCTCTCTCTCTCTCTCTCGCTTGCCTCTCTCTCTCTCTCTCGCTTGCCCCCCCCCCCTCTCTCTCTCGCCCCTCTCTCTCGCCTCTCTCTCTCGCCTCTCTCTCTCGCCTCTCTCTCTCGCCCCTCTCTCTCGCCTCTCTCTCTCCCCGCTTGCCCCTCTCTCTCTCCCGCTTGCCCCTCTCTCTCTCCCGCTTGCCCCTCTCTCTCTCCCGCTTGCCCCTCTCTCTCTCCCGCTTGCCCCTCTCTCTCGCTTGCCCCTCTCTCTCGCCTCTCTCTCTCTCTCTCTCTCTCTCTCTCGCTTGCCTCTCTCTCTCTCGCTTGCCTCTCTCTCTCTCTCTCTCGCTTGCCTCTCTCTCTGGCCCCTCTCTCTGCCCCCTCTCTCTCTCGCCTCTCTCTCTCTCGCCTCTCTCTCTCTCGCTTGCCCCTCTCTCTCGCCTCTCTCTCTCGTCTCTCTCTCTCTCTCGCCTCTCTCTCTCTCTCGTCTCTCTCTCTCGCCTCTCTCTCTCTCGCCTCTCTCTCTCTCGCCTCTCTCTCTCTCGCCTCTCTCTCTCTCGCCTCTCTCTCTCTCGCCTCTCTCTCTCTCTCTCGCCTCTCTCTCTCTCGCCTCTCTCTCTCTCGCCCTCGCCTCTCTCTCTCTCTCTCTCTCTCGCCTCTCTCTCTCGCTTGCCCCTCTCTCTCGCCTCTCTCTCTCTCTCTCTCTCTCTCTCTCTCGCTTGCCTCTCTCTCTCTCTCTCTCTCTCTCTCTCGCTTGCCTCTCTCTCTCTCTCTATCTCTCTCGCCCCCTTCTGGACGGCTGTGAGTCGTGCGTGGGTGTAGCAAT
Organism: Myxine glutinosa; assembly: GCF_964187855.1. Taxonomy (NCBI): domain Eukaryota; kingdom Metazoa; phylum Chordata; class Myxini; order Myxiniformes; family Myxinidae; genus Myxine; species Myxine glutinosa. Next base: position 211,348,292 of record NC_136265.1, read on the forward strand.
CATGGCGGCTGTGGGTGTTGAGCTGTGAGTACGGTGCTGTGTTGGTGGTCTTTCCTATCCTCCTTTCACTCCATTTGTGTCCTTGTATGTGGTTGTGAAGTTTTCTCCGTGTTTCCCTTCTGCTCTTGAGACGAGAGGGAGAGAGAGACAGCACGGTAACGGTTAGCCACCTGTATTAATTTATAACGTGGGTTGTTTATATCGTGCCGATTATTTATTTGATTAATTTCGATTTGCTTGTCTAGTTCGTTTAGTTTATTGCATTGTTACTGTTTAGTTTGTTTAGTTTATTGCCGATAAATGGCTAATAGGAATAGTCAAAGGACTGCTGATCGTGTTGGTGATGAGGTGTTATCGCGTAAGCACGGGCTGTGCCTTGTTCTGCCGGAAGACGTGCAAATGGACGATGTTCTACTTGCAATCGGGGATTTGATCGGGGTGAATAACATCCGTGCTGCGTCTCGAATGAACCACAAAGTGGTGGTTTTCGTGTCGCAAGTAAGCCTTGCGGACATCGTGGTGCAGAACGGGTTGACGTTGGGGAACGACCAATTTGTTCCGGTATCGTCCATGGACACGCCGGCGGTTAAAGTTATTTTAAGTAACGTTCCGCCCTTTCTGAGGAATGAAGAAATCTTACGCAAATTAGGGGAGCATGGGACTGTCGGCTCATGAATTATTACGGTCCCACTACGAACCAGGAACGGAAGGTTGAAGCATGTAGAGTCGTTTAGATGTTTCTGTTTCGTCGTACTAAAGGATGAGGCGAAACAGCTGAACATATCCTCTGTCTGTTCTCTGTCTCTGTCTCTGTCTCTGTCTCACTGAACATATTCTCTGTCTCACTGAAACCTGGCAACAACCTCTGGACTACTTCTCACTCAACCTCACTACACCCAATGGATATTCATACATCAATAAACCACGCTCGGAGGGCCGAGGTGGTGGAATTTCCGTAATTCACCGACAGGACATCAAGACCAGCCTCATCTCCATCTCATCTGCTCCATCATTTGAACACCTGGCTTTCAAACTCTCTGGTCACACACAGTCAGTCATGGCAGTCGTCTACCGCCCTCCCAAACCACACCCATCATTCCTGTCTGACTTCTCCTACTTTCTGACCCAGCTCTGTTCCTTCTCCCCCTCAATCCTCCTCCTCGGTGATTTCAATATCCACATGGACTCCACTGACTCCACAATAACCACTGACTTCACTGATTTACTCACCTGCTTTAACCTCACTCAACATGTCAACTTTCCTACCCATAACCGTGGGCACATTCTGGACCTTGTCTGCTCTACTGGACTAATTTTGCACCATCTCTCAAGCTCTGACCTCACCCTCTCTGACCACTTAGCTATCACTATGACCATCAACATCCCCACCCCAGCACCAAGGCATTATCGCATTATCAACTTCCGTAAGCTAAACTCTTTCATCTACCTCATTCTCATCCACCCTCTCTGAAAAAATGTCCACTTCTCCCTTCGTTGACCTCCACACCCCTTCTGACCTCACTGACTACTACAACCACACTCTCTCCTTCTGCCTCGACCAGCTTGCGCCTATAAAAACCAAAACAGTTTCTTTCACCCATTCTGCTCCCTGGTTTACCCCTGAACTCCGCCTGATGAAAACTCGTGCTCGCCAACTTGAAAGACTCCGAAATAAAACAGGTCTCGCAATTCACTCCCAAGTCTACATGGACCACCTGCAGCACTACAAAGATGCCCTCTCCCGCGCCCGCTCCGCCTACTACTCTCAAATTATCCACTCTGGCTCCGGAAACCCAAAAGCACTCTTCTCTACAATAAACAAACTCCTCAGCTCCCTGAACACCACCACCCAGTCATTCACAGTAGACAACTGCATCTCCTTCCTTTCATTCTTCCAACGCAAAGTTGAAAACATCTACAACAGCTTGACCACCGCCGCACCCGCTCCCCCTCAAACCACCTGCTCCCCCTCAAACCACCTGCCCCCCCTTATCCTGCCAGCCCCTGTCACAATTCTCCCCAATCTCCCCTACTGACCTCTCTGATCTCCTCATAGGAATGAAAACTGCCACCTGCACTCTGGACCCCATCCCCTCCAGCTTTGTCAAGGCCTCCCTTCCTGCTCTCTCTCCACTTATCACTGCAACAATAAACTCCTCCCTGTCTACAGGCATCGTCCCACCATCCCTCAAAATTGCTGCTGTTACCCCCATTCTGAAAAAACCTGGACTCAACCCTGACACCCTAAATAACTTCAGACCCATCTCCAACCTACCCTTTCTGTCAAAAGTTTTGGAACGTGCTGTTGCCACTCTACTCAAACATCACCTCTCTGCCAATAACCTGTATGAAACATTCCAATCCGGATTCCGCTCCAACCACAGTACTGAAACTGCTCTCCTCAAAATCACCAACGACCTTCTCTCCTCTGACGCCAGCAACCTCAACATTCTCATCCTCCTCGACCTCAGCGCCGCCTTTGACACCATCAATCACACCATCCTCCTCACCCGACTTGAAACCACCTTTAACATTACCGGCACTGCCCTCTTTTGGATCAAATCTTACCTCTCTGACAGACGCCAGTTCATCTCCATCAATAACTGCAAATCCCCCACTGCTCCCCTCCCCCAAGGTGTCCCCCAAGGTTCAGTTCTTGGCCCCCTCCTCTTCATCCTGTACCTGGCCCCCCTTGGTCACTTAATCCGCCGTCATGGTCTCCAATTCCACTGCTTCGCCGATGACATCCAGCTTTTCATCTCCACCAAGTCAATCTCCACCGCCATCCACTCTATCCTGACAAACTGCATCACCGAAATAAAATCCTGGCTTCAAATCAACTTCCTCAAACTTAACTATGATAAATCTGAAATAATCATCATTGGCCCAAAAACGCTCATAAAATCCACCCATAACTTCGCCCTCAACATTGACGGTTTCCCAGTATCCGCCTCCCCTCACATCCGGAATCTTGGCATCATCTTTGATCAAACCCTCTCCTTCGACAAATACACTAAACAAATCACAAAGACAGCCTTCTTTCACCTGAAAAACATCGCCCGTCTCCGTCCATCCCTCTCCTCCACGGCTGCAGAAACCCTCATCCACGCCTTCATCACCTCCCATCTGGACTACTGCAACAGCCTCCTCTTTGGTTCACCCTCAATAATCATCAATAAACTCCAATACATTCAGAACTCCTCTGCCCGTCTACTCGCCCATTCCCGGACCCGTGACATCACCCCCGTCCTTTATAAGCTTCACTGGCTCCCCATCCCCCAGAGAATCAAGTACAAAATCCTCCTCTTGACCTACAAAGCCCTCCATAACCTGGCCCCATCCTACCTGACTGACCTCCTCCCCAGACACACTCCCACCCGCAACCTCCGCTCTGCTGGCGCCAACCTCCTGTCCCCCCCCATCCAGACCAAATTCAGATCCTGGGGGGACAGGGCCTTCTCCATTGCTGCTCCCACCCTATGGAACTCACTACCTCACACCATCCGAGACTCCTCCTCACTCACCACATTCAAAACATCACTCAAGACCCACCTGTTCAACACTGCATTTAACATTTAACCCACAGCATTTAACCCCTGACTATCTCTTCTCCTTCTCCTTCCTCTTTGCTTTGATTATTTACCTATTTATTTTTGTCTTTTTGCACTTGTTTTTTGTACTCTGTCAAAGCGTCTTTGGGCTTCTTGAAAAGCGCTATATAAAATAAATGTATTATTATTATTATTATCTATCTATAATTCCAGTAATCTCTGTGTGTATGTTTGTATGTTTGTATGTCTGTATGTCTGTGACCGCTGTTTCTCGACAACCACGGGTCCGATATACTTTAAACTTGCCAGGTATATTGCTGGGGACCCGAGGATGTGCCTTTTCAAGGTTTCATATTAATCGGAGAAGTAGTTACCGAGCTATGTCCAAAAAACGATTCAACCAATCAGAGAGCAGCGAGCTATCACGTGTGCCGAACGTGGCGAACAGACTCTGCCTCGGACGGCACATTTGAGAGCGTATTCATTTATTTCACGTTGGAAAACTATGTTGCCGTTAAACTATGTTTTAAAACTAATTTGCGATTCATCGTAACTGCGATTTGCGACCTTCCGGACAGTGAAGACTGCACTTCCGGCAGCCAATCACAGAACGCGTTGTTGCGTAGGCGTGGCCGATGTGAGAGCGAGCCGAGCCGAGCGCGTGCGCCATTACGGTTCGTAATTCGATTTCTTCCGGAGAAAATAATAATTTCTCGATTTCTTATGCGCATTATTTCTCCCAATTCAGTCAGAGCGAAGGGCGGAAGCGAAGAGCGTTGTTTTTTTTGTTTACGGGCGTACGGGCGGGGTAGAGCGTACGGGTAGCGTTTTTTTTTTTTTTTGGCAAGGAACGGGCACCCACGTACGGGCATGCCCTAGTATCTATAAATTTTAAAATAGGAGATCATGATTACTGGATCTTCGCAGCGACTGAGACCTTGATTTGTTATACATGTGGGGCATATGGACACACTCGGCAGTATTGTCCTGATGTGAGGAAGAGTTACGCCGCAGCAGCTAGGGGCACGCCGCAGCAGCTAGGGCACCCCCCCCCCCCCCCCCCCCACTGTAAATGACTTGAACGACCCTGTAAATGAGCCAGGTGTAGAAAAAAGGTCAACACCGGAATACCAGGGTGCGGGTGATAGTGATGCTGATGGCGAAGCCCATACGGTAGTGGAGCAACCATATGTGGAGGAGAGGCTGCAACCTCAAGAACAAAGGGACGATGAGGAGGTGAAGCTGATGGAGACCGAGTCGAGGAGAAACTTGAAACGCTCTCTTGCGAACGATGAGAATGGAGGAAAAGGAAAGAAGATTGTAAGGATGGTAATTTCTCATGCAGGCAGATGGTAATACAGACCAACCTGATGACCATGAGCAAAATGGTAATGCAATAGGTAGAGATGGGAATCTGCCCATTTCACAGGATGAAGTGAATCGAAGCATTACCGAGCGTGTCACCGTGTGTGATGGTGGACACCCTGTACCATGCGACGAGCAGTTAAGGACCCTCATCTCAACGGAAGATGATGAGAAAGAGATTGATAAGTCGGTGGCAGACAACAACGATGGGGTAGTTGGTGCCATGCAGAAGCAACAAAAATACCATGGTGACAATGACACAGATGAGGTGCCGGTACCTGACACACTACTAGGCGAGAGTCGGGTCGAGGCTGATGAGGAAGGATGTAGTCTTGCTGCCCTGAGTGAGTCTCAGAAGGAGCAGGTGAGGTAAGCAAAGGTGACAAAAGGGAAGGTCATTGATTTCTTAAACGAAACGTTTAGACAACGTCATGTTGTAATTAGAGATCATTTCCCTGATGTTCAAGCTTTCATTAAGGCATCAAAACCTCTTTTACAAAAAAATGACCCCATGCTCTCAGAGCCTCAATTTCAACGGCTTCAGAAAGCAGTAACAAAGGCGAATAAGGAATTGCAGGCGGAGGGTGAGCTACCACCTTAGAATGACAATGCGAGAAATACATATTGCCTCCCTGAACATTAATGGGGGATGTGCCCCCTTACGAAAAATTCAAGCAATCCAGGCAATGGAGAGAGTAAAAGCAGATGTCATTATATTGCAAGAGACCCATGCCACAAACAATTTAGCAGCTGAATGGTGTAAACTTTTTAAAGGGCAATGGTGGCTGAGTGGGGTTTCCACACCCAAGGCTGGTGTTGCCTTAAGTCCCAGGCTTCCCACTCAGAGTGTTATTTATAGGGAGGTCTGTAAGGCACATTTGATAGCGGTGGAGTTCTACTGCAATACACAAAAGCTTATTATAGTAAATGTGTATGCACCAAATGAACCTATAGAAAGAAGAATATTCTTTTCCACATTGCGGGACTTTGTCGAGGGACTGGATCCAGCTGCTCTCACCTGTATCGCAGGGGACTTTAACTGTACAATTGATCCTTCAGTTGATAGGAATGGACATGAACCCCACGGTGCTTCTGCAAAGGTGTTGGAGAGCCTCATCAAGAACTATTGTTTTGAGGATGTGTGGAGGTTGCAGCATCCAACTTCACGGGCCTACACATGGTGCAGATGTCATGATGGCGTCATATCAAGGGCAAGGCTGGACAGGATCTATATCAATAAGCCAATGCTGAATGTGGTGTCCACTAGCCAAATACTCCCAACGGGGTTTTCAGATCATAATTGAGTGTCGATGTCCTTTAAATTACCCCTGACATCAGGAGGTCGTGCGTACTGGTCACTCGATACTCGGCTGTTAAGTGATAAGAAATTTAAAGATGCCTTCCGAACCGTGTGGGGGAAAATCCGGTCCTCTAAGCTTGAGCATGCCAACCTTCGCATATGGTGGGACCTTGCAAAGTGTCAAGTTAAAACGTTTTGTCAACAGTATAGTCTGTGTACTACTAAAATGCAAAGTCTCTCAATTGACTCATTAAAGGCTGAAATTGCAGAATTGGAACAGAATCGTAATGGGGCTGGAAAAGATTTTGGATATGATCAGTTACTATGGGCAAAAAGGTCGTTGCTGACCGAAATGGTGCGGCAGCGAGCAATGGGTACCTTGGTGCGTATGAGGATGAGTTACTTGACTTTGGATAGGCCAAATAAGGACTTCTTTAGTTTGGAGAATTCGGTTAAAAACTCTCAGCAAATTCATAAGCTCTGTACTGCTAATGGGTCAACGGTTACCTCCCAACTGGAGATTAAGGCGGCCTTGAAAGCGTTTTACTCTGACCTGTACTCTGCCCACCAGAGTATCAGCAGTGAGGCAATACAGGAGCTGATTGCCGGGCTCCCAGAAGTCGAGGAGGACAAGCAACACACACTGGAATTGTCAATTTCACCTGATGAACTTGAAGCAGCCACGCGAGGCATGAAAGATGGTAAAGCCTCGGGGATTGACGGGCTGCCTGGAGAGTTTTACAAGACATTTTGGAATCTTGTGGGACCCGATCTGCTTGAAGTCCTTGACGAAAGCTTTCGTGCTGGAGAACTTCCTCTGTCCTGTAGAAGGGCGGTCGTATGCCTTTTGCCGAAGGCTGGGAACATTCAACTCGTTGAGAACTGGCGACCTGTTTCCTTACTGTGTACTGACTACAAAATCTTGTCTAAAGTATTAGCAAACCGGCTGAAAGAGGTGATCAGCTCCGTCATACAGCCGGATCAGACCTGTGTTCCTGGACGGTCCAAGCATGATAATCTGTTTCTGGTAAGAGATATTATTTCCTGTAAAAAGTATGTGCCTGCCAGTTTTGGGTTATTGTTTCTGGATCAAACAAAGGCTTTTGATCGTGTTGATCATGCATACTTGTTTTTGGTTCTTAAGGGGATGGGTTTTGGTGAAACCTTCATATCATATGTTAAACTGTTATATACAAACACTTTCTGTGTGATGAAAGTAAATAATAACTTGTGCTCTCCCTTTCCCTTTCGACGGGGTATCCGCCAAGGCTGTCCCCTCTCGGGACTGTTGTACACAATTGCCCTTGAACCACTTTTGGCACCTTTCAGGAAACGATTGCCTCAGGATATGAGAGTAGAGGGGTCAAAATTTGTCATAACAGCTTATGCTGATGATGTTTGTGTTTTACTTAAAGGCCCAAGCAGTGTAGCTGCAGTACAGCAGTGCTTAAAAGACTTCTCTGCAGCCTCTTCTGGTGAAGTAAACTGGAGTAAAAGTGTAGCCTTGTGGTGTAGTTCAGGTAACCCCTCAGTCACATCGCCACCATCACTCCCACAAAATCTGGTATGGAAAACAGACTGAGTCAAATATCTTGGAAACCATGAAATGGAAATGAGGAATTGGGAAGGAGGTGTGGAACAAATTGCATACCGTTTAAAATCATGGAAAGGACTACTGCGGTCTCTTTCATACAGAGCCCCCGCTCTTGTTATCAATAACCTGATTGCAGCGAGATTGTGGCATAAAATCATTACCCTGCAGCCACCCCAGGAGTTGATCCCTGCCATCCAGAGGAAGTTGATAGATTTTTTTTGGAGTGGCTACCATTGGCTGCGGCCCAGTATACTGTACCACCCTCGAAAGGAGGGGGGCCATGGAGTCATTGATGTCTCTGGTCGGCTTATGGCTTTTCGCCTTCAGTCTGTGCAGAGACTACTGTATGCGGAGGAGCTGCCCTGACGCTCATTTGCACATTTTCTATTACAACAGGCTGGTGAAATGAACTATGATCGGCACCTTTTCTTGGTGGACCTTGATTGTCAGCAGTGCTTCACTTCCCGCTTTTTATCGGAGTTTGCTGGATGCATGGAAAGGCCTTGAGGTCAAACGTTGTCTTGAGGCATATAATTGTCGTAATTTCCTCCAGGAACCTCTGTTCTATAACAGCTTTTTCTCATGTATTCCTCGTAGCCATGCTTTCATTCAAAAATTCATTCAAGGAGGCGTAAGCAAAGTGAGCGACCTAAGGGATGCATCTGGAACCAAGTGGAGGTCTGCTGGGGTGGTGGCGACAGGTGTATGTGTAGCGTCTGTTCGAGTTGTTCAACAAATCAAACGTAGTCATAAAAAAAATTCAGGCAGCTAAACATTGGCTGGGAAGGCGCCGGAATTGTCGAAGATTTGACCCTAAAGTGGCGATTATTTTAATTATACAATGGACTACAAAAGTAAATTTTTCATGATATTTGTTATATTATATCACCTTTATCTATCAATATTGTTGAAATGAAGATCAAATAGCTGTATGTTGAAATATGTTGAAAAAGTCAAAACTTTACATGGGGTGTACTTACTTTTTCACGTGACTGTATATATATTGTTGCGGTTTTGAGTAAAGTATAATAAAGGTTAAATTTCCCCCTCATAGTTAGTCACACAAACAACACGTAGCCTCACAATAGTTCAGTTATTTCTTAGTATTTGTGAGCTCAGTCCTTTTCCTGTGTTAGTTTTGCGTTGAGTAGAGTAAGGAGAATAGGTCCTTTCATCGCTTCCATTGTCCTATGCCGCCTCCATCGCCTTACGTCTCTTTGTGCTGCCTTTGGCTTTTTGGTGCGAATTAACACGAGGCCGGCTAGGAGGGTCGGGGCGGGACCGAATGAGGGCGGCAGAGAAGCTGACGGTAAGCGTGAGCCACCAATCAGGGCTCACAGGGTGTGGCGGCAGCACTGCCTCACAGGGCGTGGTTAGAAGGTTCGAGAAGGTTCGGGGCGTGTAGATATAAACCGTTGCGCAAAGCCACCAGTGTGCGCGCGGTGAGCAGTGGAGTTCGAGCAGCAATTGAGGTACGAGGACTGAGTTGGCATTGAGTGGATAAAGACGAGCATGAACCAGGATACGCGCTCATATGAAAGTGACGCTCGGTTGAGCTTGAAGCCGAGCCGCATATAGTGCATTGAGTTACGCGAGTGATAACGCGCTGTGTAACCGCCAGCCGCGCTGAGACGCGTACGTTTTCCTTCCTACCTCATCGGCTGCCTTCTGTTCGGTAGACGCGCTACGAGGATCCTTCCACCGCCTGCTTACCTTCTTCGCGGGACATGCTGGGACCGTGAAGAGCCAGACGGGGCCGTTCCTGGACGACCACGTCGGCGCGTTTGGCCTGAACATCATCCTGCCTGCAATTCCCTGTGTGAGTGTGAACGGGCCCGAGTCTGGGTGTCAAGAATAAGACTTTAAGTGCTGCTCTGTGTCTCTGCGTCGACCGATCATTGTGCATACTTGTGGGAATAATAATTAAACCTGTGTTCTTCCTTCCATTCGATCGTTCTCGTGTTTTCCTCATTGACTAAGCGTGGTACGAGTAGAATCGCTCGAATCGGGTTCCACTACTAGAAAACTGCACGGACCACGTCGTACTCAATCCGCTCAACAACAACGGCATGCATTTTAAGGCCATTTTCCCTGCTAGAGCGGGGGTTAGCCTTGCGGTCTCCATGACAATCTTCTCCATCTTGCCCTATTTTCTGCATCTCTCCTTGTTAACCCCCTTGCCCGCATTTTTTCTTCCACCATATTTAGCCAAGTCTCTCTCGGTCTTCCCGGTCCTCTACTTCCTTCTACATTCATATCCATCACTTCTCAACCAGTCACTTTCATCCTTCCTCAACACATGACCAAACCATCTCAACCTGTTCCTCTTCACAGCATCAATCACAGGCTCTATTCCCATCATTTGTCGCAATTCATCATTTGTCTTCCGCTCTCTCAACGATACTCCGCACATCCATAGAACCATTCACATTTCCACCCTTTCCAACCTTCGTTGCTGCTCTACGTTCATTACCCATGTCTCGCTCCCATAAATCATAACACTTCTCACACATGCAGCATCCACCTTTCCCTTCAGCTTCAACGACACTCCCCTCATCAGCACGCCACTCAGTTCCCGAAACTTCTTCCATGCACATCTCACTCTAGCAACCGTTGCCGAGTCTGATCCACCTTCTCCATTCAGCATGTCTCCGAGGTAGCAAAATGTTTTCACACCTTCCAGCTTCACGCCGTCTCCAAGATCCAACTCAACATTTCCTCCATCTGCAGCTCCCTCTGTGCACACCTTACATTTGAATGTAGCTGCCACACTGGTTAATGACCCTCTCAGACCACTACATTTTTGATGAACCCACTCAGCGCACATTGTACATTGAATGGAGTTCACTCCGACACCCTTCCTGCACACAGCACAGGGCCACTTCCCAGTTCTTTCCACCTCACCACATGCTTTACCACTTGCCATCACCTTCGTCTTTCCGATATTCACCTTCAGACCTTTTGTCTCCATACATTCCTTCCACTTGTTCATCTTTTCCTTCAGTCCATCCATACTTTCCGCAATCAACACCAGATCATCTGCATACAACAACTCCCACGGTAAACCCTCCTTTACGTTCTGAGCCAGCACCTCTATCACAGCTACAAATAGTAATGGACTTCGTACCGACCCCTGATGCACTCCCACCTTCACCTCAAACTCACCACTGTTCCCGTCCTTCGTCCTTACAGCTGTGCGCGCTCTTTTGTACATTGCCATCACTACTCTGATCAACCATTCCTCCACTCCTAACTTCCTCATTGCCCATGTCAATACTTTGCGTGGAACCCTATCGAATGCTTTCTCCAGATCAACAAACCCAAGAAACAACTTCTTCCTCTTCTCCATGTACTTCTCCTGCAACTGCCTCACAATAAAAAGCGCGTCTGTCGTTCCTCTTCCTGGCATAAATCCAAACTGCATTTCGTCGATCTTCACTTTCTTCCTTATCATCCTCTCCAACACCCTTTCTAATACCTTCATTCCATGCTCCAATAACTTTATCGCTCGGTACGAGCCACACTCTAGAGGGTCACCTTTCCCCTTGTATAGAGGGACGAGGGTACTTGGTTCCCAATCCACTGAAATGTGTCCTCCTTTCACCACCAGATTACAGATCTCTGTCATTCTCTTCACACCTCAACTTCCTGCTGCCTTCAACATATCTCCCACAACTCCCGTTGGCCCTCCCGCTTTTCTACTCTTCATTGCTTTTATCGCTTCCTCAACTTCCTTCTCAGTTATCTTCTCTGCTGTTCCTAAAACTGGGGTACTCTCTATGTTGCCATCCCATTCATTCTCTGTATTCAACAGCATTTCCATATATCCTTTCCATCTTCCTTTAATTCCATCTGGGTCCACAACGATTTGTCCCACTTCATCCTTCAAGCAACTCACCCCCATCACATCACACCTCTCTTTCGCTATCTGCTTTGCAATCCTGAATACTGCTCTCTGACCCTCTTCCGAATCCAAGCGTTCTCCAAACATTTTCCTGCATGCCTCCTGCGCCTTTGCTACCTCCTTCTTTGCAGCCTTCTTGGCTGCCTTATAGCTTTCATGCTCTGCTGTTTCTGCTCCCGTACCCTTCGCCTTCTGCCACTCCTTGAACCTCTTCCTCTTCTCGTCAATCCTCTTTCCAAATTCATCATCCCACCACCATGTTTCCGAGTGCCTCGGTGGTCCTTTTGTCCATCCACATACCTCACCAAAGGCTCCCAACAGACTAGCTTTCATTGACATCCAACTACTTTCAAGCTCAACCACATCATCCTCTACCCTACTCGGCCTCTCTTTTAATGCCTACCTTACTGTCACCTCTTTCAACCTCCACACCTTCATTCTCGGTTGGTACTTCATCCGCTCAATACTCAATCCGCTCGGTGTACCCAAATCACACGTGGCTCGTGCGAGGCTTGCTTCCCCGCTTCCGTGGCGGCGCAGGGATTTAGGTACGAGCGAGACTTGGTCCCGAAACCCTACCTTGCGTTTGCCTGGAAGAGGCGATGGGGAGAGAGGGGGAAGGTGCCGCCAAGCCCAGAAAGAACAAGGGGCTTAATCCACCCTTGGTAAGGGTAAGAAGGGCGGCGGAGAACCGTAACAATATATATAAATATATATATATATATAAATATATATATATATATATATATATATATATATATATATATATATATATATATATATATATATATATATATATATATATATATATATATATATATATATATATATATATATATATATACAGTGGAACCTTGACTTACGAGTGCCCCAACTTACGAGTTTTTCGAGATACGAGCCGTCGCTCGGGCGGTTTATTGCTTTGAGATGCGAGCCGAGATCCGAGTTACGAGCTTTCGCCACCCGGTCACGTGGTTATCTTGCCGTGCAAGTACAGTATCTCTGTCGTATAGCGCTGCATTTTTGTTTTCGCATTTTGGTTATTTCGAGTTTACGCCGCCAGGTGGGTTCTGGTCACGTGGTTATCTTGCCGTGCAAGTACAGTACGTATCTCTGTCGTATAGCGCTGCATTTTTGTTTTCGCATTTTGGTTATTTCGGAAAATTTCTTAGTTTTAATCATGGGGCCTAAGAAAGTGAGTGGCAAGTGCAGTGCTGAGAAGAAGAAGAGGATGATGTGCTTGGATATAAAACACGCAATCGTCGAAAAACATGAGCGAGGTGTCGAGGAGGACGTATATAACGGCAGAGGAGAAGAGCATGCCAGGCCACAACTTGTGGATATAAAACACGCAATCGTCGTGTTTTATATAAAACTTGTGCTTGGATATAAAACACGCAATCGTCGAAAAACATGAGCGAGGTGCCGAGGAGGACGTATATAACGGCAGAGGAGAAGAGCATGCCAGGCCACAACTTGTTCAGAATGCCGGCGATAGCTCGCCTTCTCTTTGTGGAAAACACGGTACTGAGAAGAAGAAGAGGATGATGTGCTTGGATATAAAACACGCAATCGTCGAAAAACATGAGCGAGGTGTCGAGGAGGACGTATATAACGGCAGAGGAGAAGAGCATGCCAGGCCACAACTTGTTCAGAGTGCCGGCGATAGCTCGCCTTCTCTTTGTGGAAAACACGGTGAGATCCTTAACATCCAACAACTAATGGGACGCAAACGGGGCGCCCAGTTTAGCGGTACACACATTGATGAATCACCCTGCCTGTGATTCACCCATGACAGGTTATAGCTGGGTCGGGATTCAAACCCAGGCTGGACAGTTTAGACTTTAGAGTCAAGTGTGCGTACCTCCAGTCCAGGCCATCCTGCCAACTTGTATGCTGCATACAGGTGAAATATAAAGCGCGAGATATTTTTATATATACTGTATATTTTTTAAAAAATTGGTGTGGTTTTTGGCGGGCTGGAACGGATTAATAGCATTTCAATGGGGAAATTTGATTTGAGTTACGAGCTCGGTCACAGAACGAATTAAACTCGTAAGTCAAGGTTCCACTGTATATATATATATATATATATATATATATATATATATATATATATATATATATATATATATATATATATATATATATATATACATAGTGGTGAGGGTGCGGGAGTTCATGATGTTGCCGGATTCAAGTGATGCAGTGGTAAAGAATGCTCTCCCAGAGAAGAAGAAGTCGGAAGTGGAATGCAAGAGCAGAGGTGGACGAGATGGAGGAGTGGTTGCAACAGGAGGAGGTCATGGGGATGGTACAGCATGGGAAGCATGGCTTGGGGTGGATGAAGCATGAGCGATGGGGAAAGGCATGTGTGAAAGAGAGGAGGAAGATGGTTGAGAGGGAGGTGAGAAGAAAGGAAGAGGAGGGGAGATATGTGAAAGCAGTCGGATAGGCACAGCAAGGTGCTTGGACAAGGTGGGAAGGTGTGCGGGTGAGGATATTGAAGTGGCAAGAGATTTGGAGGATGGAGCCAATATTGTTGAATTTCCTGTTGTGAGCAACGTATGATGTGCTTCCGTCACCAGTAAACTTCAGATTGTGGGGGTTGTTGCAGGAGGAGAGATGTTATTTGTGTGGAGGTGTGGGAATGGTGCAGCATGCACCGAGTGCATGTTCAGTAGCATTGGCAGCAGGAAGATACAAGTGGAGGCACGATCAGGTGCTGGCGGCTGGTGGTGGTGCAACAAGAAGTGCTGAGGTCGAGAGAGAGAAGAGTGGAGAAGGAGACTGATGGGGGAGAGGTGTGGTTTGTCAAAGAGGGCCAAGTGGGAAGAGGTGGGCAGAGGAGGAGGAGGTGGAAAGCAAGAGGGCTGTCAGATGCTTGTGATTGGCAGGTGGTGGCAGACCTAAAGCCACAAATGGTATTCCCAGAGGAGATCTGTGTGACAAGGTTGTGGCCTGACATTGTCATTTGGTCAGGTGCAACAAGACAGGTCATCATAGGGGAGTTGTAGGTACCTTGGGAAGAGAACATGGAGGAGGTGCACGAGCGGAAGAGAGGAAAGTACAGTGAGCTGGAGGCAGAGTGCCGGGAGAAGGGTTGGCGAGTTTCGTGTCAACCATTTGAGGTGGGGTGTAGAGGGTAAATTGGCAATTCCTTTTCTGCATTTCTTGCTTGGCTTGGAGTGTGTGGGACAGAAAGAAGGAGGATGTGTGACAAGGTGGCCCAGGTTGCCTTGAAAGGCTCACTTTGGATATGGAGGAAGTTTATGGAGGCACGTCGAACGGTGTAGGTTGAGGTTACGGAATAGAAATGGAGATTATTATTATTATTTGTATGCAAGATCGAGGCCCGTGAAAGAGCTAACATTAATCACACAAAAAGTCAAACCGACACATAAAACATAAAATAAGGGGAGCGGTAGACAAGATGGGGAGAGAGGGGGAAGGACACAAACACAACATTTGAGAGCAGGGACATCGAGAGAAATGTGGGAGGGAGAGGGCTTGGGGGGAGGTGGTAGAGGTATAAAACATATGAACACTGCAAGGATTTCCAGGAAAGAAGTTGGAATTTCAAAAAAGTTGATTTGGGGTGAATTAACGGGGGGTAGAAAAGATCAAGGTTTTGGATGGGGGAAGATCAGAGATGGTGGTGAACAGCTGTTTCAAAGACCTGAAGGGAGTGGGGGAGTTTGTTCCAGAGGTGGGAGAAAAGGGGAATGAAAGAGTGAAGGTGAGCAGAGAGCCTAGATTTTGGTTATTTAACCGTGTGTGTGTGTGTGTGTGTGTGTGTGTGTGTGTGTGTGTGTGTGTGTGTGTGTGTGTGTGTGTGTGTGATATAGTGATCTGGTGTGTTTTGCGGGTGAGTGGTGAAAGATATAAAGGTGGGTGTTTGAGTGTTCCACCATGTTTGTTTGGTCCTGTGGATTCTGGATGTGGAGGCGAATTTGTTGTTGTGGTCTGCATTCGCACTGGCTGGGGGTATGTACACATCCAGGTGTAGTTGCTGCATGTGGACGTGTATGTGCCCCTGCTGGCCCACCTTAGCTGACCGTATCGAGGTTGAACAGCCGAAATGGGATGATGCTGAGGACCTCGACCGAGGACCCGCTCAGTACGGCACACTTGTGACCAGGTGTGTTTTGAACTTTTATATATATATATATATATATTGTTGCGGATACGGAGTACGGCTCTTCCCCCTTAGCAAGAGGTGGTTTGCCCCTTGTCTTGTTAAGCTGACCGTCTCCGCTCCTGGTACTTGTAACGCTCTCCCGCGGGATGGAACGGATCAGGGTTATGGGTCCAGGGTTTATCCCGAATACCTTTATCCATACCTCCGCAGAACAGAGAGGCAAGTAACGCTCGAACCCCGGTTTTAGACGGTCTAGTTGCCGAGCGGTTTTTAGCAACCTGAAGTTCGAGTCATTAGCATTCACTAAACCCGATCCAAAACGTTGGCCAAATCGTGCCACAGGTATTCAATGATGGAAAAGACAAGGACGAACGGATGTGAAGGAAAGAAGGCAAGGTAGGAAGAACAGGATTTATTATTATTTACACACAACCAAAGCAGGGAAGAAAAGAAATGTAATTTACAGGGAAATGGAAGGATCAGAAGGACACAGAGCAATTTCTAACTTATCTATACAGGCTTAACTTATACCCAGGGACAAGACACACAAAACAAACTCACGTACACGAATGGGGAATTTGAAGAGTGGATTGGCTGGAGGGAGAGGAAGATAGGACCACAAGGCTGGAAGGTTTGGCAGGGCGCACATCAAGCAGGTCCTCTCCGGGCTGGGAGCGAGTAGGGCGGCGGCGGCACACGTATCTTGTTTGTTCTACGCGGCAGGGCTCGTTCTTGCCTTGACACGCCTCGGGCTCTTTCGGTCATCTGCTTAAGCAGTCCCTCCCAACTTCCTTTTATAAGGCGCGTGGCGATCAAGCCGCCGGCCTTTTAGAAACGCCCATCGGTGAGCTCGCCTCGGCCTGGATTGGTCGCGAGGGCTCACCGATCCCGCCCCCTTGATGAGGCGTTGGCAAAGCCACGCCTTGTTCCTGGCACTTGGTTGACTCCTCCCACCTTCTTCTCCGAGTTAGAGCACATGGCAATGGCGGCGAATGCAGTTGGCAATAGAGGCTTTGAGGGAATGAAAGGGAATCTATCTTATTTCAATTCGGTGCAATGCAGAGTCAATTAATGGGAGACACAGCCTTAAACTAATACACATAATAAGGAAATAACTATTTAGAAGGGTATATGATTTTCTACGTGCATGTATATGGATTAACTAAGAGGACGACCTTTGACCTTTACACACAAAACGGAGATATTTACAAGGAATCATTACACTACTTAGAGGGTGATATTTACACACACAAAAAAAACAGGATTCTCAAATCTGCAACACTTTTTTATATATATACTGAAACGCAAAAGAAACTTACCACCTTTGAAACCTTTAAATATCAACAATAACACTGCATGTAGTAAATGTGTGAAATTATTTGTGGACAATAGTGTCCTCACTGTCAGACAAAACGGTCATGGATGGTCACTTGAACCTTCAATGGTCACTTCATAGCACAGCTGTTGAACAGCCGTTTTGACTGTCAGTGATTAGCCAAGGGGTACGGGATGATTTTAATGAGCTGCACGTGATGTCTTGATATTGGCTTTAAAAAGGCCAGTGCAAAATGGGCATTTTGACCAAAAAATTTGACCATTTTGACCAACTTCAAAAAGACCGAAAACGCAAAAGAAACTTATCACTTGTTTGAAATGTAATAAAATTGTAACAGTTCAAAATAAAACAAACCAACAATTGCTAATTGAAACATTGGCATTTTATTGATGACATGACAAGTTTTTGACCAAGATACACCATCTCATCAGTTTGTTCTACAGTACAGAACAGCACAGGGTGCAATGTCAGTCCCCTTTCAATAGCGTGTGTGGCCACCATTGTTTTGGATACAGGCAGTGCATCGTCGGCGTATACTGCCTACCAGTCTTTGGATGGATTGCTGCTGGATTCTGTCCCACTCAGTCCTCAATGTCTGAAGCAGCTCTGCCATGTCCTGGCCCTGCCAACTACGCGTCTCCCAAGCTCATCCCACAGGTGCTCTATGGGATTCAGGTCAGGGGAGAACGCAGGCCACTGCATGGTGTTGATGTTCTCGCCTTGGAGAAATGCAGTGGTAAAGCGAGCAGCATGGGGACGAGCGTTGTCATGCTGAAAGGTTCTCAGTTCTGGGTGGTCTAGCAGGAATGGCAGCAGATGAGGTCGCAGGATGTTATCCACATACCGCTGGGTGTTAAGATTCCCATCCACAACCACCAGTGGCGTCCTGTACCGGCCTGATATGGCGGCCCACACCATCACACTTGGGCCACCCCACCTGTTGGCTTGACGCACGCAACAATCGGCATATCGCTCGCCAGTTCTTCTCCAGACACGCTCACGCCCATCAGGACTGTCCACACAGAACCTTAACTCATCGCCGAAAGCGACCTCGTTCCACTGCGCCAAGGTCCACCGCTGATGCTGCTGGCACCATCTCTGTTGGTTGCGGCGATGGGCAGCCATCATCACGGGGCCTCTGTATGGTCTTCTGGCAGTCAGACCATAGTCATGCAGTCGTCTTCGTGCAGTATCATTGGAGATCCGTGGTTTGCATGCCCCGGAGTTTCTGCCGCAGTGCGGGATGCTGGACGGAATCGATCCCGCAGGTGACTTCGGACCATCTGCCTGTCCTGCCTTGCAGTGGTGACTCTTGGCCTCCCTGATCGAGGTCTGTCATCTGCAGAGTTGTGGAGGGTGTCTCTGTCCACCAGGGCCGATATCGTCTGGTGTGAACAGCCAAGGCGACGTGCCACCTCACGGTAGCTCAGTCTGCCTTGCAGCATGCCCAGGGCACGCTGCCGTTTATCCCTTGACAATCGTGGCATGTTGATTGAAATGCCCATTTTGCACTGGCCTTTTTAAAGCCAATATCAAGACATCACGTGCAGCTCATTAAAATCATCCCGTATCCCTTGGCTAATCACTGACAGTCAAAACGGCTGTTCAACAGCTGTGCTATGAAGTGACCATTGAAGGTTCAAGTGACCATCCGTGACCGTTTTGTCTGACAGTGAGGACACTATTGTCCACAAATAAGTTCACACATTTACTACACGCAGTGTTATTGTTGATATTTAAAGGTTTCAAAGGTGGTAAGTTTCTTTTGCGTTTTCGGTCTTTTGAAGTTGGTCAAAATGGTCAAATTTTTTGGTCAAAATGCCCATTTTGCACTGGCCTTTTTAAAGCCAATATCAAGACATCACGTGCAGCTCATTAAAATCATCCCGTACCCCTTGGCTAATCACTGACAGTCAAAACGGCTGTTCAACAGCTGTGCTATGAAGTGACCATTGAAGGTTCAAGTGACCATCTGTGACCGTTTTGTCTGACAGTGAGGACACTATTGTCCACAAATAAGTTCACACATTTACTACACGCAGTGTTATTGTTGATATTTAAAGGTTTCCAAGGTGGTAAGTTTCTTTTGCGTTTCAGTATATATATATATATATATATATATATATATATATATATATATATATATATATATATATATATATATATATATATATATATATATATATATATATATATATATATATATATATATATATATATATATATATATATATATATATATATATATATATAAGTTCAAAACACACCTGGTCACAAGTGTGCCGCACTGACCGGGTCCTCAGTCGAGGTCCTCAGCATCATCCCGTTTCGGCCCTTCAACCTCGATACGGTCATCTAAGGTGGGCCAGCAGGGGCACATCCACATGCAGCAACTGTATCTGTATGCGCACATACCCCCACCCCCAGCCAGTGCGAACAACAACAACGACAACAACAACACCACCTCCACATCCAGAATCCACAGCACCAAACAAACATGGTGGAACACTCAAACACCCACCTTTATACCCTTCACCACTCACCAACAAAACACACCAGATCATTCATACACACACATACACACACATACATACAGAACACCAACCAAACAACCACCTACACTTACATCATACACCACTCAACACACAAAAACACACACTCATGCAAAAATTAATTCATGCAAAAACACACACCCTCACCCACTCACTCATATACACAAAATAAGAAGTAATAATGGTAACAAAAAAAACAAAATAACACATACACACAACCAACCTACACCGTTCGACGTGCCTCCATGAACCTCCTCCATATCCAAAATGAGCCTTTCAAGGCAGCCTGGGCCACCTTGTCACACATCCTCCTTCTTTCTGTCCCACACACTCCCAGCCTAGCAAGAAATGCAGAAAAGGAATTGCCAATATACCCTCTACACCCCACCTCAAATGGCTGACACGAAACGCGCCAACCCTTCTCCCGGCACTCTGCCTCCAGCTCACTGTACTTTCCTCTCTTCCTCTCGTGCACCTCCTCCATGTTCTCTTCCCAAGGTACCGACAACTCCCCTAAGATGACCTGTCTTGTTGCACTTGACCAAATGACAGTCAGGCCGCAACCTTGTCACACAGATCTCCTCTGGGAATACCAATTGTGGCTTTAGGTCTGCCACCACCTGCCAATCACAAGCATCTGACAGCCCTCTTGCTTTCCACCTCCTCTGCCTCTTTCCACCTCTTTCCACTTGGCCCTCTTTGACAAACCACACCTCTCCCCCATCAGTTTCCTTCTCCACTCTTCTCTCTCTCTCTCGATCTCAGCACCTCTTGTTGCACCATCTGCACCACCACCGCCAGCACCTGATCATGTCGCCACCTGTATCTTCCTGCTGCCAATGCTACTGAGCATGCACTCAGTGCATGCTGCACTGTTCCCACACCTCCACACAAATAACATCTCTCCTCCTGCAACAACCCCCACAATCTCAAGTTTACTGGTGTCGGAAGCACATCATACGTTGCCCGCAACAGGAAATTCAACAATATTGGCTCCATCCTCCAAATCTCTTGCCACTTCAATATCCTCACCCGCACACCTTCCCACTTAGTCCAAGCACCTTGCTGTGCCTGACCGACTGATTTCACATATCTCCCCTCCTCTTCCTTTCTTCTCAACTCCCTCTCAACCATCTTCCTCCTCTCTTTCACACATGCCTTTCCCCATCGCTCATGCTCCATCCACCCCAAGCCATGCTTCCCATGCTGTACCATCCCCATGACCTCCTCCTGTTGCAACCGCTCCTCCATCTCGTCCACCTCTGCTCTTGCATTCCACTTCCGACTTCCCTTCTTCTCTGGGAGAGCATTCTTTACCACTGCATCACTTGAATCCCGCAACATCATGAACTCCCGCACCCTCACCACCTTAAACTCCTCGGTTAATGATGTCAAGGGAAACTGGAGTTTTCCACCCTGACCATAAAAAGCAATGTTCGTCAAACAGCATGGCACTCCCAACCACCTCCTCACAAACCCACTCACCACAACCTCCATCCTCTCTACATGCCCAATTGCAATATCATACATCATCAATGGCCACAATACTCGTGTTATCAACCCAAACTTCAAACACCATACCTTCAACTTACCTGGCAAACCACATCCATCAATCCTCTTCAAACCTCTCAAAAGCTTGTTTCTGACCTCCTCCACTCTTCCCACATCATTCAACTACACTGTGTACCATCTTCCCAAACTCTTCACAGGGGCCTCTACCAATGATGGAACCACCTCCCCTCCCAGCTCAAACCTGTGCATGTTATCCACCACTCCTCATCTCACTATCACACTCCTCGATTTTCTTGCTTTAAATCCCATTCTTGCCCACCGCATCAACCTTTCCAGTCGTCCCAGTACCTCTACTGCTGCATCAGCGGACTGTTGGACAACTGTCAGGTTATCCATGAAAGCAAACATTGCTGGCAACCTCTGACCAGGGGCTAGCTCCACTTCTTTCCCATGTCCACTCACCGCACGTATCAACAACTCCATAACCAGCACAAACAAAATCGGGGAGATGGTACATCCCATCGGGATCCCCACTTCCAACTTCTGCCACTCTGTTACATAGGACTGTGTCGCAAACCACATTAAAAACTGATCATAATATATATGATCATAATATATATTGTTACGGAACCCGACGTCAGCCTATAGTTCCCCTTTGAGGGGGGATTAGTCCCCTCGTTTGTTACTGACCGACGTGGTCCCTGAAGCTGCACCGCGACCTCCGGAAAGGCCGGTGCACAGCCCCGTTTGTGACCGCGGATAAGATGGTAATTTGCCGAGCGGATGGCAGCCGCGGCCCGAACCGTTAACAAAGACTAGACCCGATTCCTTAAACGTTGGCCAAATCGTGCCACAGGTATTCAATTGGGAAAAGACAAAGACGACGGATGTGAAGAAGAAGAAGACGAAGGCAAAAGGTTGGAAATACGACTATTATTTATTATTACTATTTACACAATGAAAGAAACCAAGGAGAAGGAAGGATACGAAAATAAAGACAGAAAGAGGGACGGACCAGAAGGACACAGTGCAATTTCTAGCTTAACTATACAAGCTTAACTTATTCCCAGGGACAAGACACACAGAACAAACTCACGTACACAAAAGGATGGAAAGGCAGGGATGGTTTGGGACGGCAGAGGAGGGTCCAGGCAGATAGTAGGCGTCGAGGTCCGGCTCCAACCGCGCGCTCCGATCCACGCTTTGGGGTCGAGGCGAAAACCCGGCAAACACAGCCTCGCGTTTCACCAACCGGCAATAGGGCCTAGAGGGTATCGGCCTATTGCCGCAATACAGGCACCCCCTCACGTCTCTCTCTCTCAGTCTTGCTAGATCACGCCTCTCGTTCGTGCCTTCTCACCGACCTTGTACCTACTTTGTCCAACTCTCATGAACCTTCAAGCAACTCCCTTCACAGAACTCTCACTTCAGAACTCCCTCTGCAGAACTGCTCGTGGGGCTCCCTCACTCATCTCTCTCTTGCGCGATCTTCGCACGCATATCTCATCCTCAAGCGTGGGTGTGACACGCCCTCGTCGGTTTTGGTACCGCCCTCCCCCCGTGCTCTGTGACCTTATATGGCAATGCCACGGGCTTGCCTCCTTATTTGGACATGGCGCCGAACGGCGCGCCCCTCGTGGCGAACTACGGGCTTGTTCCCTTATTTGGGCATGGGGCTGAACAGCCCCGCCCCTCGTGGCGCGCCCTGGGCTTGCCTCTTCCCGGCGACCCGCCCCTCCTGTTCAAACAGAGCACGGAGCACATATTCACTATTTGCAGCGAAATGAGAGGGCGCGCACCCCACGCTTGTGATGCTGCTTTACCCAGAGATGGAGAGTTTTTTTTTTTTTTTTTTTTTTTTTTTTTTGTTGTTGTTGTATACAAGATCGAGGCTCGTGAAAGAGCGAAAGAGTTTGGCTGGGAAATGGAATTATTGAAGGGGAGCTATTCTTAATTGATTCGGTGCAATGGAGTATTAATTAATGGAAGACAAAGCCTTAACCTAATACACAGAATAAGGAAATAACTACAAACAAGGAGGAAATCTATGATTGGCTAACGTGGATGTTTATGAAATAACTAAAGGACGCCCTTTGACCTTTATACACAACAACTGGAGGAAGGAGGGTGATATTTTTACAACAATAAAAAAACACAATTCTCATATCCACAACAATATGATATATATATATATATATATATATATATATATATATATATATATATATATATATATATATATATATATATATATATATATATATACATATATATATATTGTTGCGGTTTTGAAATCAAGGTTAATTTCCCCTCTTAGTTAGTTGCACCACAACATGTAGCCTCGCGATAGTTCAGTTTTATTTCTTAGTGAATGTAAGCG